>NC_056500.1:57050926-57055918 GCF_014905685.2 Nematolebias whitei | reverse complement strand
GATATATAGATATGTGTGTGTGTGTGTGTGTGTATATATATCACAGTTGCGGAGCATTTTGCACCTCCGTCGGGGGGTTCCTCTGAAAATCTCAGACTTGGAGGTTACAGGGAGAATGAGGACTTTTGTCTGTAAATGGACGACCAAACATTTCACGTCGTGTAAACGGGGCCTCAGACTGGCTGCCCTGTATATCAATCAAGTGACAAATTTCATAGATGAATGATAGGCTGAAGTCTGTTTTTTTAATGCCAGGCGATCCACCCATAATACCTTTACAATCGATCAGACCCCAATCCATGTGTTGGGCACCACTCGTGTTTTTGTATTTCATTATGTTTATTTATTATTCATGTATAGGTCTTGTTTCTGTTTACCAGTCCTCCTTGTGCTATTTCCCATTTACAAAATGTTTGAATCATCTGGACAGTTTATTTTTGGGAGAAACATTTCGTCTTTCATCCGAAAGACTTCATCAGTTGAGGCCTGCCAACCCAGATTTGTCTTATAAATAGCAGCTCCTTGACGTGCTTCAAGCCAGCCCTCTGTAGAATTCCCAAAAACTAGCCTTACACATGCATTCATTCAACCTTTATTTATACAGGTTAGTCTTAATGAGCCTCAAAGACTCATTTATAAGAGAGACCTGTAACAGACAAGGAAGACATGCAAAAAGGGATCATCCATCCAAAATAGACTAACTTTAACTTTACAACTACCATCAACTTCAAAATTTTCCCTGTGGTCTAGTTTCCTGTTAGTTTAGTTATGTTGCCATTTCAGCCCTTTTATTTTGTTTGTTAAAATAACTTTGTTTTGTTTGTTTGTTTAATCTTTGAGCTCCCACCTCTGTCTGCCCTAGTGTCCAATCCTCCATCAAACCTCACAATTTTAAATTTCAGATTCATTAAACTTCCTTGCTGGTATCCAGGTTTTTACCACTTCCTGAGAGTTGAGATTTTTCTGCTCTACAGTCACTGGCCACTCTTTCTGTCTCACATTTCTTTTGTGTCTCCCCCCCCCCCCCCCCCCCCTCCCTTGTCCTGTTCGGCATTGTGGCGTTTGTTTCAGATGTAATGGACACGGGGATGAATAAACAAAGCAGAAAAGTGAGAGAAGGGTTAAAAGGTAAAGAAGGAGATAGGAGTAGAGGAGAGAGAGGTACAAAGAGAACACATATCAACATCATTGAAGTCTGCCTCTAGACCTGCGGAAAGAAAAAAAAAGGGGGAACCACAACAAACAACATATATAATAATCTTCTGTCTTTTAAAACACCTCTTTCTTCTCCAGTCTTACCTTTGCTTGCCTTCACACTTGCTCTGTCCTGCCCTCTCAGTAACTTTGTGAAATTTTGCGTATCTCTTACATAATGGCACTTGAGAGACAAGGACACTTCAGTCAATACTTCAAAGGGCCGGGCCCTGGAGGACTCGTTCCAAATGCCACGTGACAACATTTGTGGCTGAAGCTGCCAGACAGCTTCAAAATATTTGCTCTCAGCAGTGCTTAGACTTAAACGTGACTGGGAGAAGAAAAAAAATAGCCTTGATCACTGATGAAGGAGATTAGAAACCACTGGAGAGGCCGAGAACTTTAGAGAAAAGCAAAACAAACAAATGAAAAAAAACTATGATAAAAACATATCTGCTTGGGGGACAGAAGCTCAGGGTGATTCATGTGCTCAACTGAGATAAAAGCAAGGAAAATATATAGAAATAAAATTATTCATGCCAGCGCATCACAAGGGTAGATCAGGCTTTAATTTCAAAGTGTAGAAAAGTGTCTCACAGTCTTCTTTCTGCAGGACAAGCATGCCTACACCCTAGAACATACATTATAATTGGTGTTTGTCTGTATATAAAACATTATGAACCACTGTTTAGCTTTATTGTTTATTTTCGTCTGATCTCCAAGGTCTGAACATGCCAAGTACTATAAATGGGATTCTCTCGGTGCTCCGGATTTGAAGAAAGTGCAGACTCTGGGTGTCATAAATCTTCAGGCTTTAATCCCTGCTGTAACTGTGCATGTGCAGCTCATTGTTTATGTCTATAGCAAGTCTATCTGAAGACACACTGATCAAGTTGCATTAAAGACTAAGTATTTCCTAAGACTAAGTAGTATGACAGAAAGAAGACTACCAGACATTGAGAAATATACAGTGAAAGGACGGGATTGTCCCCCGACACCTGCAGCTAGCTGTCTGCAGAGACGAGGAGCTCAACAAGCTGCTGGGAGGAGTGGCCATCGCTCTGGGAGGAGTTCTACCTGGCATTTGGGTGATTCTACAGCCCGGGGGAACCGAGAGATCAGCCGAGTCTGGGTGGACGGATTAGACGGCATCTGCAGCCAGTTTCTTAGGATCCGCTGTGGGATGGACCTTTACAAGAGATCCTTCCTGTCTACAGTGTCAGTATCTATAATCTCTCTTAATGAAATGAGGATAATGAGTTACAACAACAAATAATTTCCCTTTGGGATTAATAAAGTATTTTTGAATTGAATTGAATTGAATATATAGACTTGAAATGAAGCTGAAAACTCAGTGTCAAAAACTGATATAATTAGAGGGAAACTTATGCATTTGCATAATGTGCACTAAAATAACTGAAGTAGCTAGTTTTGTTCCTACCACATGAATCTTTATCACCAACTGCCTGTGCCATTATCTGTCTCTGTTCATTATCTGTCTGTGTCCATCTGTAGTTTGCAAATTGTCTCATGAATAGGGTTTTGAGTATTGAGAAGCGATTGGAGCCAGGACTAACTGTCCGGTTTTCCCAGAATCATTCGGATTATTTATTTTCTATTCTTACTTTCAATGCCTAGTCTGCCAACCGGAAGTAAAAGCCACCCGCCAAACACCAACGAAGAAGAATCCACTGGAAGTGGTCGCATACATGGAGAGTGAGCGGCTGTGAATTAAAGCGTGGCTTAACTTTAATAAAATGACCAGTTGGCTCAGTTAAGCACTTGCAATAATTTTATATCGTGCAAAGGAGCGTGCATGACCAACGCTTCCGTGTTCATGGTGTAGAGGTAATATAGTTCCCCATCTTTGATGTGCTCCACCAGACTGTTTTCTCAGCCTCCTCCTCCGGCTCTGACCCTCAGAATCAGGTAAATAAAACTATAAACTAAGTCGAGTATAACTTGCTAGCTTCTTTAATGTTGGTATGAGACGTAAAGGGGTAGGTCAACTCAAATGCAATCACCATGCTAACGTTAGCTCGTGTATTTTTTCATAGCGGGGCAGCTGTGGCTGAGTGGTTAGAGAAGTTGTCCTCCAATGCAAGAGTTGGGGGTTCGATTCCACCAGCAGTCACATGCTGAAGTGTCTCAGGGCAAGACACTGAACCCCTCGATGCCTCCGATGTGTGTCCCATCAGTGTATGAATGTGATCTAAAGCACTGATTAGTCTCATTAGAATGATTTGTTCAATTAGCTTTGTAGAGATCTAGTATAGAGCTGTATGAATGGGGCACAGATTGTAGTGTAAAGTACTTTGAATATCTTGATAAGATAGAAAGGCGCTATATAAGTACAGTCCATTTACCATAGACAAACAACCTGAAATTACTAATGTTAGCCTGGCTCTACGATGTGCTCCTCGGTTCACCATAGCATCCAAGGGAAATACGTTGGTGTAATTGAATGAAGAGTGCCACAGAACGTTTACAGCATATATTGTGAAAAGGTTTCATCCCTTTTCAGATGTGGAATCACCAACATTTAGGTTAGTTAGGCAATAACAATAGAACTAATCTAATTAATAGTCCATCCTAAGCTAACGTTACAGTAACAGTGACATTACATGTTTGTTTGTATGTTTGTAGGGACATGATGAGAGCCATCAACCCAAGTACACACCACCTACCATGGACCACTTGTCAAATAAGTTAATCCCAAATTGGTACAAGGTGGAGAAGAGCTGCTCTGCACTTTAAACAGAAGATGGATGACATGTCTGGGAGCAGATCCAGAGAAAGCTGATTGAGCAGGTGAAATGTCATTCATGCACAACTGTCCTTTTCTGCTATTAAAATCTGAACTCTAAATTCTAGTAATGTTCTTTGTGGTCAACAGAGGAAGGACTGTGGAGATGATGGGGTCACCATGCAGTCTGAGGAAAGGCCTGACAATGAGGGAGTGGAGGATGAGGAGGAGAGTGTAAGTGTATGACAGCTGAACTTATATAGATTCTCAATTTTAATAATGATCATGCCTTTAATAATCCATTTTAGTGATAATACTGATGAACCTGTTGTTTGTTTAGGAACCACCTCCCTGCAATCTGTCCAGAAAGTCTCCACTGGAGGAGTTTGTTGCTGAGGAAGAGGCACAGACCATAATGTCACAGCTCCATGTCCATGAAAAAACAAGTGGAGAGAGGGTTGTAGATATACCAGGACATTCCACATTCCACCAGCTGTTCTGTCTGAGGACCTGCTGCTGGTGGTGGAACCAACACAAGACTTATCCTTTGCTGTCAGACCTTGCATTCTCATATTTATGTGTTCAAGCTTCTTCTACACCTTCAAACATGTGTTCTCCACTGCAGGAGACACTGTCTGTCCAGAACACTCACCATACTGCCTGAGAAGCAGATATGATCATTTTCCTCAACAATAACCATTTCTGATTTTATACTGTACCTGCTGCTAATCTGGACTGGATTGTACCAGTGGGTCTTTTTGTTTGATATTCTGCAGCAGGTTAGCCCATCAGTGGGCGCTCAGTAACATGGCTACAGCATCACGCACTGGACATGTGGAAATGTGTTTCCATGAGGTTTTCAAACATAAAGCTCTCTTGTGAAAGTGTACCCCTGTGAAAAGAAAACTCATTACATATATGTCTGACAGAAACTTGGCTACAACAGGAGGATTTTGTTGGTATTGTAGTATGACATATGCTCAGATATATTCATACATTTCGCGAGTTCTTCATTTTTCTGACTGTGTAAATGTCGTGCATTGAATTTAACA
>NC_056500.1:57045455-57050826 GCF_014905685.2 Nematolebias whitei | reverse complement strand
GGGACAGACTCAGACTGCAGCGCGTTGTGCGCTCAGCTGAGAAGGTGGTCGGCTGCAGCCTTCCATCCCTCCACGACCTGTACGTCTCCAGGACTGTGAGGCGAGCAGGTCGGATCACAGCTGACCCTGCTCACCCTGCACACGGACTGTTTGAACCACTCCCCTCAGGCAGGAGGCTTCGGTCCATTCGGACCAGAACCTCCCGCCATAAGAACAGTTTCTCCCCCTCTGCTGTTGGACTCCTGAACGCTCATAATATTACCTCATAATTTCTGCTTTGGTCACATTACATCTGTATTATAACTGAATACTCCATCTGTACTGTTCTCTAAGCTTTTTTATTGTTTTCTATTGTATGGGTGTACATATGTTTTATGTTATGTTTTCATTTTTACTTTATTTTACTTTATTACTATTCGCACCTTTTTGTCGAAGCAAATTCCTAATTTGTGAACCTCGTTCATTGACATGGCGATAATAAACTGATTCTGATTCTAAGCAAGCCCACCACAAGCTAACATTTAATAGATGGCGTAAACAAGTAAATAATACTTTTTCTACCTTAAATTTGAAACATTTATTCACTGTCTGTGGTTTAGGTTGAAGTAATGTCACTTATTTGCTCTAACACATTAACTAGTCTTAATTAGCTGCACTGTTCGACTGGATTCAAGTCTCAGCATGTTTTAATAAAACCTGTCCAGGATTAAGACTGAGCATTTATTTTGCACGTGCTTTGAACTTTTTAGGGCAAAACTCAAAGAGCTAAAAGCTGAAAGTTGTGTATGTGGTGACAAACGTTACCTTTGGTGCTGGACTTAAGACATTATGATCAGCTGCAGCTGCAGGTGCAGATGTGCATGTAGGAAAGACAGTCTGAGCATGCGCAGTGGCGACCAGCCGAACTGCTGCTGTGTGGACAGCTCGGTGTTTGTGATGGGTCAGCTTGACTGACGGTGATGTGAGGGTAGTGTTTATAGTGGGCAGCACAACGCTAATCTGATGCTAATCACAGTGAGCTGCAGCAGCAGTGATCTCAGGTTGTTTGCAGGTGATGCAACATAAAAAGCGTAGTATCCAGACATTTAATGCTAAGAATCCACCGGCTCGCATTTTTCCTAAAAAAATAAAAACATTAAGTAATTTATGTGATTCATGCTTATGTTTGTATGCACATTGAGACCTCCCTCCCCCCATACCTTCAGGACTGAACCCAAGAATCATCAAACCATCTCAGATGAGCCGTATTTGCATAAGCAAGTAGCTTAATATTATAAGGCTTCTATATCAATAATTTAGATTGTCTTTAATGCTAAGTGAATATGGTATGATAATGCTAATACGCAATAACAATTGGCTCTAATAAATATAATTTTAAGCAGTTACAGTAAAAACAGGGACTTGTCTTGACAGCAGTCAAAAGGTGGAACAATTACAAAATGACTTGTACATGTGTCTACAGGCGTCAGGAGGTGGTGGATGAAGAACCTGCAGAGGAGTTCAAGGACTGATGTCCTGCACTGTTCCAGCAGAAAGAGACAGTAATGCAGATTGAAATTAAATCTAAAGATGTTGTTTTTTCTACTTAGATGTTGGGAATGATTGGTTACTATTTACTTGAAATAATTTTTGTTGCACATTCTAAATAAGTTGCATTTTTTAAATGAGTTTTTCAGATTAATGCAGAGTTCCAGAGCCTGGAGGCTCTTCCCTTGAGCAGACTTTCCTGGTCCATCTAGACGGGCACTGAAGCCAGCTGATTAAAGTCATCCAGGCCAGAGGAGGAGCAACACGTGCAACACCAGCTGGCATCATGAAAACTTATGATGAGGTATGCATATATCATAAATAGGGACACTCGGGGTGACCTTTCCTTTCAGGCCGTAGCCCCCCGACTGTGGAACGCCCTGCCCCTGTCTCTTCATGTGGCCGTCTCCACTGATTCCTTCAAAAAGCAGCTTAAGACACTTTTATTCAGACAAGTTAAATGTTTTATTTACTGCTTTTATCAGCTGTTCTTACTGTTTTTATCAATCAGCTGTTATTGTTTTTGTTTTATTTTAAGTCAGTATTTTGTATTTTTGTAAAGCACTTTGTGATTGTATCTGTGAAAAGTGCTGTATAAATAAAGTTTACTTACTTACTTACACTGAGTGAACTAAGCTATAGCTATTTACTTTTTTCTTTTTAAACAAAGATATTGTAGTGAACCTGATCTGACCCTGATCTGACCCTGATGACCTCAAATCTATCAGATGGACAGGGACTGTTATTTCATTGATCTGAATACAGTCTGAGCCATCTGGTGACTTTCTTTCTTGAATTAATCAAGCAGAAAAGACAATTCTCTATAATCATTTACTGTTTTACAAATGTTTGATAATCAAATTGTGTTAGTTCCATTCAATGCTTACAGGTTGAAGAGAATTACTCATTTTTATTTTACATAAACAGTAAGTAATGATTTTTATTCCTCATTCAAAGAAGAAATCAGGTTAATATGCATTTCTTGATTCTCTGTCTGAAATGAGCCAAGTAATGTAAGTATGTTAAAGGTCGGTTTTCGGTCAACTAAAATGTTTACTGAGAAGAAATGTCATGTTTTACTATTTGAGAAGATATAACAGCGTGAGACTCCACGAAGTCTGGTCGTCTGCAATAATCTTTTCTGTATGTTGAAAACAATCCTTGACTTATGATAACATCTTACATCACAAACCACACCTCTATTTCTGGTCCATCGACCAATCAAAAGCTCTCAAATGAACCGGAAGTCGACCCATTTAAAATGTGGCAACTTCCCAGTTCATGCAGGGAATTCAGAGAATTCAGGAGAATTCAGAATTCAGGAGAATTCCGGAGAGTCTGGAGTCTGATAGTTCCAGAGGCTGAGGAGATGAAGAACTAGAGAGTTGCTGGAGTTGAAAGATTCTGTTAGAGTCTGAGAAGTTCTGAAGAATGAAAGGAGTTCATGGTTCTTGGGTGCAAACGCATTCAGGATGATCCAGAGACGTTTTGGGATTATAATTTCTGTTTGAAAACCACGTACGACTCCCCGAGGGTTTGGTAGTTCTCACAGAGACGCTGAAAAGAGTCAGAAAGGAACCTACACCGACGCTGATTTCATCATCAAGGTAGATGGTTCTATTTTCGACCAAGTGTACCGTGGGCAAGCTGATATCTGATGGAGCGTGCAATTTCTGGTCAAACAGATTAATTCCCTCACATATTTCTCTGTAAGATAAATCTCCATTTCATCTTAAAACTCTCCTCTTTCTCATAAAATCAGTACAGATATTTTAGGAATATCTGAAGCAAAGTCCTCGTTCACCGCCGAGTGATCGAGCTCATTTCCTGTGAAACTTGTCTGTTATTATTTTCATATTTTGCCAAATTAATGTAAATGTTTGATGTTAAACTTTGATTCTGAAAATAAATGACCGCATTGATTTGATGGGTCAAAGATAAATAACGTCTCTCGTTACATTTCTGTTAAATTCAATGCACGACATTACACAGTCAGAAAGATGAGGAACTCGTGAAAAAGTATGCATATATATCTCATATATTGTCATACTACAATATTAACATAACTAGTTACTTTCAAACATTTGTTTTAATCATCAGTACTTGATTCACTTTTGTGCAGAGCTGACATCAATCAAAGAAAAGCAACTTTGCCTGTCTTTTGTATTTTCACTGCATTTAGTTGTTATAGTAAGCCTGAACTGTGGCTCATTCATAAATTCATTAAAATACACTTTTATAGCCAACTTGCAAGATAAACTGATGCAATATCACTAAATTTAATTGACCTCCTGTTGCCTGTAATTTTTTACATGTGAGACTAACAGCAACAGCTCTGCAGTAACATCTCTTGAAGAACAAACGATCGTCACTAGTTCTGGTAGATTGTGCTAAGACAAAGTCTTAACTTGAGCCATACAGTCTAGTTTGAAAATGGAGGCTTGAAGGATCAACGTGGCAGAGGAGGAAGTTGTGTAATTTGGAAGTGCAGCATTCAGACCCAGTGGACATGTGTACAGCACATTATGGCATCAGATCATCTTCTGCTCTTGTGATCAGCCGGACTATATTACTGTTACTTCATGAATCTCTTCAAAGATTTGGAATATTGATCAGAATAACTTTTCCCCATGTTGAAGACATTGACATTCGGAGGGAATGTGTTCTGAAAGGCCTCATCATGTTTGTTGGAGAGGATGAGGAAGACCTTATTAAGGAATACTGTGTACGTTTTACAAAGGTTTAAATCTGCACGTCATCACATTCAGGCAAACGGACAAATTCAAGGACTGTCAGTTGTTTGTATCTTATTAAAATCTTTATGGCCTGGATGTTCAAAATGTGAACATCTGTTTGAATACAGGAGACAGGTTCAGTGTCTGAAGTGAAAATTTAATTTAGCTGTATCCTGTTTAAATCCAGACTTCATTTGAAATGGTGCTTTGCTGTTCAGCAGAGAACATTCTCAAACGTCATTATTAACTGAATCCCCAATAAGTCAAACAAATGAATAAGAAATGAGAATATATGTTTTTGAGTCATGCTAATTGGATATCACCACCAAAATATCTGACAAGCAGCATGAATATACATTTTGTGTTGAGTCCAACCATAAGATAACCATTGGCTGGATTAGTATAAAACAGTTATTCTGCAGTGATGTCAAATCTAAGAACTCAGTTTTTCAGTTAAAATCTGCAATTTATATATATATATATATATATATATATATATATATATATATAGATATAGAACACAAATCAACATCATTGAAGTCTGCCTCTAGACCTGCATAAAGAAAAAAAAACAAGACAAAACCGAGAAACCACAACAACAAGCAACATATATAATGATACTTGTAACATCATTAGAAAGTATTTTATACAGTACATGGTAATACAAGATGTATTTAGTGGTCTCCACAACCCAACTGAGTGTGTATCTGATACACACCTGAATCTAAACACCTGTGTGAGCATGATGTCACTATAAGGTTTCTCCATAAAAATGTTCAATAGTGGATGTGGGGACCCACAGACCCGTCCCCACAGGACACGATGGTAACACAGGGAAGACCGGAGCCACAGACACACAGCGGCCCCGAAGCCCGGAGCTCCGGGAGTCCCCCAACAGGGACACCTGCACCCCCCAGAGAGAGAAGCAAAGGGAAGCCCCGGGCGATCCCCAGCAACCACAATACAGAAATCCCAGGAGGCTGTAGCGACGAGTCAACAGGCCCCAACGGCAACCCGCCCCTCCAGAGTGGATCCGGCCATGGACACCGAGTCCCGAGGTCATACCACCCCCCAACAGAGGCCCAACAGAGCCAGGGCACCCAAGCCCC
>NC_056500.1:57041354-57045355 GCF_014905685.2 Nematolebias whitei | reverse complement strand
ATATATATATATATATATGTCAGCAGCATTTTAAATGTTTATGAAATAGCATTTGAGCAAACTGTGAAGAAATTAGTGAGCTGGAGTTATGCTAAGATGGCAGCAATCCATTCTGGCTTTGCCTCGTTCAGACCAGCCATTATGTCATCACTTTGAAGGGATTAAAGACGTTATCTGAAACAAGTAAGATATTAACTGTTCATACACTTTTTAAAGGCTCTCACTTTTTGCTTCTACCTTTGTGTTTCCAGAACTTACAATATTAAGTTGATATCAACCTTATTTGTTAAACCAGAATCCTTTAAAAGGTTTCACGTTGTGTTGTTATAAAGCTCAGGAGTCAAACCACAGCTTTGGTTTTCTGGCTGACGTGAGACTTTCAAAGTCAATGATTATGGACACTCAGAGGGAGTATTATAAATCCAGTTTGGTGAAAGAGATAAGTTTTACTGCTTTCATACATGACCTCACTCCTCTCTCTGTCTGTATTGTTTCATACGAATGGTTCCACTGAACATCGTCTCTGGCAGCAGGTACCCTGAAACCCTGGTGATGGATCAGGAGCTCGAGTGACTGAGACATGTTCTCTACTCAGGAGTCATTTCATACTAATAAAATCATTCATGACATTTGCTGACCTTTGGTTGGAGGGGCTGCTATTCTGGATGCAATCAAAAGCAAAATCTTTACGTTGCGATCTGATGTATGTCTTGGTAACTTAGTTACTTTATGCTATCAGGAGTTTGAGCATCAATAAAACATGAAAATGGAGGTGTTATGTCTGTTGTATAGATCTAAAAGTAATTTTAAAGCAAAGATGCAAAAGTCTGTTCCATGTTTACGTTTAAAAGCAAACTGATTATCAGAGGTCAGCAAAAATCTTTCCAGTTTGTTCAGAACAGCCCTCTCCAGTACCTTAGACAAGGTGCTGGACAGAGCTATAGGCCTATAATTATCCTTACTGTTCATTTTACCAGCTTTATCCTTTACAATAGGAACTAAAATGACAGACAATAATTTGTCAGGTAACACTCCATGAATAAGAAAGTCTGTAAAACATATAACAAGCAGAGGGTACAGTTTCCTGCTCGCATATTTTAGATGTTCAGCAGATATCCTATCTGACCCACATGCCTTGTTGTTATCCAGCTTCATCACAATATCAAATGCTTCTTGTGGGGACACAACCACATTTTCATTTCTATCAATATGTCCAACAATAAATTAATTACTTTTTACAGCATTAAAAATATGATCATGATAATGTTTCAGACATAATTTAGTCATCTGCTTTGCTCCACTCACACCATCAATATGTGTTGGTAAAGACTTTTTTTTTATCATTCATTCTTTTAATTTCTTGCTAAAAATCTGTAGAGCAGTTACTTTGTAGTTTCTTTGCCAGTGACTCAGCCCTGAGAGAATTCTCATGTCTTTTAATGAACCGTAGGACATATTTAAAGTTTGAATTTGCTTCTTTCATATCAACAAATAGAGGACCACATTTGGGTCTACCTGATTCAACCCAGGCTTTGAATGCCCTCTTGCCTCAGACTGAAACTTCTCAACATACTCCTTCCAGCCTAATTTAGCTTTATACTTCTTAATCTTAGACATATGTTGACCTGAGATAAGGAGAGAATCCACATTTTTATCACACAGTGAGCATAATTCAATTCTATGTTGCAGATTCTGGCAGTTGATATCATTGCACGTTACAGCAGACTTAGGCAGCTCAATGTTACTCAACCTGGTCTCGCTCTGGGTGAGATATGTACGAATGTCCCTTTCCATTAAAGTGGACCAACTAATTTTTACTTCAGGCATATCACAGTTTACAGATGTAAGCGATTGCACATTGCCCATATTTATAGAAAAGGAAAGGCGCACATGGTCATATGTGGATAAGTCATAATTAATTATCATGGATTTTATGGTGTTATGAGCATCACTGGTGCAAATACAATGGTCTAACCAGGAGGTGGTATGCCATGCCTCACTAAGGTAAGTGTAGCTGTCCCTTGGCAGAAATATTTCACTGGAGAGAGAGAGAGAGAGAGACCGTTATCTGAGCAGAAATGCTTTAAATGGTTTGCAAACATAGAACTTTGGTCTGAGAGATCAGCATTCAAATCACCCACAATGAAAATGCTGCTTACTGAATGTTCCTGTATGTACGCCATGATATAGGCCAGTCTATTTAGATAATCAAATTAATTCTTGGAGCACTCATAAAGAGTATACATGTTTAGTATGGTGATTGTTTTATCTCTACCACAGAACTTAAGTCCTATCGCCCAGTCAACATTCAGCCTGACCACTTTGATTTGCTGGTCAAGCTTCTTATGCCAAAGCACCACAACACCACCAGGGATTCTGCCACGGAGTTTCCTATCACAACAGTCAGTGGTGGATTCCCCTGCTCCATAGAAGTCTTTATGAACAGAATTTAACCTTTCCAAGTCCTGCTTAGATAGAAAAGTCTCCTGCACACACACAGTGGACTTGGAGTTGAAGATGCCATCATACACCTGCTTCAGCAAACTCACTGTCATCTAGAAAAGGCAGACATCACTGGGAGAGTCATGTTCTTTGATTTCTCCAGTGCATTTAACACAATCCAGCCTGATTTGCTTTGTCAGAAACTCCAGAAGACTCAGGTGGAGGTTTCAACAATCGCCTTGGTCAAAGACTACCTGACGGACAGACCACAGTTTGTGAGACTGAAGGGTTGTGTGTCTAACCAGGTGGTCAGTAGCTCAGGAGCACCACAGGGGATTGTACTCTCACCATTTCTTTTCACTCTGTACACCTCAGATTTCCAGTACAAAACAGACTCCTTTCATCTGCAGAAATATTCTGCAGTGGTCGGGTGTACCAGAGATGGACAAGAAGATGAATACAGGGAACTGGTGGACTGCTTTGTGGCATGGTGTGGAAACAATCATCTCATCTTGAACGTGAACAAAACAAGGGAGATGATTGTAGATTTCAGGAGAAACAGGAACAGGTCCAACCCTATTTCCATCATGGGAGAAGAAGTGGGGGTGGTGGAGAAGTATAAATACCTTGGGGTTCACCTGGACAACAGAAAGGACTGGAAATGCAACAGTGAAGCATCTACAAGAAGGGACAGAGCAGACTGTACTTCTTGAGGAACTGAAGTCCTTCAACGTTTGCAGCAAGATGCTGCATATCTTCTATAAGTCTGTTGTAGAGAGCGTTATCTCTTCTGCCATCATCTGCTGGGGGAGCAGCACCAGAGCAAGTGACTTAAATAAGATCAACAAGCTCATAAAGCAGGCTGGATCAGTTCTGGGGACTCCTCTAGAACCTTTGGAGATGATTGTACAAAGAAGAATTCTTCATAAAATGGAGAACATTATAGACAACCCTCAGCATCCTCTTCATCAGACTGTCATACAACAACAGAGTGTCTTCAGTCAGAGGCTTCTTCAAATCCATTGTAGGACAGACACTACAAGAGATCCTTCCTGCCCACAGCCATCAGCATCTATAACAACTCATTAATGAAACCAGGATGATGAGTTAAAACATTTAATTTCCCTCTGGGATTAATAAAGTATTTTTGATTTGAATTGAAATGATTGATTGAAAACACCTGACTAATTCCACCTTCATATGAGCTATTGAACCCAGAGATTCACATACTTTTACCTCTCACAAATATGTAATATTGGATCATTTTCCTGAATAAACAAATTACCATGTATAATATTTGTGTTTCATTTGTTTAACTGGGTTCTCTTTATCTACTTTTAGGACTTGTGTGAAAATCTGATGATGTTTTAGGTCATATTTATGTAGAAATATAGAAAATAAAGAGTTCGCAAATTTTTCAAGCACCACTGTATGTATATACACATGTATGTATATTAATATATATGTACATATATATATATATAAATATATATATATATGTATGTATGTATGTATGTATGTATGTATGTATATATATATGTATGTATGTATGTATGGAT
>NC_056500.1:57040428-57041254 GCF_014905685.2 Nematolebias whitei | reverse complement strand
GCTGTCTGCTCTGTGATACAGAGTCCTGATGACTCCTAACTTGTGCTCCAAAGGGTGATGGGAGTCAAACTGCAAATACTGGTCTGTGTGGGTGGGTTTGCGGTACACCTCGGTTTGCAAATGTCCTCTATCAGAGACTGAGACCTCACAGTCCAAGAAAGCCAACTTGCCATTTTTTACATCTTCTCGTGTGAACTTGATGTATTTATCCACAGAGTTGATGTGGTCAGTAAAATGTTGGACTTGCTGAGATTTAATTTTAACCCAGGTGTCGTCAACATACCTGAACCAATGACTTGGTGGTGTCCCTGAAAAGGACGTCAAGGCTCTCTTTTCTACCTCCTCCATGTACAGGTTGGCAACAATAGGAGAAACTGGAGACCCCATAGCACACCCATGTTTCTGCCTATAATATTGCTCCCCATATGTGAAGTAGGTTGACTGCAGGCACAGTTTCAAGAGTTGACACAGTTGTTCTGTGGAAAGCGTGGTCCTGCTGCTCAGCGTGGTGTCTGATTTTAATCTTAAACTGACCACCTCTACTGCATCATCAACAGGAATGCACGTAAAGAGTGATGTGACATCAAAAGAGACCATTGTTTCATCAGTCTCCATGATGACATCCCTCACCTTATCCACAAAGTCCATGGTGTTCTGTATGTATATATATATATGTATATATATATATGTATATGTATATATATATATATGTATATATATATATATGTATATATATATGTATATATATATATGTGTATATATGTATATATATATATGTGTATATATGTATATATATATGTATATGTATATATATGTATATATATAT
>NC_056500.1:57033697-57040418 GCF_014905685.2 Nematolebias whitei | reverse complement strand
TATATATGTATATATATATGTATATGTATATATATGTATATATATATATATGTATATATGTATATATATATATATATATGTATATATATACACATGGTTTGTGTGATGTCTGATGGTAGGAAGATGGCATCGGGTGTGGCTGTACGCTATGGAGGAGCTGGTTCTCCACAAATAAAAGCTGAGATCTGTGTGTACAAAATGACAGATGGTAAAGTGATAATTGCGGATGAGCTTATGAACTTTATTCTCATTAAAATGAGAACTCTGGCTACCGATGAAATTGTTTTGCTAGTGTCAAACAATTTCTCCTCTGAATGGATCAAAGATTTCAAGCGAATATTGTTTGAAATGTGTTCAACTTCATCACGCTGTGTAAAGCACAAGGGGCCTCAGAAGGACATCAGTAATATCAAATTTTGCCTGAAAGTGCTTAATGAGTGTGGCAATAATATTCCCAGATTTGTATCACACAATCTGGATGAATTACCTCCTGTTGGATTTGAACATATGGATGCATCTGCTCTACTCAGCATTCAACAGCTGAGCTGGGAGGTAACTGACCTGAGAGCAAACCTGGAAAATCAGAGATGTGAGAATGAGAAGGTGAGGACATCTGCAGCAGCTATGGAGCTCTGAGTGACAGCCTAGGGAAAACTACACGTGAGCACACCTCCTGGCCAAGGAGAAACTGGACAGGCCAACGCCACTGTAAGGGTGATTCCGAGGGCGATGCGGGAAGTGACGGCATCTGCTCCTGTACTACTGGGAAACTCTGACTGTTGCATTCGTGGACCGAGTGAGGTCGTGAACGCCACACCACAGCCTCCAGCATGGATCACTGTGTTAAAGAGAGGTAAATATAAGGGGGCCAACACAGCAACACAACCTGTTCTGCAAGTTTGCCTGAAAAAGGAGCGGCAGAGGAACGTGGGAATAACTGGCACCGGAGCAGAAGGAAACATCCCAGTGATTAAAACCAAACTGGTGAGTGTTTTTGCTATTAAGTTTTCTCCGAAGCTAGACACAGATACCATGCGCGCCTATCTCTTCTAAAAACTTTGGAAATCTTTGACCTGTAAGAAAATAGTGTTGACACATAACAGATTTGGGTCATTTCATGTGATGGCAGAGTGTGATGAAGTAGCCAAACTGTATGACACACAACTCTGGCAAGCGGGAACTTATTTCCGTTGGTATTATGAGGCTTGCAAACTGAGGGCGAGTGTCAGCATACCCAAAGTCATGGGAGGGGATGCCGAATGCAGCTCTGCACTTGGCATTACACTACTGGTCCATGACGATAAGCAAACTGCAGTGGGTCCTGATATGTACTTGTTTGTTTAGTCAGGTGGGCCAACAGAAGTCTCTCAGGACCTTCATGATGTGAGATGTCAGGGCAACAGGTCTATAGTCATTGAGGACTGATGTGTGAGTTTTCTTTGGTACTGGAACAAGGCAGGAGGTTTTCTATAACACTGGAACCTTTTCCTGGGTCATGCTAAGGTTGAAGAGGTGCTACAGAACCCCACAGAGCTGATCTTCACAGACCTTCAGGACTCTGGGACTGAAAACATCTGGACCTGCAGCCTTATTCCGGTTCAGTCTCTCCAGCTGCTTCCTCACCTGACTTCTGGAGACGCAGAGGGGGGAGGCAAAGGAGGTATCAGCATCTTCTGATTTGGATGACGACCAACATGTAGAAGAAGAAGGGTCCATGACCAAGGTGGTAGATACAATATTTGAGGTGTGACAGGACAGCCTTGAGTAAAAGGAGGGTGGTATATCTGTTTGGCTGTGGGCAAGAGAGGAGAATGCTGAGCTTGTTCCTGAACTGAACCTATTGAAGAATGTGTTCAGTTCATTGGCTCTGTCCAGGCTTTCAGCCTTCTGATCCTCCTTCTGCTTGAAGCCTGTGATCTTTTTCATCCCTGACCACACCTCTCTGATGGGATGATGATCAGGTGTGAGTGGGCACCCTGTTTGATTTAAAGAACAGGATCTATCAATGTCTGCTCTTCACAACATGTTTGTATCATGGCACGAACAATGGAGATTTCTGAGAACCTCAGAAAGAGTTATTGATACTCATCAGGCTGGAAAATGTTACAAAACATCTCTAAAGAGTTTGGACTCCACCAGTCCACAGTCACAGTCAGACAGATTGTGTACAAATGGAGGGAATTCAAGACCATTGTTACCCTCCCCAGGAGTGGTAGACCAACAAAGAGCACTCCAAGAGCAAGGTGTGGAATAGTCAGTGAGGTCACAAAGGACCGCAAGGTAAATTCTAACAACTGAAAGTCTCTCTCACATTGACTAATGTTGATGTTCATGAGTCTACTATCAGGAGAACACTGAACAATAATGGTGTGCATGACAGGGTTGAAGGAGAAACCACTGCTCTCCAAAAAGAACATGGCTGCTCGTCTGCAGTTTGCTAAATATCACGTCGACAAGCTAGAAGACTGTTGGAAGAATGTTTTGTGGACAGATTAGACCAAAATAGAACTTTCTGGTTTAAATGAAAAGAGTTGTGTTTGGAGAAAGGAAAACTACATTCCTGCAGAAGAACCTGATCCCATCTGTGAAACATGGTGGTGGTGGTATCATGGTTGGGTCCTGTTTTTCTGTATCTAGATAAGGACGGCTTGCCATCATTGATGGAACAATGAATTCTGAATTATATCAGAGAAATCTAAAGGAGAATGTTAGAACATATGTCCATGAACTGAATCTGAAGAGAATGTGGGTCATGCAGTGACACAATGACCCTCAGCACACAAGTGGTTCTACCAAAGAATGGTTCAAGAAGAATAAAGTTCATGTTTTGGAATAGCCAAGTCAAAGTCCTGACCTTAATCTATACCAGATACTGAAAGCAAAGGTTCACCTTGCTCAAGGGCCCAGAAAGGGGCAAATGTGGGTGAAGGCAGATGTGGGTGTTCCACCTTTTTCACACACATTTTGATGTTACGGTCAGCAGGGGGTTTGAACCATGGACCATCCAATCATGAGTTAGCTTATCTAAGCTCTGCACCACCACTCCCCTGATGTTTTTATCCATCCATCCATTCATTATCTTTACCCACTTCTTCTTTTTTGGGTCAAGGGGTAACTGATGCCCATATCCAGCGGTCACTGTGCGAGAGGTGGGGGACACCCTGGACAGGTCTACAGTCCATCACAGGGACACAGAGACAAATGAAACAAACAACCATTCACTCTCTCACTCACACCTAGGGACAATTTAGAGTTACCAATCAGCCCAACATGCATGTTTTTGGTCTGTGGGAGGAAACCAGTGCACCCACACTTGCACAGAGAGAGCATGCAAACTCTACCCGGAAAGACCTCCAATCATGATTTAAACCGGGACGACCTGCTCACTGAGAGGTGGCAGCTCTACCAACTGTGCCACCGTGTTACCCGAAATTATTCTTTTATCACTTTTTGTAAAATTTATCATAAATTATTTGACACAACTCTTTTTGTCTGTTAGCAAAATATCTCATGAACTGGATGGATTATTTTAATTTCTCAGAAAGTAATCCTTGGAAGTGCATCTACTACTGATTAACCTTTGGAGTTGACCTGATGTAAGATGACAACCACAGCTAATAATCAACATTAACAAACACAAATATTGATATAACTCGGTCAATTTTACAGAAATTGAGCTAAAGTTTGATGCGGTGGTAGGTGAAAGTGATCCTCAGCGCATACTTTTAGTGCTAACACCTCTCACAAGATCTCAATATAGGAGATTACCTGATGCAATTGTCAAGGTTTGACTGGAACATCTACCGGTATAGCTATTTCTCAACATTACATCATTTATTTTAAAACCATGAAGAACTCAACATGCCGTTATTTATGAATTGTTTTTTGACAAATATTTTTGCAGTACTTCTCTGAAACAGGTTAGTATACTGCTATTGTGGTAAAAAATAACACCAAATGTAAAGCAAACTTATGACAATCTATCAAAGCAACCCTGTACACTCTGACTGAGCTGCAGGAATGAAATGTGTCAGAGAACAATCTTTGTGTCTTTAAATTGGACAATTTATTCAGAACATATATTAATATATATATATATATATATATATATATATATATATATGATATTTACATCATTGTAGGAAATTGACTGCTGTGAGCAGGGCCTGGAAAAGAAAAAGCAGAGGAGAGTGTTTATGTACACACATGCACGCTGTGATGCCATTTTTGTAAGTGTGTCTTAATGTGCGAGAGTACAAAACAACTACTGTGGGGGGAAAACTGGCTTCTGTTCACAAAACTGCTTCCTGTCAAAATCCAATTACTTTTCTATTTCCTGCGTGCCCTGTGGTCTCATAGCTGCGTGCTCTGTTCAAATACCACAGTACTTATGCCTCAGAATGTGCACATGCATGAACACACCCACAGACACTGTGTCTGTAACTACACCACATCCATCCATGAAATATTCAATCAGACGGGGATTACACCGGCTAGTTGACTTACTTCAGGGCAGCAGATAATGTTATGAAAACTGGATAACTGGCACAAAAAGAAGCAAGGTGAAAAGTAGGGAACAAGAAAAACAAGAGGAGACAAATTTATGTTCCATCCATCCATCCATTATCTTTTACCCGCTTCTTCCATTTTTGGTCACGGGGGTCGCTGGTGCCCATGTCCAGCAATCAATGTGCGAGGGGCGGGGTACACCCTGGACAGGTCGCAAGTCCATACAAATGTATACTTTATAAATAAAAAACAAATGGTTGCAAATATACAAATATATGATTAATAAAGGTATTGAGAGTGACACTTGCATATGACAGAAACAAAATAAGTGATTTCATTCTTTCTTCTCAAACTATTTTATTTATATTGATGTTTGAGGTTCTCTTACTACGAATGAAATTAAACTATTTCTTGAAGGAATGTCATGATTTCAGGAGAATGGGCCCAAGAATGTGGACTGACACAAGGACCGTGGATTAAATAAAAATTTTATTTTATTATAACAACAAAGTCCATGCTCAATAATCCAGGTATAAATCCAACATTTTTCAGTCAGGTCATCTGGACAGTTTCTTTTTTTGTGCTGAAATGTTTCGCCTTCGATCTGGAAGTCTCCATCAGGTTTCATCGTTTACTTTATTATGAACACAAGCAAGAGGCTGACTTGGCTGCCAAAAAAAACAATGAGGCTCAAAGAATTGCAAGCAGAACATCTGTAGTTTAAGGCATGCACAATGCTCAACTGAAGCTGGAGTGACTAAATAGGCTTGGAACAATGAAGAGATGGTTGCAGCTGAGACTAGCAGCAATGGGGTGCAGATGTGGCAGGACAGAGGAGAAGGAACTGGTTCTGCAAAAGCACTGAGAAAATGAACTGCTGGTACTTTAAACACCAGAAGAGAAGTACACAAAAGAATCATGAAACAACAAGCAGTACGCCACAGTCCTCAGTTGCCAAGGGGTTTGAATAGTGAATGTTTGTAGGTTTTGAATAGAGGTAAGTGTTGTTTTCTATTATTTTTTGTTTGTTTGTTTATCTGAAGCAGAACAGAGTGATGGATACTGACAAGTGGAGGAAGCAGTTTTCTCCACCACCAGGCAAAATGGCAGAGCCAAGTGGTGGCCAGCTAGCCACCCCAATTCTTTGAAGAAACTATAGTTACTTTTACCAAGTATAGTTACTTGGATTATTGAGCATGCATCAGGATATAGTTACTTTTAGGCAATATAAACTGTAGAAAGCAAAGTTTTCTCAAATGATGGGGTGGTGGGTTTACATATAAATAAGGCAGTGGCCATCTTGGATTCTGACCTGGCAACCCAACAACCTTTCGTACAGCCACACACCAAAATGAATGTCAGTGTGTTGCTTTTGTTTCTAGTTATCCAGCTCACAAACTTTACATATATACATGTATGGTGACTGTCATAGCTCTGCTCTCTGTCAGCTCCTCTGTCATGCTGCACACTCAGTAATCACTCAACTCATGTCACCTGTCACCGCTCATTATCCCACAGCTCCACCACCTGGTCCAGTCAGTCCTTAAGCTCACTCATTCCTCTCAGTCGGGGCCAGATTCTCTATCCTGTCTCATCAGCAGTAGACTTTCCAGCATTCCATTGATTGACTCATCACGTTCATGACCCTTGCCTTGACCACGACCACGCTTTTGCCTCAGCCCTCGTCTGCTTTTGCTCATCTGATCAGGTACCGACTCATGCTCTTGTTTTTTGACTCTCTTTTTGGATCACGTACTGGATACTTCTGCTGAACAACTGACTTCACGGTATGAACTCTGCCTTTCCCTTCTGACTGTTTTTTGGATCACGGATTAAAGGTCAAGCTCATTCTGTATCACGGACTTATCCTTATCCCTGAATCTGATTCCCACAGATTCATTTCCCCAATTAGTCTCTTTCCCCCTGCATCTACTAACCTTTATCTTTTAGTTGCAAGCCTGTTGGACTCCGTTCCAGTGGACCTTAACATCAGTTCTACTTCTACTGGCAGCCCGCCACTACAACACTACCCAATCACGAACTACCAATCAGAAGATCGGAACCAGCCCAGAACCGGACCTACTCCAGAGTTTTACTTTATTTCACAATAAATCTTTTAACCCTCTCAGTGGTTGTTGTTGTTGTTTGCGATCCGGCCTCTGGTTCATGACAGTAGAATCTGGCCATTATGGATCCAACACCAACCCGAGGG
>NC_056500.1:57021506-57033597 GCF_014905685.2 Nematolebias whitei | reverse complement strand
AGTAAGTTTTGCTGCACCGACAGCCTTTTGTTTTGTTATTAAAAAAATATATATATATATTTTTATTTTTAAACTCCTGCCTCGCTCGCCTCTCTGCAATTGGGTTCCAACACTGAGGATTGTGACAGATTCCAAACAGAAGTGAATTGCAGTAATCAAGCCTAGATGTTATGAAGGCGTGGATCACTGTCTCAAGGTTCTTTTTGGAGAGTATAGGCTTCAGCTTAGACAGCCGTCTCAGCTGAAAAAAACAGGATTTGACCATCATGTTTACGTGACTGTTGAGTTTTAAGGACGGGTCCATTATCACCCCCAGATTAGTGACCTTTTGTTTCTCTAGCGGGGCTAGAGAGAAAAGGTCAATGTCATGGTTCATGAGTGAGCCACTGGGAAGGAACAGCATGACTTCAGACTTCTTCTCATTGAAGCTTAAGAAGTTTAAAGCCATCCAGTCCCGGATGTCAGCCAGGCAGTCAAGAAGAGGCTGAATAGAGCGTGTGCCTCTGTGCCTCAGGGGGAAGTAAATTTGGCAATCATCAGCGTAGAAATGAAAGGGTATGTCGTGTTTGCGGAAGATAGCACCTAGTGGCAGCAGGTATAAAGAAAAGAGAAGGGGACCGAGGATGGACCCCTGCGGACCCCCCACTGGAGTGCTGTCGATGCCGAACTAAAATCTTTGATATTGACACAGAAGGTTCTGTCAGAGAGGTAGGACCCAAACCATTTAAGGGCTGACCCTGTGATGCCCACCCACTGCTCCAGTCTAGAAATGAGGATGTTGTGGTCGATGGTATCAAAAGCAGATGTAAGGTCCAATAGGACAAGCAGCACAGAATCACCTGCGTCTGTGGATATGAAAATGTCATTAAAAACCTTCAGTAGAGCAGTTTCAGTGCTATGGAGAGATTTGAAGCCAGATTGGAATAACTCAAGGATAGCGTGATCCCCCAAAAACTGTTTCAACTGAGACTCCACAATTTTTTCCAGTAGTTTAGAGGTGAATGGGAGTCTGGAGACAGGCCGGAAGTTGGACATGACTGAGGGGTCAAGGTTAGGTTTTTTCAGGAGGGGCTGGACAGCAGCATGTTTAAAAGTCTTTGGCACCACACCTGAGGATAAACTGCTATTCAGAATAGCGAGGATAAAAGGACCCAGGGTAGGAAAAACTTCCTTTAGCAGTCGAGGGGGGACCACATCAAAGGGGGAACCAGATGGCTTCATGCTGCACATTACCTGCTCCAGAGAAGACAGAGAGATGGGCTCAAAGTGGTCAAACACAGCCACGCACTGAGATGGGATGGACAGATCATGAGCTGGTGGAGAAATGAGTGCCCGGGTGTTTGCCACTTTTTCTAAAAAGAAATGGAGAAAGTTTTCACACAGCTCAGTTGAGGCTTCCAGAGGTGAAGGCTCACTGAGGTGTAGAACTGAGTTCAGGGTGGAGAAAAGAACTTGGGGGTTGTGAGAGTTGGAGACAATTATGTAGTGGACTAGGCCTGATGTCAAAACTGACCATATGGGACTGAAACTGTCATTTCATTGATTTGAATCCAGAAATACAGGTTAACCCATCCTGAGACTTTCTTTCTTGAATTAATCAAGTGGAAAAAGACAATTCTCTATGATCATTACTATTTTACAAATGTTTTGATAATCAAAGTGTTTTGGTTCAAACAATGTCTACATGTTGAAGTGAACTAATCATTTTTATTTACTTAAACAGTAGTAATGATTCTTAATCCTCAATTCAAAGTGAAATCAAGTTAGAGTACGTTACAGAGTAATGATTCAATTTCTTGATCGTCTGCTTTGAAGTGAGCAAATTTGTAAGTGTGTCAAAGTTCGAGTTTCGGTCAACTGAAAGTTTACTGAAAAGAAATGTCATGTTTAACTTTTACAGCAAGATACTTGGTGAGTAGCTCCACGAAGTCTGTTTTTTTCCATGATATCTTTCTGTCTGTTCTTAAACAATCTGAATCTTTTCCTTGACTTTTAATAACACCTTACATCACAAAACACACCTCTGTTCTGGTCCATCGACCAATCAAAAGCTCTCAAATGAACCGGAAGTAGAGCTCTTTAAAATGTGGGCACTTCCTAGTTCAAATACAGAGTTTTTTGGAATTCAGAGAAGAGTTTTTTGGAATTCAGAAGAGTTCAGCTCAGAGAGTTCAGCTCAGTCTTGGAGCTGCTGTAAGCTCAGTCTTGAAGATGGAGCAGCAGTTCAAGCAGAGAGTTTTTGGAATTCAGATGCAGAGAGTTTGGGAGTTCAGAATGCAGAACGCTGGCATTCAGGATGCGGCTGAATTAGAATCAAGCTGAACCAGAGACGATTTTGGGAATTATAACTTCTGTTCGGATAACCTCACACGACTCTCGAGGTTCGAGCTGTCCTCACGGAGACGCTGAAAGAGTTGAAAGGAGAGCTCTACACCGATGCTGAAGCTATCATCTGCAAGGTAAAAGTTCTATTTCGACCAAGCGTACCGTTGGCCCAAGCTGGAAAAGAAGGAGCGTGTCAGTTCTGGTTAAAACAGACAAATTCCCTCACACATCTCTCTGTAGACAAACTTCACTTTCCATCTTTAAACTCTCCTATCTGCTAGCAAATTAATCCAGATGTTTTCAGAAATGTCTGTGGTGAAGCAACGGAAAATCATGGCCGTATGGTTTTCCTGGTTGTAAAGCTGATTAATTATGTCGTTATTTTCAATTCTTGCCAATTAATGTAAATGTGTGATGTGTTAAACTTGATTCTGTTAATAAATGACCCACTCGCTTGGTGAGTCAAAGATAATTAACGTCTCACGTCCACATTTTTAATTACATTCAACGCACGTATGTTATACAGTCCAGAAAAATGAAAGAACCCGTTTTAACTGTATGAATATATCTCAGGATATGTCATACTACAATTAAATCAGAGAAGAATTTACATTTGGCAGCTTTAACGGTTTTCTGATAGTGACGCCAACTCTCCCTTAACATTTGAAAAGAAATTTGCAGCCTGTCCTTCCTCCACCTTCTTTCAGCTCTGCGACACTGCCGCCTAACGGCTCGCGTGACGTCATTCAGCCAGGGCTCTGATTTAAGTTTCGTTTTTCTGGTCTTAAGGGGAGTAACACAGTCCAGAACATTTAAACAGGCAGAGTTGAACTGAGAGGTTAGCTCCTCAGTGGTAAGAGACACCGAGAGCTGTTCGATCCTCTCAGAGTTAAAACCTTCATTAAAACGAGCAGCAGTGAAATGGTTAATGGAACGCGTACGTGCAGGAACGCACGTCTTAGCAGTATGACAAGGGGGGGTGAAAAACAATACAGGCATGTGATCTGAAAAAACATTGTCACCGATTTTCAAATTAGAAACAGAGACATCGAGTGTTAAAATGAGGTCTAGCGTGTAACCATGTTCCTGGGTAGGACCGTTCACCTGCTGAGCTAAGCCAAAAGAGTCCAATAAATCTAGAAAGTCCTTCACTAAGGGCTTCTCCTGACAACACACATGCAAATTAAAGTCACCAATAAGCAAAAAGTGAGTGTATCTCTGTGTGATATCAGCCAAAAAGTCAGAGAATTCATTTATGAAGTCCTTAGAACGAGGTGGGCGGTAGACAAGCGCGCACAGAACCGTAGGAGAGTGTCCGAGTTCAAAAATGCTCAGCTCAAAGCTGGCGCGGGACACTGGGATGGACAACTGTTTACAGGCCAAGTTTGCTTTAAAAACTGTTAATAATCCCCCCCCCCCCGCGCGCCGACCTGATGGCCGCGGGGCATTGAAACACAGACAGTCCGGAGGTAGTAGTTCCGCCAAGGCGCTAGACTCACCATCAGAAATCCAAGATTCTGTGACGAACAGAAAATCCAACTCCTCGTCATTAAAAAAGTCATTGAGGATAAATGTCTTGTTGGAAACATACCTTGCGTTGATTAAACACATCCTGATATTGTCCAACACAGGCACAGCCGTGGATGGAGACGCGCGCGCCAGCGGGCGCAGGTTATGAAGAACGGCTCCTCCATGTCTGCTGGTGCGGCGCACAGGTAAACAACTCCAGGTGTTTCCATGGACTGAGCGCGCGGGCAGCTGGCCAGCAGCCGGGCCCCGGGAGCACCACGGGTCAGAGAGGAGATGATCAGATCCAGAGCGAGTCCTGATAGAATAATCCACACTTTGCCTCAGTTTCACCAAAATCCCTTTACGCTTCCCACGACGTCTGTGACGTTTCCTCCATGGAGAAAGGCCAGGGTCACGCAGAAGGAACGCAGGAATCTCAGATAGGACCAGTGGGGGAGAGTGCTGGCTGCTGTTCAAAAACTCAGCGGGAATTTCAGCAAATGTACGGAGCTCCAAAAGTGCCCGACGATCATACTGCAAATATGACTCGGCACACTGCACAAACCATTGTAAAAATAACAAAAATAAAATACAAGCAGAGAGCGAGAGACGGGCAGCCCTACACACCGGCGCCATCTTGGAAAATCAAATGTTACACATGTGGGACAGCTGCTGTGTTGGGCACACCAAAATATGCTCTCCATCAGAGCAGTGTACATCCCCGGTGTTCTGAACAAAGGGGCGGATGTGATGTCCAGGGGCGGTCCGCATCACGGGGACTGGACCCTCCATCCAGAGCTGATGGCTCAGACATGGCAGAAATTTGGCAAAGCGGCTGTGGACCTGTTTGCAACACGAGAAAATGATAAGTGTCAACTATGGTTCTCACTGAGCCCGCGAGACGAACCACCGCTAGGGGTGGACGCGTTTGCTCACAGCCCATGGCCCAAAACGCTTCTTTATGCGTTCCCCCCAACTCTTCTGATATTACGGTTTCTGAACCAAGTTCAGGAGGAGGGATTGACAGCTCTCCTGGTGGCTCCCAAGCGCCTGAACGCACCATGGTTCCCAGTTTTACGACTCCTGTTATCGGGGCGCCCGTGGAAACTGCCGTGGAGGGAGGACGCTCTCCTCCAGTCAGGAGGAGCGATCAGGAGTTACCCAGAAATAGGCCAGCACCTTTGGGTCTGGCCGCTGAGTGGATCCGCTTAGAGAGGATGGGTCTCTCTCAAGATGTAGTGCACACAATCCAGGATTCACGTGCTGCATCCACCACAGCGCTGTACACATCAAAGTGGACAGCTTTTCAGCGGCGGTGTACAGAGAAAGGTGTAGAGGCCACTTCATGTCCACTAGGTGGCGTGCTGTCCTTTCTGCAGCAGCTAATGGACATAAATCTGGCATTCAGCACGATTAAAACGTACGCTGCAGCCATCTCTTCTTGTCACGAAGGTTTCGGGAACAGAACAGCTTTTAATCATCCGCTGATGAAGCGTTTTTTTTTTAAAGGTGTACAGAGACGCAGGCCTGTTTCACGCCCACTTGCTCCACAGTGGGACTTAACGCTGGTCCTGCGGGCCCTGATCAAAGCTCCATTTGAGCCACTGAATCAGGTTCCAATTAAATTCTTGTCTTTTAAAACAGCCCTGCTTTTGGCTTTAACATCCGCTAAGAGGGTGAGTGATTTATTTGCCCTCTCTGTCGCTCCGTCATGTCTCAGAATTCAGGCTGACGGCAGCTCAGCTGATCTGAGACCTAACCCAGCGTTCATGCCTAAAAACATCACGAGCTCTTTTAAATCAAGAGCGATATCGCTGGAGGGACCCCCCCCCCCCTCCACACACACACACACAAATCAGAAGAAGAAGCATCTTTCCATCTTCTCTGTCCTGTGCGGGCGTTGATGTGCTACATAGCATGCACGGCCGCAATGCGTCAAACTCAACATTTGTTTGTGCATTATAGAGATGCATCTGCAGGTCGCCCGTTATCCACCCAGCGCCTGTCACACTGGCTGTGTGAGGCCATTTCTGAAGCCTACAGAGCATCAGATTTAGAGGCTCCTGATAACCTCAGGGCACGCTCGACCAGGGGTATCGCATCTTCAACTGCTTTCCATAATGGTATGACAATGCAGGATAGTTGCACTGCGGCGACGTGGTCAACACCCTGCTCATTTATTTGCTTTTATCTACGTGATGTGACGGCTCGTTCCATGACACATACTGTCCTTAGTGTTTTAACAGAATGAATATTGTTGTTTCATGGAATCTCGTTTAAACTCACGTCTGACTGCATGCATTTACAGTGTGAGATGTTGTTATCAGTCACAATTTGTGACTGTTGTTCTGGTTCTATTGTCACTAATCAGTTCATGACTATTGTTACCAATCAGTTCATTTGATTAATAATCAGTTCACTTGTTATTATTAATCTGTTCATATTGATCAGCCGTGAATCTGTTGGTTCACGACTTTTTTTCTGCATCTTCCTTTCCCCGTTGAAAGCTTTTCCGGGGCGTTCATGCACTCAGAACGCATAGCTACACAGCACGCATCTGTGCATGGTACACATAATTACGCAACGCGTAATTATGCACATGGAGAGCTGAGTGACAAGACGTTTTTGGGTAAGCTGCCGCTTCGTATGGTGTTTGAAAAGACCCAGTGAGGCGAGGACTATATCTGCTTCGCCCTTAACCCACCAGCGACAGCCTTAAAGGGTGAAGCCTATACGAAATAGAACGTTGGTTACGTACTGTAATCCCAGATTCTGAGTATAGGTGTAGCCCTTTAAGCGTTGGGCCGCACTGGCTCCTAAATGGCTGAAGAAAAATCTATTTGGGAGCCGATTACCCGCTCTTAACGTAATTTATACGGACCGGGTGGGGCCCACACTACAGGTGGGTGTGGACTAAATTTTTCAGTGCGATGCTTTGCATGACAGGATAAAACCCACCAGCGACAGCCTGAAAGGGCTACGCCTATACTCATAGAATCTGGGGTTACAGTACATAACCAACGTTTTTCATTCAGGTGCACACCCAAGTACTTGAAGCTGGAGACCACTTCCACTTCAGGTCATCCTATGTTTGGGGCGGGGTGTGTATGTGTTTGTTAAGTTATAAAAGCCAAACTTTTACTAACTGGCTTTTATAATGTATGTGAATGTTTTTGTTCAGTGTCCTGAGATGATATTTGTTGGGACTTGATGCTGAATAAATAAACTGAATTGAGTGCATTTTAAGAACCAATTAGTGAACGTTATCTATCTAAGGAAGCAGCAGATTGTGTTGAATCTTAACTTCATGACAGTCACCCATTCTGAGCAAGTACAAAGAAGACTGTAAAGGAAAAACTCCATTTTAACAGGAATAAACCTCAAGCAGAACCTGGCTCAGGACGAGCAGCCATCTGCTTTGACCTGCTGAGTTTGAGAGGACAGGAAGGAGAAACAAAGAAACACACAATGACAGGTCCAGGTGTACTTTCTATTGGAGGAAGACAAAAAACACACGTTAAGATAGAAATAATTACCAATACAAACAGGTAGAGCAGAGCAAGTAAAGACCGCAGCAGAGTGGGGAAATGCAGTCAATGTATCCTCCATCAGTCTAAGCCTATAGCTGCATGTACAAGGGATAGTTCAGGAAACCCAAGTCGACCCTAACTATAGGATTTATCATAAAACAAAATAGTTAAGCCTAATATTAAACGTAGACAATGTGTTAGCCTCACAGACAGAAACTGGAAGTTGGTTCTACAAGAGAGGAGCCTGATAAGTAAGATAAATAAATAAAATAAAAAGTTAAAATAGATAAATAGTGTTAATTTATTCTTTTTATATATGAATGTTTCTGTTCAGTGCCCTGAGATGACTTCTGTTGTGACTTGGGCGGCTGTGGCTGAGTGGTTAGAGCAGTCGTCCTCCAATGCGAGAGTTGGGGGTTCGAATCCACCAGCAGTCACATGTTGAAGTGTCCCTGGGCAAGACACTGAACCCCTCATAGCCTCTGATGTCTGTCCCATCAGTGTATGAATGTGATCAAAAGCACTGATTAGTCTCATTAGAATGATTTGTTCAATTAGCTTTGTAGAGATCTAGTAGAGTGCTGTATGAATGGGTAAATGAGGACACAGATTGTAGTGGAAAGAGCTTTGAGTATCTTGAAATATGATAGAAAGGCGCTATATTAGTACCGTCCATTTACTTGGCACTATATAATTGAATTGAATTAACAACTGAAAGATCTCCCTCCCATTCTACTTTTGGGAGCTTTAGGAACCACATGTAAGCCTGCAGTCTGAGAGCAAAGAGCTCTGTTAAGAAAATATTGAACAACAAGATCTCAAATAGAAAATGGAGCTAGGTTGTTGAGGGCTTTTTAGGTTAGAAGTAACATTTTGAATTCAATTCTGGATTTGACCAGGAGCCAATGGAGAGAAACTAAAACTGGAAAGATATGATCTCTCCTATCAACTCTCATTAAAACTCTGGCAGCAGCATTTTAGATCAACTAAAGACTTTTTAAATAAGTATTTGGACACCCAGATAATAAACTATTGCAATAGTCCAAAGATATGATAAATGCATGAACCAGATGATCGTCTCAGGTGGTAGAGAAAATCAATAATTATTTACAGGATGTTAAACATGTTTGGAGAGCAAGTTTGAATGGCATATGTGAATTTTCACACACATTTCCTAAATAATTAGTAAAAAACAATATGAGAGAATGGTGTTTAAAACTAAAAGTGTGTGCTGTTTTTGCAAGTAGTCTGTCCATGCTCTGCTGTCACATCTCCTCTAAAATATATATAAATAAAATCATGCAGCAGCATAGGTCAATATGAAAAACGATTCCAGCTTAACCCAACAGGAGATCATCTCATCCAATAAAGAAAAATAAGGACAAAACTGTATTGATTAGTCACAGAAAAAAATCAAATCTTGCTCTCTCTCTCGCACTCTGTATTCAACTCAGTTTTCCTCTGTCTGGGCTCAGACAGCCCATGGAGATTTCAAGGCTTGCAGTAAAATAAAAACAACAGCTTAGACTTTAAAAAAAGTTAAACAAGAACAAACCTTAGAGAGCTCTGAGGGTCGTGAACATGAATGCAGACATCCATCTTGCTCGTGGATCTGGCCGGAGCTGACAGACCAGTGAAACAAAATAGAACGATGTACATCACCAGACAAGAGACACAAAGACAGACATAAAAAAGCCGACATGGTGAGCCAAAGGTTCCTGCTGCAGGTTTATATGAATGAATGTTTAGTGGGGTGCTTTTGATGCTGTGAAGTTATTTGTGAAGTAAGTCTTGTTTTATAGGTAGACCATAATAAAATTGTTTGTCTGGAGAACATCAGCTTTTGATTGCAAGGTTGCCAGTTTGAATCCTCAGACCAAGAACAAAAACGTAGGTGGAAAAGAGGAAGCACCCACATATGCCTCTACCTTCATCTGCCCTACCCTGGGCCCTTGAGCAAGGCCCTTAAACATCATCCCCCAAAGAAGGGCATCCGGCGTAAAAACAATTGCCAAACCTTTGTACAATTTTGCTCGCTGTGGTGACCCCTAATAAATGGAAGGGGAAAAAATGTTTGTTGAACATCAGCTTTATTAGTTTATTTTCAGGTAGTTTATGCACGTTAAATATTTCAAGGTTCAATGTTCTTTATTGTCATGAAGTGGAATGAAATTGTGTACTCAAGGTCCCAGTTACACCCAAAAATAGCAAATATATAATGTATAAGAAGAAACAGTATATAAAGATCTAAGATCTAACACAAATGAGGTACAAACAAAAAAAGACAATTATATAAAAAGCATATAAAATTAAAAAGTAAGTAGAATAAATGAGGCAGCACGGTGGCACAACTGGTAGAGCTGCTGCCTCTCAGAGAGCAGGTCCCTGGTTCAAACCCCGGTCCAGGGGCCTTTCTGGGTGGAGTTTGCATGTTCTCTCCGTGCATGCGTGGGTTTTCTCCGGGTACTCCGGTTTCCTCCCACAGACCAAAAACATGCATGTTAGGCTGATTGGTAACTCTAAATTGTCCCTAGGTGTGAGTGAGAGAGTGAATGGTTGTTTGTCTCGTTTGTCTCTATGTGTCCCTGTGATGGACTTGCGACCTGTCCAGGGTGTACCCCGCCCCTCGCACAGTGATTGCTGGACATGGGCACCGGCGACCCCCGTGACCCAAAATGAAATAAACGGGTAAAGAAAATGGATGGATGGATGGATGATTAACATTCAGTTTGAACTTTTTCCTTCAAATCACTGTGTGCATGCTTAAAAAAAATAAATGATTATTTTGTTGTTACTTTTTAATGGCATTACTTATGCACAAACAACAAATAAAATGTTTTTGATGTATCCTTAACTCTTGAATACTTCAACAAGATATTTAAAGTTTATTTTCTAGAGACTATAAAGTCCCAAATGTTTGTTAACACTGCACACATGTTGGCTGCCGAGCAGTACTATGTCTATTTTTATTCAGACAGAAAAATTATTAAACTATAATCAGCAAAGCCACCTAGTTAAACTAGGAATAAGATTAAGTCCATATCGCAAGGGTGAGCAGTGTTTCACGAACCAGACGGTAGAGGTTTACAATAATTTATTACAACAGATAGGAAATGCTGCAACAGTGCAAATATTAAAACCCGACCAAATTCTGTCTAATAAAAGGCTTAAAAGGGCATCAAAGTCAGTAGCAGTCTGAGGGGAAAAAGAAGCAGTCGTAGCTGAAAGGGGCGTTGTCCTCTCGCCCAGCAGTGGCACTCCCAGGCGGTCCAGAGTCTCGACCTTCAGTGATCTCCCGGCACTCTATTCAGAGTCTGGAGTCCCTCCATGGCCTTGACCTCACCCGGTGCTCGTACCTCCTTGAGTCCGGCGTCCCATGGCGACTTCGACCTCCAACGATCCCCAATGCTCGGTCCTCCGCCCTCGACACCGGACCCGGACGACTGCGCCCTCCAACCGGGCACGATCCACCGTGCCGACCAGCTTAGCTGTTTCTTGGGTGTGTCCTTACTTCCTAGACACTGCTCTTAATCATTGTGTCTTCAGTTTCTGCCAAACTGCTGCTCTACTGACTGGCTTGTTCCCGACTGTTGCCCCTCAGCGGTGGTTGCGCCCCCGGCCATTGCGCCTCTGGTTGTGTCTCTGCCATTTCGTTGTGTCCCAGCCACAACACCTCCCGTCCCTTGGCGGTGGCTGCACGCGTCTGCCATTCCATTTGTTCCGTCGCGCCTCAAAAAAAATGCACAAGTGATCAGCGAGGTGAAATAAAACATGCAAATAAAACACAAAAAGCCACATTACTTCTCTAAAGCTTGGAAATGTAACATTCAGTAACATTAAATCTGAATGCAATATCCTTATTGGTGAGCCCTAAACACAATTTCATGAGGATGGACAATATGGTCCATTGTTTGGACATCTACTGGGCGTTTCATCCCTTCGTCTTTTTCTCTTCTCTTTTTTCTAGAGCACTCATTAGGTACAGCAGTAAAGCATCACTTTACTTTGTTAAACACAGGTTTATTACAGCCTCAATTCAAGTCAGTATCCTTCTGTTTATCATTCCAATTTTCCATCGCTGTCTTTACCGGACTTTGTAGAGTAGGAGAAGATGGACGGGACAAAGGACTGTCGATGTCTTCAGAGGCCACTCCTGTACAAATAAAGTGTATTCCAGTGACTGACGTTAATGAAAAAAAAGCACACGGTTGGCCAGCGCTAACTGGCATAGCATGTGTTAGCATACAACTTTACAACAGTTACAACAAACGATTAGCAACTAAACTCAGCATCACTGAACTAACATATCTTAGCTTGTAAGCTAGGTACACTCGTATTTGAGTGATCAATTGTTCATATTTTTGTATACAGAACACAATAACCAGTGATGCTTGTTAGCTAGTCAGCCTTTACCTGCAGCTAGGAACCCAGAACAAGCCTTCACAAGTGAGACAGCATCGCACGTGACTAATGCTAATAAAAAACGTAACACTTTTCATTTAAAATGAATTAAAGTGCTATGCATTTCATATGGCTGTTACTGAATATATGTCACCAGTTCTTACAGCTGATGCCCAATTTTTGTAGCAAACAAGCCTAAATAAGATGGCTATGTTCTGACAAAGGAACGTATGTAAAATATTGGTATTGGTTATCAGCCAAATAAGTTTTAACATATCGGCATATCGGATATCGGCCAAAAATCCAATATCATGCATCCCTAATAT
>NC_056500.1:57012450-57021406 GCF_014905685.2 Nematolebias whitei | reverse complement strand
TATATATATATATATATATATTTACTTTTATCAAGACTGTTGATGTAAATGTAATGCCTCGTATGCACCTTGCACATTGCCCCTCTATCTGAGAATGTCCAGGATCCACTTCCGGCTGTATTTTACCCATGTGTTAATTCATATCTGCCCACACTGCCTATAACACTCAGAATTTGTAAGATGCCCTTTTAATGCTCCAGTCAACCTACAGGGCTGCTGTTACTTCCCCATGTTGACAAAAGAGATGTTTCTTTTAAGCAATAAACACTTTTCTTTTTTTATTGTCCCCCTCTCCCATCTGTCTCCTGAATATAGGAACATCAATTTGACATAAAACCTTCATCAAAACAATGTGAGCAGCTAAGTTAAACCGTTGAGGTTAAATCAAGTTGGGGTTTTTTTAACCAGTTTTTCACAGTTTTTTTGTTGAAAACAGTGTATTTCAACATAAAATAAGAAAAAACACCGAGACTTTATGTCAGGATTTGTTGGACAGGAACGAACCCAATTGTGCAGACAGGACTCAAACTCGGCAAATACAAAAATAAGTATTTTAATAGTAAATAAAGAACAAAACAAACAGCTGACGTGGCAGCAAAACTTACATATAAATGGAGGACTCAGAGGGAAACTCAGGGAGGACTCAGGAGAGCTCAGGGGAGACGCAGGAGAGCTCAGGGGAGACGCAGGAGAACGCAGGAGGACGCAGGAGAACGCAGAGACCCAACGAATATGACCCGACGAGGAACAAGACAGAACAGACAGCTTTTATACAAGGACAAGACAAGACGTGATTACAACAGCTGTGACGAGACAAAGGTGGCACCAATTAAACTGACGAGGAAACACTAGGGAAACACAGACACAAACAGAAACAGTAAATGGTACCATCCTTACACTTTATCTATGACATGCCCCTCAAACTTCAATGGTGCAATGGAAGTGAATGGTTTTTGTTGTAATGTCAGAAAAGCATGAAATGAGAGAAAACTATTAGTAATAAAACTGAGAGTCCTGTTTTTGAACAATGCGGGAACAAATTTGTCTCACAGCTAACATTTGTTAAGGTTTTCCTCTGTCTTGCAGAGTAATGCATCAGAGAACAGTGACTTAGATCATCTAGTTGATAATTTTACAACTTCAATGCAAACTTCACTTGATAAAATTGCTCCACTGACAACGAAAGTAATCAGAGAACTGGCTCCATGGTTCAATTCTGAGTTACGTACTTTAAAGCAGGCATCTAGAAACCAGGAGAGAAAATGGCGCTCTACTAATGTTGAAGAATTTTATTTAACTTGGAAAGATAGTCTGTTAACATATAAGAAAGCTCTCCGTAAAGCTAGAACTTTATATTACTCATCCTTAATAGATAAGAATAAAAATAACCCTAGGTTTCTGTTTAGTACTATTGCTAGACTAATTAAAAGTCCCATTTCTGTTGAACCATGTATCCCTACAACTATAAGTAGTGATGACTTCATGAGATTCTTTATAAATAAAATTATTTCAATTAGAGAGAAAATTCCAATTATTCTTCCTTCTACTATCTCTAGTCCCCTGTCAAATGAGGCAACTTTAAAAATTTCACTAGAGCCTGATTTATGTTTGGACAGTTTTTGTCCTGTTGAGCTCTGAATTGTCAAAAATAATAACCTCATCCAAACCATCCACATGTCTGCTAGATCCCATCCCAACCAGACTGTTTAAAGAGGTATTTCCCCTAATTAATGTCCACATTTTGGATCTAGTTAATTTGTCTTTAATGGATGGTTATGTACCACAGAGCTTTAAGGTTGCTGTAATTAAACCTTTACTTAAGAAGTCTGACCTTGATTCAGATATTCTGGCCAACTATAGACCTATATCTAATCTAACTTTCATCTCAGAAATTCTAGAGAAAATAGTTGCAGGTCAGTTGCGTGAACATCTACAGAAAAAAAAATCTGTTTGTGACATGATCTGGGTTTTGGATTAGCACAAAACACCAAACAACAGGAATGGTTTCATTAATAAACAGCTACTGGTGGGGGTTCGGTCCAAAGGTGGGTCTGATCTGTGGAGACAGAGGAGTCAGTGATCTGGATTTTACTGTGAAGGTTCAGAAGGTTTTTAAGGTAGTCACTAACCTTCACACAGTCTGTAGAGAGAAACTCCTTTGGTGAGTAGGGGATGATGATTTCAGTCACTGTGAGTGAGCAACAACAGAGAAGCAGGTTGATGTAGAATGTGGTTCTAGGGAGAGTCCAAGGACGAGGTCCAGTAGGGAGAGCAGGGGTCATGCACAGTTTGTCAGAGAGTAGAATCTAAAGCCAAATCTTGATCCGGGGGGCGTAGTCAAGGAGATGGGAAGCAGAGTCGGTACCGTGGTCAGAAGGCAGAATCCAAAACAAGTAAGTGGCAGGAAAGGTGAAGAATCTGAGGAACAGGTATGGAGGTCGAGACAAGGCAAAAGAACAAGGCTGTGAAGTGATCGCTGGACATCTACTATCTAAAAGAATTCGATAATCTGGCACTGGTGGAGTGTGAGCATGAAGGCAGGTGAGCAGGTGAAACTGATGAGTGCTGATTGCTGTAACAAACAAGGGAGGTGTGGCTTTGCTTGGAAGGAGCAGGATTAAACAGAAGATGGGTGATAAGCAAAACTGCACATGGAAACAGAAAACTAAATCAGGAAGAGGCAGAAACGTGACAGTTTGAAGAGTTTCAGGGTGCATTCACACCAGCCCTGTTTAGTCCGCTTTAATCTAACTCTAGCTCGTTTTCCTTGAAAGTCCGGTTCGTTTAGGGAGGTGTGAACACGCCGTCTCTGTCACGGAACAAAAAGGCAAACTCTGGCCCGGGCTAAAACCTAGGTCTCAGTCCGGTAGAAGAGAACTCCAGCGCAGTTCGAGTACAGTGTGAATGTAAACAGACCGAGCCCCGCTCCGCAGGACAAACAAACACGCATTTCTCTGACCTTATATGGAGCCGTCAGCTGCCTTGTGTAGAAAAACAATATTCTCCATGGTCTTCTGTCTCATTTTCTGCTCATGTTAAGTCCATTTTTGAAAAATTACAAAATATAACTCCTAAAACTGCTAAAACTTGATGCCACTTCGTTTTTATTTTTATTTACAGAAGAAGAAGAAGTCATGTCTTCAGAGGTTTTTGTGTGTTTCTTTCAGTAGTTCTTGGTGCAGCACCCCCACAGGCGAGCGGGAGAACAGGTTGGTTCAACAGGTTGACTGGACTGCACAGTGCAGTGTGAATGCAAACACATCAGCTCAAATGTAAACAAAAGCTCATGAATATTGGTCCCGAACCGAACCGAGTCTACCAGACTATCTGGTGTGAAAACGACCTTAGTCAGGGTTTAGAGCTCATCATAGCACAGAAACAGCATTAGTAAAAGTCACTAATGATATTCTCATGGCCTCAGACAATGGATTTGTGTCTATACTGGTCCTGTTAGACCTCAGTGATGCATTTGATACAGTTGATCCCAATATTTTACTACAGAGGCTTGAATATGATGTTGGAATTACAGGAACAGCTCTAAAATGGTTTAAATCATATCTATTTGATAGATTCCAGTTTGTAAATGTAAATAATAAATCTTCTTCATACACCAAAGTTAGTCATGGAGTTCCTCAGGGCTCAGTGCTTGGGCAAATACTCTTTACTTTATATATGCTTCCATTAGGTAAAATTATTAAACAGCATGGGATAAATTTTCATTGTTATGCTGATGACACACAATTATATTTGTCCATTAAACCCAATGAATCCAATCAGCTACTTAGACTACAAGCAAGTCTTAAAGACATAAAAACCTGGATGACCCTTAATTTTCTCCTTTTGAACAGACAAGACTGAGTTTTTGTTTTTGGACCTGAGCACCTTAGGAATGAATTGTTCAGTCTTTCTCCCTCCTTAGATGGCATTAAACTGGCCTCCAGCTCTAATGTTAAAAATCTTGGTGTTATTTTTGATCAGGACATGTCTTTTATCCCCACATTAAAAACGTTACGAGAACCACCTTCTTCCACCTGCGTAATATCGCTAAAATTAGAAACATCTTATCTAAAAATGATGCAGAAAAACTGGTCCATGCATTTGTCACATCTAGACTGGACTATTGCAATGTTTTATTACCTGGGTGTCCAAATACTTCTTTAAAACGTCTTCAGTTGTTCCAAAATGCTGCTGCCAGAGTCTTAACTGGAGTTAGTAGGAGAGATCAAACCTGGTTAAATAAAAGTTATGATGATGACATCATATCTCTCCAGTTTTAGTTTCTCTCCATTGGCTCCCTGTCAAATCCAGAATAGATTTCAAAATCCTACTTCTAACCTACAATCTCTCAACAACCTGGCTCCATCTTACTTTGTATATTACAGACCTTATTGTTCCATATTTTCCTAACAGAGCACTTCGATCTCAGGCTGCATGTTTACTTGTGGTTCCTATAATTTACAAAAACAAAATGGGAGGCAGATCCTTCAGTTATTAGGCTCCTCTCTTGTGGAACCAACTTCCAATCTCTGTCCATGAGGCTGACACATTATCCAGTTTTAAAACTAGTCTTAAGACTTTCCTTTTTGCTAAGTCCTGTAGTTAGGGTCGGCTTGGGTTTCCTGAGCTGTCCCTTAGTTATGCTGCTAGAGGCTTAGACTGCTGGCGGACAAACTGACCACACTTTTCACTCTGCTTCTGTCTTTACTTACTCTGATCCATCCATCCATCCATCCATCCATCCATTTTCTTCCGCTTATCTGGGGTTGGGTTGTGGTGGTAAGCCTAAATAGGGAGGCCCAGACTTCCCTCTCCCCAGCCACTTGGTCCAGCTCCTCCCGGGGAATCCTGAGGCGTTCCCAGGCCAGCCGAGAAACATAGTCCCTCCAGCGTGTCCTGGGTCTTCCTCTGGGCCTCCTCCCGGTGGGACATGTCTGGAACACCTCACCAGGGAGGCGTCCAGGAGGCATCCTAAACAGATGCCCGAGCCACCTCAACTGGCTCCTCTCAACGTGGAGAAACAGCGGTTCTACTCTGAGTCTCTACCGGATGATCAAGCTTTTTACCCTATCGCTAAGGGAGAGCTCAGACACCCTGTGGAGAAAACTCATTTCGGCCACTTGTATCCAAGATCTCGTTCTTTCGGTCACAACCTAAAGCTCATGACCATAGATGAGGGTGGGAACATAGATCGATCGGTAAGTTGAGAGCTTTGCCTTTTGACTCAGCTTTCTCTTCACCACGACAGACCTGTACAGCGCCCGCTTCACTTCAGACTCTGCACCTATCCGCCTATCGATCTCATGTTCCATATTTCCCTCATTCGTGAACAAGAACCCAAGATACTTGAACTCCTTCACTTGGGGCAGGACCTCCTCCATGACCCAGAGAGGGTACTCTACCCTTTTCTGGCCCAAGACCATGGCCTCGGATTTGGAGGAACTGATCCTCATTCTGGCCATGTTGCATTCGGCTGCAAACTGCTCCAGCGAAATCTGTAGATCACGATCTGATAAAGCCAACAAGACCACATCATCTGCAAAAAGCAGAGACGCAATCCTAAGGCCACCACCTCAACACCTTGGCTGCGCCTAGAAAATCTGTCCATAAAAGTTATGAACAGAATCGGTGACAAAGGGCAACCTTGGCGGAGTCCAACTCTCACCGGGAACAAGCCCGACTTACAGTCGGCAATGCGAACCAGGCTCTGACACTGGTCATACAGGGACCTAACAGCCCGTATCAAAGGGCCCAGTACCCCATACTCCCAGAGTACCCCCCACAGGGTTCCCCGAGGGATGCGGTCGAACGCCTTCTCCACGTCCACAAAGCACATGTAGACCGGTTGGGCAAACTCCCACGCACCCTCCAGGACCCTGCTGAGAGTGTAGAGCTGGTCCATTGTTCCACGACCACGACGAAAACCGCACTGCTCCTCCTGAATCTGAGGTTCGACTATCCGACGGACCCTCCTCTCCAGAACCTCCTAATAGACCTTACCAGGGAGGCTTAAGTGTGTGATCCCCCTGTAGTTGGAACACACTCTACGGTCCCCCTTTTTGAATAGGGGGACCACCACCCCGGTCTGCCAAACCAGGGGAACTTCCCCTGATGTCCACGCAATATTGCAGAGTCGTGGAAGCCAACACAACCCTACAACATCCAGAGCCTTAAAGGAGCTCCGGGCAAATGTCATCCACCCCTGGGGCCCTGCCACCGAGGAGCTTTTTAACCACCTCGGTGACCTCAGCACCAGAGATTGGAGGGCCCGACCCAAAGTCCCTATGCTCCGCTTCCTCAGTGGAAGACGTGCCGGTGGGATTGAGGAGGTCTTCAAAGTATTCTGCCCACCGACCCATGACATCCCGAGTTGAGGTCAGCAGTGCACCACTCCCACTATAAACAGTGTTGGTGGCGTACCGCTTTTCCCCCCTGAGATGCCGGATGGTGGACTAGAATTGCCTCGAAGCTGTGCGAAGTCATTCTACATGGCCTCTCCAAACTCCTCCCATGCCCGAATTTTTGCCTCAGCGACCGCCCGAGCCACATGTCGCTTGGACTGCCGGTACCCATCGGCTGTTTCCGGGGTCTCACAGGCCAAAAAGGCCCGATAAGACTCCTTCTTCAGCCTGACAGCATCCCTCACTGACGGTGTCCACCACCGAGTTCGAAGGTTGCCGCCGCGACAGACGCAACAGGTCTGACCGGCATCCTCCCCCAGCATCAGAGCCAATTTACTACCAGGTAGTGATCAGTGGACAGCTCCGCCCCTCTCTTCACCCGAGTGTCCAAGACATGTGGCCGCAGATCAGATGAGACAACGACAAAGTCGATCATCGAACTGAGGCCTAGGGTGTCCTGGTGCCAAGAGCACATATGGACAACCATATGCTTGAACATGGTGTTCATTATTGACAATCCATGACGTGCACAGATGTCCAACAACAGAACACCACACGGGTTCAGATCAGGGGGGCTGTTCCTCCCAACCACACCCCTCCAGGTCTCACTTTCATTGCCCACGTGAGCATTGAAGTCCCCCAGCAGAACAAGGGAGTCGCCAGGAGGTGCACTTTCCAGTACCCCCTCCAAGGACTCCAAAAAGGGTGGATAATCTGAACTGCCACTTGGTGCATAAGCACAAACGACAGTCAGAACCCGTCCCCCCACACAAAGGCGGAGGGAGGTCACCTTCTCATTCACCAGGGTGAACCCCAACACACAGGCACCAAGATGGTGGGCAATAAGTATGCCCACTCCTGCTCGGCGCCTCTCTCCAGGGGCAACTCCAGAGTGGAAAAGTGTCCAACCCCTCTCAAGAAAACTGGTTCCAGAGCCAGAGACATGCGTAGAGGTGAGTCCGACTATTTCTAGCCGGAACCTCTCAACCTCACACACCAGCTCAGGCTCCTTCCCCACCAGTGAGGTGACATTCCACGTCCCAATAGCCAGCTTCTGTAGCCGAGGATCAGACCGCTAGGGTCCCTGCCCTCGGCCACCACCCATCCCACATTGCACCCGACCCCTTTGGCTCCTCCCACAGGCGGTGAGCCCATGGGAAGGGGCTCAACATTCGTAATTATTTTTTCTATCCTTAACATGTTTTTTTTTTGTCTTTCAGGTATGCCTGGACCTATATCTGGACCTACCATTCTGTGTTCATCTGTCTCTCCTTTCTGTCCTGTCAAACCAGCCGGTCAAAGCAGATGGCCGCTTGTGCTGAGCCTGGTTCTGCTGGAGGTTTCTTCCTTTTAAAAGGGAGTTTTTCCTTTCTACTGTTGCCACTGTGCTTGCTCAGGATGGAAGACTGCAACAAAGCCAAGATTCAACTTGTCTGCTGGCCTTCTCAGATAGAGAACTTTACTAATTGGCTTTTATGTACTTTGAATGTGAATGTTCCTGTAAAGTGCCCTGAGACAACTTTGTTGTGATTTGGCGCTATATAAATAAACTGAATTGAATTGAATTTGTGCAAACAGGAAGAGAACAGCTACAGTTGGAAATACTGAGATGTAGTAGCTGAAAAATGCTCTAGATTCATAATGCATGCTGTACTTACATATGAAGTGTGCGTTTGCCAGATGAGTGCACAAACAACTGATGGTAAATAAGCTTGATGAAAATCATATTTGGATTAATGATGAGTCAGTATTGCAGGTTCTGGAAAAACATCTGAGGGAACAGTGATATTAATGTGCAGCCACCCTGGTTAGCTCTTAATGTATATCACATGAAGCATCCTGCAGCATGCCTCTATGATGGCTCACGGGGCTCTTTCATCTCAGCTGTGGCCCGAATCCACATGATGTAACAGCTTCAGAGAACTATCATCATTACAGAAAGTCAAGCATAAAAAAGATACCAATTAAATATTAATTCAGTTCTGCCACTTATGTAAGCCTCCACACCACTGGGAAGGAGGCAGATGTGTGCACGAGGAGGAATTAATTCTACAAAGAAGCATTTCACATGTATTCTGCTCTGGTTTAATATGTCTGACTCATAACAATTTCTCATGAATCATATTAGTTTTATGTTATACCCCTCTCATTATAATACTACTCTCATTATAATGTGGATTTTAAAGGTAAAGACTCCTCCTTGAATCTCCACCTTATCGTGGTGGAGGACTTTGTGTGCCTGATCCTAGAAGCTATGCTGTCTGGACTGGTAGGGTCTCCCAAGGCAGATTGGTCCAAGGTGACAGGCCAGACAAAGAGCAATCGCTAACACTTATGACTGACAACTGGGGTGGGGCAGCTGTGGCTGAGTGGTTAGAGCAGTCGTCCTCCAATGCAAAAGTTGGGGGTTCGAACCCCACAACATTCACATGCCGAAGTGTCCCTGGGCAAGACACTGAACCCCTTGTTGCCTCTGAAGTGTGTCCCATCGGTGTATGAATGTGATAAATCACTGATTAGTCTCTTTAGAATGATTTGTTCAATTAGCGTTGTAGAGA
>NC_056500.1:57011644-57012350 GCF_014905685.2 Nematolebias whitei | reverse complement strand
GGGTAGCCAGTGCAAGGAGGCCAAAACTGGCGTGATGTGCTCTCTATAGCCTGTACCAGTTAAAAATCGGGCTGCAGCATTTTGGACCAGTTGTAGACGAGCAATGGAGGACTGACTGATTCCTGTCACGGTCAGCGGCCCCCGCTGCCCCCCCATCTGCCTAAGCCTCTGCTCTTTGTGTGGTTTCTGTTTCTGTGTCCTAAGCCTCTGCTCTTTGTGTGGTTTCTGTTTCTGTGTATCTGGTCCTGTTTTCCACTCACTCCTCAGTCTGCCTCTCCACTCCTCAGTTTTTATCATTCACTCCTCAGTCTGCCTCTCCACTCCTGTCACGGTCAGCGGCCCCCGCTGCCCCCCCCATCTGCCTAAGCCTCTGCTCTTTGTGTGTTTTCTGTTTTTGTGTATCTGGTCCTGTTTTCCACTCACTCCTCAGTCTGCCTCTCCACTCCTCAGTCTTTATCATTCACACCTGTCCCTCATCAGCCACCTGCCCAGGTGCTCTCATTACTCACTCTCCCTCTGCCTTATAAAAAGCATTTCTCTCCTTCACTCCTTGTCCGGTCATTGTTCTGTGTTTACAGACATCTCAGTCCTCTTCTGTCTTGTCTGTTTCTTGTCCACCTGATTATCTGCTCTGCCTTGTTTCTGATCCTGTCTGCCCAAGTAAGTTTTGCTGCACCGACAGCCTTTTGTTTTGTTATTAAAAAAA
>NC_056500.1:56968045-56991644 GCF_014905685.2 Nematolebias whitei | reverse complement strand
CATATATATGTGTATGTATATATATGTGTTCTGGACCAGAAGCACGATCGATCAGTAACGTTTGCGTTCGACCGTGCCCCTGGGTGCAGATATCTGCGCCCAGGATCTTCTTACCTTTTGTAAAGAAAAGGAGCTAGTGCGCATGTCCAATTTTTTTATGATAGTTTATGAGCAAAGATTCTTGCGCCCCCAGGGGCCAGAAATAAATCACCAATCAGATAACATTTTTGAAAGAAACAACTTAACTCATCATTAACTATAAAATATTTACCTTACACAACTAAACACATATACCTTTTGAAATATTTTAATTTTATTATTTCATTTTTATTTAATTTTTTTTAAGTCTGGTGAGTGGCTTCAGTGGGTTGGGCGGCCCCCTAGCGCCCTCTATTGATGAGACACCACTGCTTCTCAGACCTTCGCAGTCCCACCAGCACATCTTCCATGGAGGAAGCTGAGTCGAAGGACTTCGGGGTTGGTCTGTGCATAACCGTGGCTGGCTGAGGTCACCGAGGTAGTTAAAAAGCTACAGGGCTCCGGGAGTGGATGAGATTCACCCTGATTTCCTTAAAGCTCTGGACGTTGTGGGGCTGTCTTGGTTGACACGTCTTTGCAATGTTGTGTGGAGATCAGGGCAGTGCCACTGGATTTGCAGACTGGGGTGGTGGTTCCCCTCTTTAAAAAGGGGGGACTGAAGGTTGTGCTCCAATCAGTGGTTAATTTGAGCTGGATCCTGCCAGAACAAGATCCGGGAACTCTCTCATTTTGACCCGTTCTGTTCTGGCAACTCTTTGTTCTGATCCGGCAGCTCTGTCCCTAAAAGTCCAAAGTCATCGTGCATTTTTATTTTGATTATTTATTAAAAAATACAACGAGAGGAGACGTTGCCTTTATCCCAGTGGACGTAGTCTGTGGATGTTCCAGCCGCAGCATGCACGGCGCACCAGCTACACTCTCCTTTCCTTGGAGGAGCAGGAAAGGAGCCTCTAGATATGTGGGGGGGGGTGAGGACGGAGGGACAGATTGTCACATTTACGCACAGAGATTCTGCGCAGTCCTTCTCTTTTCCTCTCCAAATATTATTCTTACTCAGTGGGACTGCACACTGAAAAACACCCCCTCCCCTCCTCTCAGACCCCCGAAACAGAAACGATCATTAATTCCCCAGAATAAATAAATGCCCTGTTGACAGTGCATGTTACGCACAGAAACATCTACAGACAGCTCTAGTGTGCACACATCAGCAGGTGTCTGAAATCCTGCTACATTTCAGACATAATAAATAAAAAGCTTACTGTAAAAAAACAAAAAAAATACAAAGATAAACTTGTTTGATGTGTTATTCACATTATACATCACGTTTCAAAACAACGACGCTAATTTGTCAAAATAACAACAGTGATCAAAATGTCAAAAAGGCAGTCCAATTTACTTTAATAAAAAATGGATGGATGGATGGATGGATGGATGGATGGATGATTGTCCTTAGGTGGACAACAGAGAACTGAAGCCTTCAGGTTCTTCAAACGGTGCCACGAGACTGGAGCAAGAGCAGAGAAGAGTTCAGCTCAGAACCATGAAGTGAGGGAGGGGGGTTAGGACACCTGACAGAATCAGAGCTGCTCATTCACACACAGCCTGCTGTTCCTCTCCATAATAGTAATTTATTAAATGTTTACAAATGTAGGTAAGTGTTGATGTATAACAACTAGGGATGCACCGATCCACTTTTTTTACTTCCGATCCCGACACCTAAATCTGAATATTGACCGATACCGATCCAGTTCCAATATCATGATCATCATAGATTTTATACGAGGCTGTAATAATCTCCTCTCAAGTACATTTTGTACAAAAATATGCATACATGTCCAAAAAGGCAACTTGAGGTAAGTTTTATTAATGTTGGATAAGTTTTAAAGTTAGTATTAAATTCTGCTAACACAAAACATTTCTTTTTATTCCTAGCTTTAAAGTGGATAATAATGTGATTAATTTGATTGTTTAAAGTTATTTTATATTTTTTTAAATAAGGGGCAAATATAAGCATTTTTTTCTTCTTTCTGCACTCTTTTCATTCAATGTTTTCTTTTTGGTGATTTTTTAATTTTGTTTCTTTTAAATGAATGAATAAATGAATTAAATAAAATGTTAAATGGCTTCAAACACCTGTAAGTTCATGGCATAAACCAACAGACATGTTCCTGTTTTTAGTATTTTATATCACTGTATAATAGCTGTGTAAGGGTCCCACCGCCTGCAGCCTGCCTTGCTGATGGCTGCTGATTACCAACACCTGGCGGTCATCAGCCTGATGAGCCTCTCCATCTACTTAAGGCTGCAGTCCGGTGTGATTCAACGCTGGAGCATATCACCTCTCATGGTACAGTACTGTTGAGCTAGAAATGTCTAGGTGAAAAGAATTTGTTCACCTTTGCTCTTTTTTCCAGTTTCCTGGTTCCTCGTGTTTTTGGATTCTCCTCGTGGCCTGACCTGGATCCCTCGGCCTGTCGGGTATCCCTCGTGCCTCTTTGCCTCCAGTTGCCAGCCTTCCTCGTTTCCCTTGAACCCTCGTTGGATTTCCCTCTGCTGCTCTCTCCCTGGACTGAAGGACCAGCTCTCCTCCTTCGGGTTTGGATTGTAAGGACAAAACGCTCTTCAAACAAACCACTCTGGTCTTCCCCGTTGGACAAACATTAACCTGTTGTCCCTCTTTCCAGGAGCCGTTGAGAAGCAGCGTTTGGACTTTAAATATCACTGTACATAATAAACACTGTTTCTTTTGTACTTCCCCTGTGTCTGCCTCGTTCTGGGTCTCATATCATCTGGGTTCCCCGCGCACTCCTAACAAGCTGTTTTTTTTTGTTTATTTTAATATATATATATAATTTTCAAATCATATGTTGTTTTTATGATTGTCTACTGTTGTACTGATATCTCCTGGAGGGTAAACTATAACTTGGCTGCAAGTATGAAGCTGCAAAATCCTTCATTTTCTACAACTGATAGTGCTTGGTCATTAATTATGATGAAGTTTAGCAACTTCTCTGTAAACATTTGAGCTCCGTGGCTTCAGCGATGTCTGAATGACATTGCACAATGCTGTCTTGTTTTGTGGTGTTTAGTGTAAAATACTTCCACACAGCGGACATGTTTAGATGAAAAGTTTGTTAGCTGTTAGCCACAGTGCTGCTAACTCAGTCCTCACGTTGCTGGATGCAAACTATGAACTGGATTTCCTGAATGTGAGGCGGGTCTTATTACTCTGGGCTCACGAGACACACTGCCGTTCAGGAAATCCATTCCATAGTTTGAAGCCAACTTGCATCATGGATCGGAAATATCAGCAGGTTAGATCGGAAAAATCCGATACGTAAATCATGCTGATATCGGAGGGTGATACCGATACTGGATCGGCCCCATCCCTAATAACGACCAGTTAAAATACACCAGAATCAATTCAACTTTATTGTCCATAACATTCAATGAAATGGAGATTTGAATGCAGGAAATGGCATCTCTGTTACTCAACATTTTCTGCTAGAGGACCCACATTACACCCCCCCACCCCCACCCCACATCAAAAGGAGCAGTTGAGGTGGTTCAGGCATGCGGATAAGAATGCCCCCTGAATGGCTCCCTAGTAGTGTTGCACATCTCTGTGTGATAGATGATTTGATTCGCATCTAGATGCAAAGGTTATGATTCGATTAAAAAACAATATATTTTAAAATCAGAGCGATTCGATTTCATACAATTCTACAGTTTAACATTTGTTAACGTAGACATAAATCTTTCATTATGAAACAAAAAGGGCAATTTCTATAAATGTGACATTCTTACAGTATTCTTAAATTTGTATAAGTCCACATATATCATATCTAAAAGTGTGCAGTAAGGCACCGGGAAAAATAAAGTAAAAACACAAACAACAGAATCACATGTCAAATGTGTTTAATTTTAGACATGGACCTAAAAAGACCTGCTGAATGAACATTTCTTTGTTTGATGGGATCATTTTTGAACTCCAGTTAGAAGCTGAGCAGCAGCGTTCTGGACCAACTGGAGGCATCTGAGAGGACTGGCTGACTCCAAGGTAAAGAGCGTTGCAGTAATCCAGCCGAGAGGTGACGAAGGCATGGATTACTGTTTCCAGCTGGTTTTGTGAGGATGGACTTTACCTTAGCCAGCTGTCTGAGGTGATAAAAACTGGTCTTGACCACCGCTCCGATCTGGGAATCTAATTTAAAATCACTGTCCATTTTAAAACCCAAGTTAGAAACAGTTTTCTTTACATGTGGTGCCAGAGGGCCCAGATCAACAGGACAAGTTTAACAAGAGCCACTAGGACCAAACACCATCACTTCTGTTTTCTTTTCATTGAAATTTAAGAAGTTTAAAGACATCCAGGCTTTGATGTCTTCGAGACACAACAGAAGTGGCCAAATTGAGGGGGCATCTTTCTTTTTTAGTGGCATATAGATCTGACTGTCGTCAGCGTAACAATGAAAAAAGATCCCATGCTTTCTAAGGATTGATCCCAATGGAAGCAGGTAAAAGGAGAAAAGCAGGGGACCTAAAATAGAGCCCTGTGGAACCCCAAAACACAAAGGAGCAGTGGAGGATTCAGACCCAGTTATGTTGACAGACATGGTTCTGTCTGCTAGATAGGACCTAAACCAGCTCAGTGCAGTACCACAGATACCCACTTGGTGCTGTAAGCGTGATATTAAAATGTTATGGTCCACGGTATCAAAGGCAGCTGTTAGGTCGAGCAGGACAAGAACCACATGTTCACCAGAATCATTGGCTATAAGAATATCATTAAAAACTCTGACTAGAGCTGATTCTGTGCTGTGGCGAGATTTGAAGCCAGACTGAAAAACCTCCAGGATATTGTGCTCATCCAGAAAACATTTGACCTGCGAATATACAATTTTTTCTAAAATTTTTGAAATAAAGGCAGCTTGGAGAAGGGTCTAAAATTAGCCAAGACAGTTTGGTCTAGGCTGTAGTGTTGTTGTTTTTTTCAGGAGCAACGAATCACGCTCTCTGTACCTCCTGACTTCTTCACTGGCCTGGTCCCTCACAGATCTAGATGCCGTCCTTACTTGAAAGTCTTCTCCCAACAGCTGGTCCAGGGCTGAGCTGACATGTTCTTCTTTTTACAAGGAGGTTTATCATCTGAAATAGAAAACAAGTACCATATATTACTGGCTATGTTTGCCATGAAGTTGTTGGGTTTTTTTTTTTTACTGACCTTACCATTTTATTTATAAATCTTCATCTGACATTCAGAATTAATTTATGTAGGGACTCTTGTGTACATATGTAAAAGATCTATTATTATCATAATCTTCATCAAATTATTTAACTCTGCAGCACGGTGGCGCAACTGGTGGAGCTGCTGCCTCTCAGCGAGCAGGTCCCTGGTTCAAACCCCGGTCCAGGGGCCTTTCTGGGTGGAGTTTGCATGTTCTCTCCGTGCATGCGTGGGTTTTCTCCGAGTACTCCGGTTTCCTCCCACAGTCCAAAAACATGCATGTTAGGCTGATTGGTAACTCTAAATTGTCCCTAGGTGTGAGTGAGAGAGTGAATGGTTGTTTGTCTCGTTTGTCTCTATGTGTCCCTGTGATGGACTTGCGACCCGTCCAGGGTGTACCCCGCCCCTCGCACAGTGATTGCTGGACATGGGCACCAGCGACCCCCGTGACCTAAAATGGAATAAGCGGGTAAAGAAAATGGATGGATGGATTATTTAACTCTTTCTTTGCATGCAGATCCTCTCATTTTAGTGAATGTGTTTTATACTGATACTATGACTGCAGCACAAGTTTAAAATAGTCATCTCTTTCTTGATCACAAGTTATAAAACACACAAACCTTTATGCTCATCTTAGGTCTGGGGTGCATCAATGCAGACATCTGGATCTCCATGTGCAGGTTCAGTTTGACATGGATCAGTCTGCACTAGACCTCTGAACTGAATCCCCCGTTATCTAGAAATTAAACATGAAATTACATTTAGTGTACAGTATGGTTAAATGCAGTGTAAGCAATCAGAGAAACAGTAGTCAGAATAAATCTAGTAACAGCAACAAAGCACAGCAGACTGTAACTGATAGAATGGACTGTGATATGTATTTTGAGTGTGTTGGGGCAGTGGTTCTCCCAGAACTGACCACACTTTTCACTCTGCTACTGTCTTTACTTACTCTGCTCAACCTGTTTTGTATTTGTAATTATTTTTTCTATCCTTAACATGTGGTTTTTTTTGTCTTTCGGATACACCTGAACCTATACCTGGACCTACCATTCTGTGTTCGTCTGTCGCTCCTTCCTGTCCTCTCAACCAGCCGGTCAAAGCAGATAGCCGCTCGTCCTGAGACTGGTTCTGCTGGAGGTTTCTTTCTGTTAAAAGAGAGTTTTTCTTTCCACTGTTGCCACGGTGCTTGCTCAGGATGGGAGACTGCAACGAAGCCAAGATTCAACTTGTCTGCTGGATTCCTTAGATAGAGAACTTTACTAATTGGCTTTTATGTGAATGTTCCTGTAAAATGCCCTGAGACAACTTTGTTGTGATTTGTCGCTATATAAATAAACTGAATTGAATTGAATTGTATATTCTGCCTCACCACTGTGAATTTTCAGCGTGCGTCATGACCGATTAGAAAGCAGAAATTTGTCGTGCACATTCATTCAATATATTAGACAGACTGTAGAACATCAACATGTGCAGCACATGCATAATCAAACATGTGTATTGGCGATATAAAGAGAGACAGCAATGGGCATGCACGAACCACCTACTTCATATATTGTACATGACATTGTGCCACCAGAGGTGAACCAGAGCACTACACTGCCTCACCCCACATTGTTTGAACAGGAAATGCATAAAGACCATGATTTTGACCATTGAAGTGTTGAAATAATTCAGAAAACTGTTTTATAGAACAGTCAAGGGGTCAAATGTATTTTCTCTCATCATTGTGTTAGTATTTAGTCATAATGACAGGTGCGGCACTGCCTCACCTGCCTCCCCTGAACGCGTGTCACTGACTGAACCCCTCATTGCCTCTGATGTGTGTCCCATCAGTGTATGAATGTGATAAAGCACTGATTTTTCTTTGAATAGCTCTAGTAGAGTTCTGTATGAATTGGTAAATGTGGGCCCAGATTGTAGTGTAAAGAGCTTTGAGCGTCTTGATAAGATAGAATGGTGCTATATAAGTACAGTCCATTTACCATTTATACATTAGAAGAAATAAAACCTTAATACTTATCTGTTGTGCCTTTTGCAATGCGTCGACTCTTCATGATATTTTTTATTGGTGAAGATACACTTTTTAACCATAGTGTCCTACTCTGTCACCTACTTCATTGCAGGTTTGTGCATTGCCACTACGTCAGATATATCAAAACTGGACAGTTTGCCTTTACACATGTACAAAAAGGTAAAACTGTTCAATAACTTGGATAATTTCCCCTTTTGCTGTGACATCTTAAACAGGAAAAGATGTTCTGGCTTATTGCAGAGTAGCCTCACAGCTTGCATGGCTGCAGACTCCAGGATCATTTCAGTGTCAACTGTTCCCCATCTTAGCCAGTGGTAGTTCAAACAGTCTTTCTGTGGTTTCTAAAAATGTGTCTGACTTCTGTTTACCCAAACTGATTCAGAAAGCCTCTGAAATGTCTTCCTCGTGGGAATTAAATATCTCAGCAGTAATCACAGCTAATCAGCCAGTGATTATTTTATCATCACTTCTAAACACACTCCCTCCTGCAAAAATCAAAGTGAACAAAATTGGGATAATGATAACGACAGCCTGCGTTTACCAGTTCAGCTGTAGTTATGGATACACTGTCATCTGCACCTCAGGGGTAATCTGATTTGCCCTGACATGGTAAATTACTCTGCCACAGCCTGCCCATTTTATCTGCTAATTGAATTCAGAGCCACTTAGCACCCAGAGCCTTTGTCAGGCTCTTAGAGGCACAGAGGTTAGATAACTCAGCTGAAGGTTCTTCTTTGGACTGTAGTTTCCCGCTGTGTGGAGATGACTGCATGCTGTGGTTACTCTCATATTTTAACCAGCACGTGGTCCAGTAAGATCTTGACATGGAGGGTAAATCTGCTTATGGGGCAGAAATTTGTTTTGTCAAGGACAGTAGAACGGAGGGCTTCTTCATACGTTACAAAAGGTGATGAAGTCTGTTTTTGCTGATGTAGTCATGAGACTTCATTTTCTGCATGGACATTTCATACTCCATGAAGAAGTGCACTGCAGAACTACAGAGAAGCCCCTCCTTTCTCCCTCCCTTTACAAATTTTTACTTTTCTTTCTGCAACAATTTTATAATGCATACTGAGACAGTAAATGCTTTTGGCACCTGCAAATTTGTAAAGACTAGACCGTCACTGTATACAACAGACAGTGCATGTCAGGGGCGGACATGGCCATCGGGAGCGCCGGGGCATTTCCCGGTGGCCTGGCTCTGCTCAGTGCCTGCTGATGGACTGGACTAAAAACACTGCTACATTATAAAGCTATGTAAAATACTAAAAACAGGAACATCTCTGTGTTGGTTTTTGCCATGAACTTAGCAGATGTTTAAAGTCCCTTAGAGAGGTCAAGGTTGAGAGCTTTTTGTATCAAGTGTTACTTGTGTAGGTAAAACTAGATGTTAAACAACCTGTCAAAATACACCAGAATACAGGAAATGGCATCTACTTTATTCAAATTTTTCTGGGGGAGGACCCCCACACCCCCCACCATTGTGTCCCCCCACATTATAAATGCTTTGGACACCAGTCGCCACCACGTTGCTAAACAAGTACACATATGGTGTTCAAAGTGCACTCGATTTTACTAAGTCTTGGTGGTTTACTTACCGGGTGGTGGCCTGGGATGGTATCAAATTCCCGGCCTGGATTACTGTCCCAGTCTGCCCCTGTACATGTTAATCTCATTGAGCCACAAAGACTCATTTACAAGATAGATATGTTTTAAACAAAGAGCACAGATGAGGTACAGACAACACGTGTTAAACACATATAAAATTAAAAAGTAAATAGAAGGAATATATAAAAGAAACAATAAACAGCTACATTATAAAGCGATGTAAAATACTAAAAACAGGAACACGTCTGCATTGCTTTTTGTCATGAACTTAGTTGTTTAAAACCCCTTACAGTGGTCAAGATCGCGAGCTTCAGATCTTTTTGCAAGGTATTCTAAGTTACAGGAAAGGCAAGGCCTTTTGCCAAGTTTGGTCTGCACAGGGTGCACTGCAGGTGATTATGGCTTGAGAGTGCTTGCTGTAGCTGCAGTCATGTAGTGACATGTAGGCGGAGATATATGAAGGCAATAGACCAATAAGTGATTTAAAGATGAAAATGGACCAGTGTGAGAGTCTGCGTGAAGTTGATGTCCAGTTAACCACTGAATACAGGGTACGGTAGTTAGAGCCAGTTCCAAATCTTAGCACACTGTGATAGACAGCATCCAACATCTGCAAGTGCTTGCAGGAGCATTCATGTAAATAATGTCACCTTAATCAATGGAGGGAAGGAAAGTAGCACTTGCAAGGTGTTCCTAACGTTCTGAGATGAATGATCTCTCAATCTAGGTCAGAAAGCTACACAGTCATGAGGAAGACTGGTGACTACAGATGTCCAGAAGACATGAACACCCTCCATAAGGAGGGAAAGCTACAACAGGTCATTGCAAAATAAGCTGGTTGTTCAGAGTGCTTTATCCAAGCATATTCATACTTTGCAGTTAAGAGGAAGAAAAAGTGTGGTAGGAAAAGGTGCAACAGCAGCAGGAATGACGACAGCCTTGAGAGCATTATAAAGTCAAAATCTATTCAAGAAATATGGAGAGCTTCACAAGGCTGGACTGAAGCTGAAGTCAGTTCATCAAGAGCCACTATGCACAGACAAATCCTAGACATGGGCTACAAATGTCTCACTCCTCAAGTCCAGCCACTCCTGAACCAGAGACAACATCAGAAGCATCTTACCTGCTGAGGAGACAAAGAACTGGCATGTTGCTCAGTGGTCCAATGTCTTCTTTACAGATTAATGTAAATTTTTATGTCATTGCCAAATCAAGGTCCCAGAGTCTGGAGAAAGACTGGAGAGGTCCATTTTCCACATTGTTGAAGTCCAGAGTGAAGTTTCCACTGTCCATGATGGTTTGGGTCCATGTCATTGCTGATGTTGGTCCACTGGGTTTTCTGAAGTCCACAGTCAATGTAGCATCTACCAGGACATTTTAGAGCATTTCATATCACTACATGTGATGACAGCATATAAAAACAAACTTCATCGATATATGAACAAAGCTGTCTGTATTAGATTTAACGTATTGTAATGTGACATGTATTTATTATTTATTTATTGTCCTTTATTTAACCAGTCAAATCCCATTCAGATCACAGATTTTATTTATTTAAATATTTTTTGCAAGGGAGGGCTAGGCCTAAAGGCAGCCTAACATGCATGTTTTTGAACCTGTCAATCCAACCTGTCACAACTTCAAATGTACAATAATTTTATTTTTGTGGGCAATTATTCAGTTTTATTAAAGAAAACTAATGTTACTATATTTATTTGTGTATAATGCAAAAAAAAAAAAAATCTGAAAATCATCCATAAATTTGGGGGGTCGTATTATACACTGGGGTAAATTTCCACCACACAAAATGCATACTGGAGAATGGTGAGACACACAAAACTAAGCTAAGCAGAGCTAATTTAGACATAGCTAATCATCATCCAGTGATGTCACCACCCTAACGGTGCTCCCCCCCCCCGGGGCGCCCTCTGGTTGACAGTCCGCAAAGTCGTCTGCTAGAAAATATCTTCATTCTAAGCACCAGTTAACAACATGTGCTGTTAAAATGGTCCGGTGGTGCAACAGGTCCAGGAGAGAAACCCAGACATCCCTCTTCCCAGCGACACTTTTCAACTCATTTTCGGGGTGACTGAGGTATTACCAGACCAGAGAAGATACATATTCCCTCCAGCGACTTTTGGGTCTTCCCCGACGCCTCCTGCAAGCAGGAATCCTAATCAGATGCCCGAACCAACTCAAATGACTCCTTTTGATGTTGAGGAGCAGTGGCTCTACTGTGAGCTCCCTCCAGATGATGGAGCTCCTCACTCTATCTCTAAGGATAAGTCCAGCCACCCTATGAAGGAAGCCCATTTTGGCCGCTTGTATCTGGGATCTCATTCATTTGGTGATGATCCAAACGTGATTCATTCCTGAGACCTCCTGAACATAGCTGAGGATCAGAACATAGACAGACCAGTAAATCAAGAGCTTTGCCTTTCGACTCAGCTCTTTCTTTACCACGATAGACCAAAGCAATGACCTAATTCCTGAGGCCCCAATCAGTTGGTCCATCTCCCATTCCATCCTACCGCCAAGATTCTTGAACTCCTCCACCTGAGGCAAAGTCCCCCTCTCCCCGTACACGGAGGATGCATTCCACCCATTTCCGGTTGAGAACCACGACCTCAGACTTAGAGGAATTGATTCTCATTCCAGCCACTTCACACTTGACTGCAAATTGCCCCAGTGCAGGCTGAAGGTCTTAACCTAAAGATGCTAGCAGAACCACATAATTTTCATAAAGCAGAGATGAGACCCTGAGCTTCCCAAATCAGACACTCTCCTTTCCACTACTGCGCCTGGTGACCCTGGCTATGAAAACCACAAATAGGATCAGAGACAAGGGACAGCTCTGAAGGAGCCCAATCTGCACTGAGAACGAGCTTGACTTTGTACCAAGAATGAGGATATAACTCCTGCTTTGGTTAATCAGGGGCTGGATAGTTCTTACAAAAAGAAAGAATCATTACATGATAAATTTATTTGTATGTTTACAGAACATAAAGGCTGAAAAATCCTGAAGTCTGTATGAAATTAAGAATAGCATTGTACATGTTTTTTTTGGGGTTTTTTTATTAAAAAAAAGGGTGGTCACATTATACTAGAGATTGCAGTCTACATGAATAAATATGATAAATCTTGAGTTTGCCAAGTTAGTTAAATATTTTCATTTAACTCATTTAATGTTTTCTTCAACAGTGTTGGTTTCCTTGCCACTTTTCCATTAAGCTTAGACACATGATAAACCAGGGAAACAGTTGTTGTATACACAGTTCCTCCCATCTCACCTGTTAAAGCTTGTAACTCCAAAGTAGTCATAGGTGTCTTGGTGGTCTCTCTCACCATCTCTTTCTTGCACGTTCACTCAACATGTGAGGGCAACTTGCACTTGGTAAACCTACACGTTCCATAATCCTTCCATTTCTTAGTTTTGGATTTAACACAACTCTTGGCATGTTAAGGGCCTTGGAAATCCTTTTGCTGAACTCTCTTTATTTTACATAACATGCTTTTATTTAATTGGTATTACTATGTAAAAATTTGCTTGGGGGAGTGCTGCCCAAGAAGAAAGAGAACCCGCCAAATCAAAGTAGACGGATCAACACCTGCAACCAGTTTCTTCAGATCTGCTGTGAGAAGGACCACTACAAGAGATCCTTTCGACCCACGGTCATCAGCATCTAGAACAACTCTTTAATGAAACCAGGATGATGAGTTACAACATTTAATTTCCCTTTGGGATTTATAATTTTGAATTGAATTGAATTGAATTGGTGGCACAAGTTGCTGTGGTGAACCCTGAAGAAGAGAGCAGCCGAGAAAAAAAAAAACCCTGTAGAAATTAAATTTTACTTTGACCCTGAAAAAGGCTGTTTTGAAATATTTTTTCACAAAGAAGGCCAATTAATATTGACCATCATTAACTAATGACAAATAGCACTAAACATCCAAGGGGTGTTTTACTTTTTCAATTCAGTTTATTTATATAGTGCCAAGTCACAGCAGAAACAGAAACAGTGTTTGGGTGTAACTGGGACCTTGAGTGCACAATTTTGTTCCATCTCATGTACCACATGTGATGTGAATGACAAAAAAGTCACCCTGAAACCAGAACCTTGAAGTCGGCTCAGGGCACTGTACAAAAACATTCACATGCATGCACAAGCCAATTAGTAAAAGTTATTTAACTAATGAAGCCAGCAGATTATGTTGAATGGTAACTGTCACAGTCTCCCATCCTGAGCAAGCACAGTGGCAACAGTGGAAAGGAAAAACTCCTTTTTAACAGGAAGAAACCTCCAGCAGAACCAGGCTCAGGACGAGCAGCCATCTGCTTCGACTGGCTTTTTTTTATAGGCATTGTGTCTGACAGTATCATTGTTGAAACATGGTACAGACATATATAGTGTGGTAAGGGTACAGGATGTGGAAAATACCAGAGAAAACTCTACTTGGTGAATAATGTGTACAGTGTAGCAGCATGATCACCACCAGAAGGAAGTTTTTCAAATTTGCTGTAATCCAGCAACATTCTTGTAGTCTAAGAGCGTAGTGGGGTTTTCATTCAGTGTGCAAAGACACTATGAAGCACATTTTACATCTTATAAAAACTAATTACATACATTTTAAATGAGATTAAAGAAGATTTGACACACAATACATTGTTTTGACCTAAATTTCCCTTTTAAATACCCTGTTTTCCTTTTCTCTTCAATAACCAGATTTTTGTCCTGTATGTTTTTCATACACAGAGACATTTCCTCCATCTCTCCTCCTCCTCAAAGTGTTCCAGTAGACTAATATTTGTCTTTCCACCTCCTCCTACTCTCTGAACATCTGGTCTTGGGTTTTGCTGAAACACAAACTTCCTTGACGAGCCTTCACATCTTTTGATGACTGCATACATGACCGTCAGTAATTTACCAAGACCATAAACATTCTCCTGTGGTCACCAACATGACACAACTGTCAGCTGACAGTAGATTTTGGAAGGTAAAAATATTTGTGTCTCTCAGCAACTCATCTTGCTGTTCTTGTTTATTTCTGAACATACCTCTGTGGTACATTTAATCGCTAAATTTTAAAGCAACTAAAACAAAATGTGACCTGCAGGTCCGTGTTGCAAGATTATTTCTAAGTCAGTGATTCTAACTTCAGCAAGGTTTTATTTAATGATCCAAGCTTAATTCCTTGATTTTGTAGGAGTATCTACAGGGGGTTGATGTGTCTGTGGCCCTTGGGGATAAATGGAATTGTTCTGAGCAGTAGAGGAAATTAAAAACATATTCAACCTTTTTTTTTTTCAAACTGTGTTTTTGTTGCCTTGGTGTTTCTGTATCCAAGGCATCACAAGGAGCAAAAAAGAACAGAAATGAGCTTAAAGATTGTGCATGAGTTTTATTTATTTATTTATTCATTCGTTAAAAAAAGACACAAAACAAATGCATCAAAAAGAAAATACAATGAATGAAAAGGGTGCAGAAAGAAGAAGAAAATTCTTATAATGTCTTAATTCTTATAATGTCTATATTTTGTATGAGCTTTATACAACTTATAAAATACTATATCCAACCAAATCATAACATTTTAATAATTTCAATTGATGAAATAATATATTTGTTGGGTGACCATAGCACATTCCGTTCGACCGTGTCCCTTGGGGAGCCCTGTGGGGGGTATTCTGGGAGTATGAGGTACCAGACCCTTTGATACGGGCTGTTAGGTCCCTGTATGATCAGTGTCAGAGTCTGGTCCACATCGCCGGCAGTAAGTCGAGCTCGTTCCCAGTGAGAGTTGGACTCCGCCAAGGTTGCCCTTTCTCACCAATTCTGTTCATAACTTTTATGGACAGAATTTCTAGGCGCAGCCAAGGTGTTGAGGGGATCCGTTTTGGTGACCTTAGGGTCGTGTCTCTGCTTTTTGCAGATGATGTGGTCCTGTCGGCTTCATCAGATCGTGATCTACAGCTTTCACTGGAGCGGTTCGCAGCCAAATGTGACGCAGTCGGGATGAGGATCAGTTCATCCAAACCCGAGGCCATGGTCTTGAGCCAGAAAAGGGTAGAGTTCCCTCTCTGGGTCGGGAAAGAGGTCCTGCCCCAAGTTGAGGAGTTTCAGTATCTCGAAGTCTTGTTCATGAATGAGGGAAAAATGGAGCGTGTGATCAATAGGCGGATAGGTGCGGCGTCTGCAGAGAAGCGAACGCTGTACTGAGAGAGCTGAGTCAAAAGGCGAAGTTCTCAATTTACTGGTCGATCTACGTTCCTATCCTCATCTATGGTCATGAGTTTTGGGTTGTGACCGAAAGAACGAGATCATGGATACAGGCGGCCGAAATGAGTTTTCTCCGCAGTGTGTCTGGACTCTGCTTTAGAGATAGGTTGAGCAGCTCGGTCATCCGGGAGGGACTCAGAGTAGAGCCGCTGCTTCTCCACGTCAAGAGGAGCCAGTTGAGGGCGCTTGGACATCTGGTTAGGATGCCTCCTGGATGCCTCCCTGGTGAGGTGTTCCGGACACGTCCCACCAGGAGGAGACCCAGAGGAAGACCCAGGACATGCTGGAGGGACTATTGCCCCTTTTCCACTCTCACGGCGCGGGTCGATTATTTCCGGCTCGGGCTTGGCCCGTGTTTGAGGTCTTTTCAATAGTACTTCGTACCTGCTCACCCCCAATATTCTGGCCCGGCTTCTCAAGGGGTCTAAGCGAGCCGAGCCATGACATCAGAAACACTGTTGGTCACTGATTGATTGGGGGGAGGAGTCTGTGGAGTCTTTCCAAACAACCAGATCTGCCATTTTTCTCTACCACCTGCCATTAGCAATAACTTGAGGAGCGTATCTTTTAGTGTTTTGAAGCTATATAAAAACAATAATATCAAAGCTGTGGTCAAATGCAGAAGTGCAGGTGTTGTTGTGCTTAGTGGCCGACGAAAAAAGTCAAAGCGAGCTAGATGGAGCGATTGGAGGGTGGTTTGGACACGACTACTGCTCTACTTGAATCATTTAAAGAAGATGGTGAGTGTTTTCTAACTTTAAATATATTTTAAGTGACTCATCCCATCGGTTCTGAACATATTTTTAACTAACAAAAGAGGCTGACGCCATAATAGTACAACGTCGGTGCTACGATGCTAAACTAATTTGCATAAATGCTAACTGTCCTCTGGTCCCGTTTCTCACTGTATTTTATCCAGAACGTATTTCAGCGCATGACAGTTCATCTCTAAACTCCACATTAAACCCTCCAAGCCTCCCGGGTTCTGCTCCTGCTCCATCAGAGGAGTCTGCACCTGACAGAGCTCCATCACAGCCCAGCTGCACCTCACAGAGCAGCACAACGCTGCAGCTTCTGTGCTCGGTAAGAACAGATACAACATGTTCCACATCACTTTATTCATGCCGATAAGGACTTGATTTATTTTATTTTTAAAGTAAAAAAAATAAATTGTTGAATAATTACTGAATACGCACCACATGTTGAGCATGTGGTGGGATGAAAATATATACACAGGGTCCCAGTTACAGACAATACAATGTAAAAGAAAAACAGTAATAAGATCTAAAATATGAACTAAGAAAAATATTAACTAAAAACATCTACCAATAATACACTAAGCACTAATAGCAGTAAGCAATCAAAACAATACGTCAAACAGCAACATGAACTTGAGTTTGTGCAGTTTGTACCTTATGAATATCTAACCCGGATAATCACTGAAAAATCACATCATGTTGCTGCTGATCTGTTTCATGTTGCTGCTGATCTGTTTCATGTTACTGCTGATCTGTTTCATGTTGCTGCTGATCTGTTACATGTTGCTGCTGATCTGTTTCATGTTGCTGCTGATCTGTTTCATGTTGCTGTGTTCATTCGTGCTCATCTGTTCACACAGACTCACGTCCGTGCTGCTGTTCGGCGTATTGTGTTTATTATTTTTATGCTATTAGTGGCCCTCACCCCGATAGTCGCTAAATGCTTTGAAAAACTGGTCATGACTCGCATCAAAACAACCATCAACATCAACGAGGACCCTCATCAGTATGCATACCGTGAGAACCGATCAACAGAGGATGCCATCTCCTCTGTGGTCCACACTGCGCTCAACCACCTGGAGCAGAAAAACTCTTACGTCCGTATGCTCTTTGTGGACTTCACATCCGCCTTCAACACCATGATCTCCCAAACCCTGATGGACAAACTATCCACACTAGGACTAAGCCCCTCCATTTGCAACTGGGTACTAGACTTTTTAACAAACAGACCACAGTTAGTGAGGATCCACAACTTCTCCTCCTCCACCATAACCCTCAGCACTGGCTCTCCTCAGGGATGTGTGTTGAGCCCCCTCCTGTTTACTCTGCTCACGTATGATTGTGCAGCTACCCATCCAGGCTGTCACATGGTAAAGTTTGCAGATGATACTGCGGTGGTGGGATGCATCACAAACAATGATGAGTCCAGCTACAGGCAAGAGGTGGAACACCTGGAGAGCTGGTGCAAAGAGAATAACCTTCACATCAATGTGAAGAAGACAAAGGAGATGATTGTGGACTTCAGAAGGAACAAAAACATCTACACCCCCCTGAACATAAGAGGATCTGCGGTGGAAGTGGTCTCCAGCTACAAGTACTTGGGTGTACACATGAATGACAACCTCAGCTGGAGCAACAACACCACCAGCCTGATCAAGAAAGCTCATCAGAGACTCTACTTCCTCAGACGGCTGAGACGAGCTGGTCTGGGAAGCTCAGTCCTCACCTCCTTCTACAGGTGTGCAGTGGAGAGCATCCTGTGCTCGAGCATCAATGTGTGGCATGGAGGCTGCACAGCTGCAGAAAAAAAAGCTTTGCAGAGAGTGGTGAAGGCTGCACAGAAGATGTTGGAGTCAGCCTCCCCACCATCACAGACATTTACACCTCCAGATGCAGGAAGAGGGCCACCTGCATCATGAAGGACCCCACTCACCCAGCACACACACTTTTTGCCCCACTCCCCTCAGGAAGGAGGTTAAGGAGCATTAAGTGCAGAACCACTAGACTGAGGAACAGCTTCTACCCTGAGGCTGTTAGACTCATGAATCTCTAACTAGAATAATCACTGTGAAAAACCATATCATGTTGCTGCTGATCTGTTTCATGTTGCTGCTGATCTGTTTCAATGTTGCTGCTGATCTGTTTCAATGTTGATGTGTTCATGCGTGCACATCTGCTCACAGACTCATGTTCATGTTTGTGCTGATGTTCAATGTTTTATGTTATGAGTGCTTAGTGTATATTCAGTTGTTGTTTTTCTTAGTTCATATCTTAGATGTTATTACTGTTTTTCTTTTACATTTTATTGTTGGATGTAACTGGGACCCTGTGTACATAATTTTGATCCACCACATGTACCACATGTGGTGCGAATGACAACAAAAAATATCTGAATCTGTGTAATACTTTCTGATTCATATATCTATTATATTATTTTCATTATTTTTAAATCAGTTTATTTTTCATTTTATTTTATCAGTTTCTTATTATTAATATATCTATTATAGCTGTTAGCTGCACCTTTCTTTGTTTGATGCATTTATTCACAAACAGTATTTAGCTTGAATTAACCACCTTTTTCTTCTTTCTAGTGAAGAGAAAGAGAAAAGAGTCCAGTAAAGAAAAGTCTTATTTCATCACTGAATGAACATGAAGAACTGAACCGGACACAGCAGGAACAACACTTGTCTCTTCTGGATGAAGCCCGTGAGACGAGGGACAGACACATACACAGTCATTAGTTGGAGGCAGTAGTTTTTATTTTTCTACATTTTTCACTTCTTACTTTTCCTATTTAACAATTTTTTTTCTTTAGTGGTGTCCATGAACATTAAATTTCCTAAACAAATTTTACAATGTTAAGTGCATATAGTGTTTGTTTAAGTTCATACTAGAAGTTAAGAAAATTTTCCATTTGCATTTCATCTTTAATGAATCGTAAGTAAAAGATTACTAGAATCTGCTCAACTGTTGTAAAATTATATATTGTTTTGTTTCCAGGGTAAAGTCAGACAAATAATTGCTTAATAATTCATCACTGTACTTTTTTTCTTCACTGTACTTCTATCAAAACATTTAAATTTTGACCAATTGTATTTTAAAGATGGTTAACAAGTTAACAAATGTATATTATGTATCTATATTTAGATAGATAAGTGTATAGTAATTAATATGTAGTACTTTTTTCTTTTTAAATTTATTCAAACACAAACCTTTAACATTTAAAGACAAATTTGAACCAAATTTTCCAATTGCATTTGATCTTTAATGAATCCTAAGAAAATATTACCAGAATCTGCTCAGCTGTTATTATGTTATACATTTTTTGGTTCTAGGTTGAAGTAAGATGAAAACATAAAAAAAAAATCAGAAAAGACAGGCGGTCTACACTCATCTCCAGGCCAGCGATCACTCTTTCAGGGATGAAGATGTTCACATCCTGGACAGAGAGGAACGATGGTTTGAGAGAGGAGTAAAGGAGGCCATCTTTGTGAAAAGAAACCGTCCATCATTAAACAAGGGTGGAGCCTCCGGGTTCAACTGTCCCCCCTTACAATGCTGTGATTGCTAGTATCACTCAGCCCTCTGTGAATAGTAAACAGCCATCAGTGTGCTAATGATCCATTGTTAGGCTGATGGTCCTCCTTGACTATGTGAGCAGCTGGTTCTGGTTGTCAGCAGCAAACTGGTTGATCCACTCTGAGAAGGTGCTATTTAAGAGACTGAGCTGAATACAGCTCCTCAGACTGAGGAAGTCTTTCGGATGAGAGACGAAACATAATTACATTTTTTTGCTTTGTTTTGTTTTTTGTTTTTTTGAATGTCCATAGGACCAGATTTAACTTTTTTAGATGCAGAAAAGACAGTTATCAGTTATCGGCCGTACAACTGTGGCCCGAGAGATTGCTCAAGGTCCTGGTGCACCTTTTATTTGAACCTGCAGAGATTTGAACAGCTGATCTGAAGCAAACAGGAAGGTGTTCATCTGAACTGACCACTTTTGCTGTGTTTGATGGTCTCCTCCTTCGCCATCCATCCATCCATCATCCAACATCCATCCATCATCTTCTGCTTCTGGGTCACGGGGGCAGCAGCTTTACCAGGGAGGAACAGACATCAACAGCCACCTTTTCAACTCTTCTAGGAGGACCCCAAGGCATTCGCAGACCAACTGACAATTTAATAAGTACTACTTTTATGTTTTTAAATTTGATGAAACACAAACCTTTAAAATGTAAGGACAAATTTTAATCTAATTGTTTTCAATTCTAGTTTATTGTAAAAGCAGTTTCAAACATTACAGCACAGTGTGATGTTTTGCAATTTTAATATGAACCTTGTGCATATCTGTAAATAATAGTTAGGATATTTTTAATTATTATTTTTTTTAATTTAGCCTTTATTTATCCAGGTTAGTCTCATTGAGCCACGAGAACTCATTTTCAAGAGAGACCTGTTTAGGGAGCACATGGTGGGGTTAAGGGCCTTGCTTATGGGCCCAGAGTGGGGCGAATGAGAGTGGGGGCAAGTGTGGGTGTTTCACCTACCCCACCCACAACTTTGATGTTGTCGGGGCCGGGGCGTGAACCAGCGATCTTCGCATCACAAGCCCACCTCTCTAACCTCTGCGCGATGTAATAAATACATCTTTATTGTAAAAATCTATACTAAAATGGAAAATACATGGGTTTAGAGCAGGCACGGAAGGCAGTAAGGTAGGATTGTGAATTAAGTTTAAAAGTTACAGCTCATGAGGTACTCATGCTGTCTCTTCCACAACATCGTGTGGCAAAGACTTCAGGGTGTTCTTCTTCTAATACGTTTAGTGGTGGCTAGTAAATGCTTAAGGGAGCACTACCACCACTAGGTGCTAAGACGAGTTGGATTATTGTCCCCGCCTACAGAGCCGGTCCAGAAGTGTAAATGGAAACACAACGACACACGAGCTGATCTTAGCTGACCCAAACTGACCTGATCCGCACCGTAACAGTGAAAAAGGGGCATAAGTTTCTCGGCTGTCTGGGCCTCTTTACTTACCATACCATACCATACAATACCATACCATACCATACCATACCATACCATACCATACCATTTTATTTATAGAGCACTTAAAACAGCGACCAGGCCAACCAAAGTGCTGTACAGACAGAACAACAGGTAACACACAAAGCAAAATACAAAATGAAGTAAATCAGAAATATAGACATAAAAACGATGCAGCTAATGATGACAGACCAGTGTAGAGCCTACAGGATCAAAACACAGATCATCTGGTGTTAAATGCTACTGAATAGTAGTGAGTTTTTAAACGGGACTTGAAAACCGAGAGGGAGGGGGCCTGTCTGTCAAGCAGAGGTAACTCGTTCCAGAGTCTTGGTCCTGCTACAGAGAAGGCCCTGTCACCTCTGCGCTTAAGACGAGTTCCTGGAACTGTGAGGAGCAACTGGTCCGCTGACCTCAGGGAACGTGGTGGGACATACGGTTGTAGCAGATCAGAGAGATGGGGGGCTGTTCAGTGATTTGTAGACATACATGAGTATTTTGAACTGGATTCGAAAGTGAACCGGTAACCAGTGCAGGGAGGCCAACACTGGTGTAATGTGCTCTCTTTTGCCTGTACTGGTTAAAAATTGGGCTGCTGCATTCTGGACCAGTTGTAGTCGTGCAATGGAGGTCTGACTGATACCAAACAGGAGTGAATTGCAGTAATCAAGCCTAGATGTAATGAATGCATGTATTACTGTCTCCAGGTTCTATTTGGACAATATGGGCTTCAGTTTAGACAGCCGCCTCAGTTGGAAGAAACATGATTTAACAATCATGTTTACGTGATTGTTAAGTTTCAGGGAAGGGTCCATTATCACTCCCAGATTAGTGACTCTTTGTTTTTCTGACAGAGTTAGAGTGGAAAGGTCGATGCGATGGTTTGTGATTGTGTCATTGGGAGGGAACAACATGACTTCAGACTTCTTTTCATTGAAGCTTAAGAAATTTAAAGCCATCCAGTCCCTGATATCAGCCAGACAGTCGAGCAGAGGTTGAATAGAGCATGTGCCATTGTGTCTTAGTGGGAAGTAAATTTGACAGTCATCAGCGTAGAAGTGGAAGGGCATGTTGTGTTTCCGGAAAATAGCACCAAGCGACAGCAGGTATAAAGAGAATAGGAAGGGACCCAGGATTGACCCCTGCGGAACCCCCCATTTAAGCTCTGCCGCTGCAGAACTAAAATCCTTGATGGAGACACAAAAGGATCTGTCAGTGAGGTAAGATCTGAACCAATTGAGGGCTGATCCTGTGACGCCCCCCCACTGCTCCAACCTAGCAATGAGGATCTCATGGTCAATGGTGTCAAAGGCAGCTGTGAGGTCCAATAGGACAAGCAGCACAGAATCACCGGTATCTGTGGATCTGAAAATGTCATTAAAAACCTTCAGTAGGGCAGTTTCAGTGCTGTGGAGAGGTTTAAAGCCAGATTGGAAAAGCTCTAAGATGGTGTGATCTTCCAGAAAGCACTTCAACTGGGATTCGACTATTTTCTCCAGTAGTTTAGAAACAAATGGGAGTTTGGAGACAGGCCGGAAGTTGGACACGACTGAGGGGTCAAGGATTGTTTTTTTTTTTTTTCAGGAGAGGCTGGACAGCAGCATGTTGAAAGGTTTTTGGCACCACGCCAGTGGATAAATTACTGTTTACTATGGCAAGAATGGACGGACCTAGAGTAGGAAAAACCTCCTTTAGTAGTCGAGGGGGGACCACATCAAAGGGGGAACCAGAAGGTTTCAAGCTGCACATGACCTGCTCTAGAGAAGATAGAGTGATGGGTTCAAAATGGTCAAATGGAGCTACAGATTGAGGTGGGATGGATGGGTCATGACTCTGAGGGGAAATGAGAGCCTGGGTGGTCGCAATTTTTTCCAAAAAGAAATGTAAGAAGTTCTCGCACAGCTCAGTCAAGGCTTCCAGAGGTGATGGTTCAGTGAGGTGGAGAACAAAGTTTAGGGTGGAGAAGAGGACATGTGGGTTGTGAGAGTTTGAGGTAATTATATCAGAAAAGTATTTGGATTTAGCAGATTTCACTGCTTTCTGATAACAGCACCACTTAGGCTGCTACCCCCACGACCTGACCCCGGATAAGCGGAAGAGAATGGATGGAGGGATGGATAATTTGCATGAGATTTCCAAGTCAACTTCTCATCAATAACGACACCCCTAAATTTTATTTCATTAACTCTATGAATTTCAATACTGTCCATTTTAAATGGGACTTTGATCATTTTATTTATATTACTAAATATCATGTAGTTTGCTTTTTCCTAATTTAATGATAACTTATTAAGTTGGAACCAAGTTTGTATTTTTACGAATTCTGCCTGTATCATTTCTAACATCCATTCAATATCTAAAAAAATTAAATCTAGTCCTCTGGACATTCAAAAAACAAAACAAAGCAGCATTGTTGTTGTTGTTGTTTTTTTGTTGTTGTTTGTTTGTTTTGCTTTGTTTTGTTTTTTGAATGCCCAGAGGACCAGATTTAACTTTTTTTAGATTTTTCTACCTGGATTATTGAGCATGCATCAGGATATCCGTTCAACGTGTCTCTGTGTGTATGTGTGTGTGTGTGTGTGTGTGTGTGTGTGTGTGTGTGTGTGTGTGT
>NC_056500.1:56948001-56968035 GCF_014905685.2 Nematolebias whitei | reverse complement strand
GTGTGTGTGTGTGTGTGTGTGTGTGTGTGTGTGTGTGTGTGTGTGTGAGCTCAAGAATATTTGTCTGCAAAGTACGTATCTATAACGTCATGAGCCTGACGTTTTCTCCAATTCCCTCAGTGTGATAGAAGTCATTACAGCTCTGGCTCCCCACTTTGATTGAAGTCTTTTAGCCACAATGGGGCCAGCTGACTCTGTCTGAGGCAGGGTCAGAGGAAGCAGTGCAGTAATCAGGTGAGAGTGAGGAGGAAAGAAGTGTTCAATCAAGCACCTTCCAGCTACACTCTGCGGATCATGAGACAGTGAATTTTGTGAGCAGCTGCATTTATGAATGCAAGTGTCAATTAGAAACACACCTAGTTTGTGTTGTGGATATATTTTCATAGCTGTACTGTGAGAGTCCTGGCTTTGCCTGCCAACTTTCTCTCACCCACTGCTGCAGCAGGTTTCTAATCAATTCACCAATCCACTCCTGAACCTGATTAGAGGGACAACTCTGGAGGAGCATAAAAGCCTCAGCCAGACACTCCTTCAGCGCCGGGACATTATCCTATCAATGCTGACTTCTAGTCTTGGATTCCCATCCTAGGCCTCTGTGCTCTTGTGTTTTTGCTACCTGTCAAGATTTTGTCCCGACTGCTCTCCACCTTCAGCCTGAGAAACCTGCCACCTTCACTACAAACCTGATCCTTTCTCCAACGGTACTCACCTGTTTTCAACTAAGGAACCTCCTGGAACCAGAACTTCACAGCCCTCTCCTCGGACTCCATCTACAAGAAAATACTTTTCACCACCCGACCCCTCTCCTGTAAATAAAGAAATATTTATTTTTGTAAACTCTGTCTGTCTCTTGTTCGGTCCGCCACTTGAGGTCTAAACACTAATAAAATCATGTTAGAATGTCCCGGCCACAAAACCGACCCTCAAGGCGTGCCTGAACAAGCACAGCTACAGCAGTCTATACGGGCTCAGGACAAACAAATTGATAATAATGATTTAACTCTCCAAAAGATTGTCTCCCAACAGCAATTAGCCCAGGCATGCCTCCAACAACTCGGAGGTATGATCCAGGCCCTCGAACGGAAAATATCAGCACCCAAGACCCCTCAAGAGCCTTGCCAGCCGGGGTCATCAATTCCAGCCACCCTTGCCCCGATAACCCACGGAGAACCAGATGTCCGACCTTCGGAATGTTTCGAAGGCAATCCCAGTAAGTGTGGTGGCTTCTTGTTACAATGTACACTAGCTTTCTATCGGGCTCCGCTAACTTACTCCTCTGACGCTGCCCGTATCATTTTCATTATCAGTGCTTTAAAGGGCGAAGCGCTCCAATGGGCTCATTCCTACCTGAAGAAACGTCCGATAGAGTTGATAACTTTCTCTTCATTTCTTGAGGACTTCCAGCGAGTTTTCGACAAACCCCTGCAGCAGGAAGAAGCAACCCAGAATATGTTTACGTTACGGCAGGGAGACAGACCTGTCGCCGAGTTTGCCATCCACTTCCGCATTTGGGCAAGAGAGAGCTGACTGGGATGAGAATGCTCTCAGGGCAGCGTTTATTCATGCGTTGAATAAACGCATAAAGGATCAACTCGCTAACAGTGAAACACCAGCAGACCTGAACCAACTGATTAACATCGCAACGAGAATCGACAACCGCCTCCGTGAACACTCCATGGAGGAGAACTACAGTTCCCATGAATACTACGAACCCGGAAGTAAGCGGGCTGTTGCGCTGCCTAGGCAACCTGAAACAAGGCAGATTGGGAGGACTCGGCTCACACCAGAGGAACGTCAACATCGCATAACTAACAATAAATGCCTGCATTGTGGTAAGAAAGGACACGTCATAGCAGCTGTCAGTTACGGTTAAAAGGAGTAAAACAGGAGATACTAGTGGGCATTTCTTCCTTTTCTCCTAGAAAAAACTTGTGCTTGCCAACAATTCTGTGCATTAATACCACAAATTTCCCTATCCAGGCATTGATTGACTCAGGGGCGGAACAAAACTTGATCAGCCAAGGCCTGGTGGAGGAGCTTCAAATCCCCACAATTGAACTAACCACCCCAGTTGCAGTTGCAGCCCTTATCGGACAAACCATATCCTCAATACACCAAAGAACAAATAAATTTGAATTTGTTGTGTCTGGCAATCATCATGAGGTGAGCGATTTCTTTGTGTTCGAATCCTCAAGATCACAATTAATCCTGGGGTACCCGTGGTTAAAGAAGCATAATCTATTCATAAATTGGGTAGAAAATAGAGTTGAAAGATGGGGTGACTCTTGTTCTAAGAACTGTTTACGTTTGGCCATATCTTCCGGGGCTCCTTGTAAACAACCCCAAGAGGACATTGACCTCTCAAAAGTTCCTGAACTCTATCACTCTCTTGCCCCAGTATTTAGCAAACAACAAGCGTTGTCTCTACCACCTCATAGACCATATGACTGCCCCACTGACCTCCTTCCTGGTGCTCCCTTACCTTCCAGCAGGTTGTATAACTTGTCAGGCCCAGAGAAGGAGGCAATGAGGCAGTACATTGAGGATTCATTAAAATCTGGCATTATTCGCCCGTCTACTTCTCCTGTTGAAGCAGGGTTCTTTTTTGTTGCCAAGAAAGACAAGACTCTCAGACCGTGCATTGACTTCAGAGGATTAAACCAGATAACTGTTAAAAACAAGTACACTCTACCTCTGATGGAGTCAATGTACAAACAACTACAGGATGCAGTAATCTTCACCAAGCTGGATCTCCGTAATGCTTATCATTTAGTAAGGATAAGAGAAGGAGATGAATGGAAAACTGCATTCAAATCCCCTCTAGGTCATTTTGAGTACCTGGTCATGCCTTTTGGGCTGACTAACGCCCCTGCCATTTTTCAGGCATTAGTTAACGAGATTGTTAAGAGATTTTCTGAATGCATTTGTGTTCGTTTATCTGGATGACATATTAATTTACTCTAAGGACAGAGAGCAACATCCTGAACATGTCAGAGCTGCACTACAGAGACTCCTTGAAAACAATCTCTTTGTCAAGGCTGAAAAATGTGAATTTCACGTGACCACGGTTACATTTTTGGGTTTTATATTCGAGAGAGGACAGGTTCGCTCAGATCCCGAAAAGATCAAAGCTGTGGCTGAATGGCCAACAACATCTAATAGGAAACAATTACAACGTTTTCTAGGCTTTGCTAATTTTTATCGGCGATTTATTAAGAACTACAACAAGATCGAGGCTCCACTTACTCAACTGACCTCCACCTTAAGAAAGTTCTCCTGGACTCATGATGCTGAGAGAGCATTCAAAAAGTTAAAGGATCTTTTTTCATCTGCACCAATCCTCGCCCACCCTGACACGAACAAAAAATTTATCATGGAGGTAGACGCTTCAGATTCATGAGTGGGGGCTGTGTTGTCCCAGAGGACCTCTGAGGATGGCAAATTACACCCATGTGCGTTCTTCTCCCGACGTCTTTCACCCGCTGAGCAAAATTATGATGTAGGTAACAGGGAACTATTGGCTATTAAACTAGCCCTTGAAGAATGGAGACACTGGCTGGAGGCAGCCAAACTACCATTCATCATTTGGACTGACCACAAAAACCTGGCTTATATTCAGGGAGCAAAAAGATTAAATGCCAGACAAGCCAGGTGGTCACTCTTCTTCTCACGGTTTAATTTTTATATCACCTTTATCCCGGGATCTCGCAAAGTTAAACCTGATGCTCTCTCTAGCCAGTTTTCCTCTACAGAGATTCCTGATACACCAGTAAGCATCCTACCTGCATCTTGTACTGTGGGCATTATGACCTGGTCCATTGAAAGAGACATTAAGGAGGCACAGCAGACTGAACCAGATCCTGGCACAGGTCCTCAGGGGAAAATATTTGTGCCAGCAACAGTGGTCAGCAAGGTACTTAACTGCCTCCCCACAACAAGATTCACTTGTCATCCCGGCATCACACGCATGCTCCACCTTACTAAACAACATTTCTGGTGGCCAAGCATGACCAAGGATGTCAGAGATTTTGTTAATGCTTGCCCAACATGTGCTCGCAACAAAAATAACAACAAACCTCCTGCAGGTCTTCTTCTTCCACTGCCATCCCCAAATCACCCTTGGTCTCATATAGCCCTGGACTTCATCACTGGCCTACCTCCGTCTGCAGGCAATAGTGTTATCTGCACTGTTATTGATCGATTATCTAAAGCCGCTCACTTCATTCCTTTGACAAAACTTCTTCTTCTGCTTCTGAAACGGCACAACTTATGATAAATCACGTTTTTCGTCTCCACGGCATCCCAACAGATATTGTATCGGACAGAGGACCTCAGTTCATCTCCCAGGTTTGGAGGTCTTTCTGCCAAGCCCTGGGTGCCACTTCTAGTCTTACCTCTGGCTACCACCCTCAATCCAACGGCCAGACGGAGAGGTGCAACCAGGAGCTGGAGGCAACATCAAGGTGTGTGATTGACAGTAATTCTTCTACTTGGAGCCAGCACTTACCCTGGGTCGAGTACGCCCACAACTCCCAGATGTCCTCAGCGACAGGTCTGTCCCCTTTTGAGGTTTCCTTGGGCTACTCTCCTCCATTGTTCCCTTCTGAGGACTCAGAGATTGATGTTCCTTCCATCCAGAAGCACATAAGAAGGTGTCGTAGAATCTGGCGCCAAACCAGGGCAGCTCTCCTCAGAACAGCCGACCAAAACAAAAGAATTGCTGACCGACACCGCTCCACAGCACCCAACTACAAGGTCGGCCAGGAGGTATGGTTGTCTACCAAAGATATTTCTTTAAAGGATACCCCAAGAAAACTGGCTCCCAGATACATCGGCCCTTTCCCTATAATTAAAATTATCAACCCCTCAGCGGTCAAACTACAACTCCCTCCTTCCATGAAGATCCACCCTACTTTTCGCGTGTCACTCGTCAAACCAGTTACTACTAGTCCTCTGAACCCTCCGACCAACTTCCCTCCACCCCCACGTCTGATTGACAATGCACCTGTTTTTATGGTCAGACACATACTGGACGTACAGCGACGGAGTAGGGGAGTCCAGCTCTTGGTGAATCGGGAGGGTTATGGTCCGGAGGAACGCTCCTGGGTCCCCAGGTCCCAAATCCTTGACCCAGGCCTAATCTCCTCTTTTTACAGGGATCACCCTGAAAAGAGGACTAAATCACCAAGAGGTGATTCTTGGGGGGAGGGGGGGTGTTCTGTGGGAGTTCTGGCTTTGCCTGCCAACTTTCTCTCACCCACAGCTGCAGCAGGTTTCTAATCAGTTCACCAATCCACTCCTGAACCTGATTAGAGGGTCGACTCTGGAGGAGCATAAAAGCCTCAGCCAGACACTCCTTCAGTGCCGGGACATTATCCTATCAATGCTGACTTCTAGTCTTGGATTCCCATCCTAGGCCTCTGTGCTCTTGTGTTTTTGCTACCTGTCAAGATTTTGTCCCGACTGCTCTCCACCTTCAGCCTGAGAACCCTGCCACCTTCACTACAAACCTGATCCTTTCTCCAACGGTACTCACCTGTTTTCAACTAAGGAACCTCCTGGAACCAGAATCTCACAGCCCTCTCCTCGGACTCCATCTACAAGAAAATACTTTTCACCACCCGACCCCTCACCTGTAAATAAAGAAACATTTATTTTTGTAAACTCTGTCTGTCTCTTGTTCGGTCCGCCACTTGGGGTCTAAACACTACTAAAATCGTGTTATGTACAGGTAATCCAGCACACAGTGTAGTGACATATTTTAATTATCCATCCATCCATTCTTTTTACCTGCTTCTTCCTTTTTGGGTTGGGGGGGGTGTTCCACTGGTGCCCATGTCCAGCTATCACTATGCGAGAGGCGGGGACACTGGACAGGTCGCAAATCCATCAAAGGAAGACACCGAGACAAACAACGATTCACACTCTCACTCAGACCTAGAGACAATTTAGGTGCCCAGACTTTTTCAGCATGCGAGCTATTTTGAAATGGCCATGTCAAAGTGATCTATACTATAATGTCCCATTTACACAAGAACAATCTCTGGAAACGTTAGTGTTTTTTCAATGTTTATTGTGGGTAATAAAAAAAGAACGGTTTTCACAAAATACACTGTAGATTTTATTTTTTATTGTTAATATTTTTTGCTATTTTTTGGTGTTACATAAAAATTTAACTGACTCAGTTGGACATCCAGGTTGTTGACAATTAATGGTCCAGTCTAGAAATCAGTCCAGGAAGCAAAGATGTAGTCTTCCACACTTCTCTGCTGCTTCTAATGTATATGCTCTAATAAAAAATAAACCAGTTCTATTTCGTATAGGTCTAAAAAAGTTAAATCTTGTCCTCTGGACATTCAAAAAAACAAAACAAAGCAAATCAATAAAAAAATGTAGAAATGTTTCGTCTCTCATCCGAGAGACTTCCTCAGTCTGAGGAGCTGTATTCAGCTCAGTCTCTTAAATAGCACCGTCTCAGAGTGGATCAACCAGTTTTGCTGCTGACAACCAAAACCAACTGATCACATGCTCAAGAAGGACCATCAGCCTAACAATGGATCATTAGCACACTGATGGCTGTTTACTGTTCACAGAGGGCTGAGTGATACTAGCAATCACAGCATTGTAAGAGGGGGACAGTTGAACCCGGAGGCCTCCACCCCTGTTTAACGACGGACAATTTCTTTTCACAAAGATGGCCTCCTTTACTCCTCTCTCAAACCATCGTTCCTCTCTGTCCAGGATATGAACATCTTCATCCCTGAAAGAGTGACCGCTGGCTTGGAGATGAGTGTAGACCGCAGAGTCCTGGCCTGATGATGTTGATCTTCTGTGCTGGGCCATCCTTTTGGCCAGTGGCTGTTTTGTTTCCCCGATGTAAGACTGATCACAGCCCTCCTGACACTGAACAGCATACACAACATTGCTCTGTTTGTGCTGGGGGACTGGATCTTTGGGATGAACCAGTCTTTGCCTTAATGTATTTTGGGGTTTAAAAGCCACTGGGACGTTATGTTTAGAAAATAAACGTCTCAGTTTCTCTGATACTCCCTCAACATATGGAATGACCACTGGTCTGGGTCTGGGTTCCTCCTTTTCACCTGTTGGCTGACTGGAGTCCTGTTTGGGTTTCTTCTCTGCTTTCAGGAAGGCCCAGTTAGGAAATCCACATTGCTCTAGAGCCTGTCTTGTGTGGGATTTTTCCTTCTGCCTGGCTCCTGAGCTAGTGGGGACGCTGTCTGCTCTGTGATACAGAGTCCTGATGACTCCTAACTTGTGCTTCAAAGGGTGATGGGAGTCAAACTGCAAATACTGGTCTGTGTGGGTGGGTTTGTGATACACCTCAGTTTGCAAATGTCCTCTATCAGAGACTGAGACCTCACAGTCCAAGAAAGCCAACCTGCCATTTTTTACATTTTCTCGTGTGAACTTGATGTATTTATCCACAGAGTTGATGTGGTCAGTAAAATGTTGGACTTCCTGAGATTTGATTTTAACCCAGGTGTCGTCAACATACCTGAACCAATGACTTGGTGATGTCCCTGAAAAGGACGTCAAGGCTCTCTTTTCTACCTCCTCCATGTACAGGTTGGCAACAATAGGAGAAACTGGAGACCCCATAGCACACCCATGTTTCTGCCTATAATATTGCTCCCCATATGTGAAGTAGGTTGACTGCAGGCACAGTTTCAAGAGTTGACACAGTTGTTCTGTAGAAAGTGTGGTCCTGCTGCTCAGAGTGGTGTCTAATTGTTTTTTTGAATGTCCAGAGGACCAGATTTAACTTTTTTAGATTTTTCTACCTGGATTATTGAGCATGCATCAGGATATTTCGTATAGGCTTCACCCTTTAAGGCTATTGCTAGTGGGTTTATCCCAGCGCACGCAGCGCAGCACTGAAAACTGTAGTCCACGCCCACCAGCTGTGTGGGCCCCACCACCGGTCCATATAAATTATGGTAAGACCAGGCAATCGGCTCCCATTTTATCTTCAGCTAGCTAGCTAACACTGTCAGAAGAACAAATAAGGAAAATATGTCCAGCTTTGACCGGCACAACCTTTGCTAAGGATGCCTGGGTCTCCGCCACGCCAATCTCTTGCTGTCCCAGTGAGCTCTTCCTTCCCGAGGAGAAGCAGAGACGAGCAGCCTTGTTCAAGGTAAGTGCCGATGAGTGTTTTTCCGTGGCGGGCCGCTACCCGCTGGACAACGCCATCGTCTTTTCTAAGGTTTTTCTCGCGGTGAATCGGATGATTCCCTCAAAAAAGGCTATGTTAGCAGCAGCTCCGCTGAGTGTTTTTTCTGTGGCCGGACGCTATGCGTGGGACAACGTCAAAGCCTTTCTTTGACGCAGAGTCACGCAGTGAATTGAATGACTCCTCCGAGAAAGGCGATCCTGGAAACAACCTCACTGCCCCTTCCCTCCTGGAGAGTGTAGTGACAAAAGTAGGGTGGTCGAACGGATGCTCAGCCACCTCGAGTCTTCCCACGTCGGCAACCACACCGCTCCCAGCCGTCGGCTCCCTCCTCTCGGAGCTGCCAGGCATAATCCAGGAGGCTGCCAACACAAAGGGACTTTTCCGTCCCTCGTCTTCCTCCACCCTGATCGGATGATCTGGCGGGAAGGTTTGGCTCCGCCCCGGCTTGTTCTCCCTGATCCCATCTGTCCTCGCTGTCCAGCTGTGGCGTCACACTGGAACGAGGCTGCAGCTGGGCCCGGCAAGCTGAAGACATCCATCTCCACCTTCGCCTCCGTCTCCAGAGTAGAGGGTTTTACCGATTGGTGCTTTTCCCTCGGTTTCCCCTCTCAGAGCCAAGCCTGGCAGAGGTGCTTGGGGCAAAAGCTTCCAGGATGGACCGGTAACCTATACCTCAAGGGAAGCATGACCAGAGGGTGACAAAGCTCTCCAACCGAGGTCACCAGTGCACATCCCAGGCGGTCGCGGCGAACAACAACATCGTTCTGCTGGCCTGCAGCATCTCAAAGAGGCAGGAGGACGCAGACCTGCTGGAGGAGACAAAGCGCTCTCTCTGTAAAGCCGCTGATGTCATCTTAAACATGTGTGCCACCTCTGCGGTCTGCCTGTCCCGCATCGCCGCCTGGATGACCATGATCCAGAGGACCACCTGGCTCCGCCTTTCGCCATCCTTGTCCGAGAGGCTGCAGAAAGACCAGCTGGAGGACCCCATCACCCCAGAGGCACTGTTCGGGGCCAACTTCAGGACCATCCTTGAGAAATCGCAGAGGTCCGAGGAGGTCTCAGAGACTGTACACCATCTGGTGATGTCACAGTCCTCCTCCCACCCCTGCAGCCACTGGAGGGACCGCCTTGGCCTCTACCCCCGACTAGGGAACAGCTCCTTGAGGGGAATGTGTGTGTTTTTTGACTATGTATGTTTTGAAATAAAACAAAAAACATCTCTGAAAGTAAAGTTTCATCTGAGACTGTCAGATCAGCTGCCTCGCTTCACACATTCCCCACACAGAACGAGCCGGTAACCTCTAAACAGCATTTTAAATGGTACCACAGTTCAGTAAATATCACAAAACACTCGTCTAACACATCAGCTAAAATAATGTTTTTTCAGCAGACCAAGTCTGGTAAAATCCCTCGTTTTCAGCCAGAGCCCGTTTTTAATTTCTGCTGTTTTCTGCCCACTCACAGTGTAGCGGGAGTAAACTTGTTTCTCCACGACAGCTGCAACATTGACCGAAACGGCGTTTCACTCAGAAAGCGCTCACGCCTCCTCTCAGTGCACGCCGGCTCACCTCAGCTCTAATGTGAGACCGCAGCCTGGGCTAAGCACAGAGGCACACATACAGCCTTTTCTGTCGGAGCCCCCATTGGGTTCCCCCGGAGAATCTCCGGAGCAAGTGATGGCAGTAAGGGTTTTTAGTCTGGTTGACATTCATGAGAAACATGACACAACACAAAAAGTGTGCCCGCTCTCTGAGCATTACTCAGAGTGGCAGCGAGTGTGTTTCCTGGACACATGGACGGACTGTCTGATCAGCAGGGATTACACGCTGCAGTTCTCAGCTCAACCCCCACTGTTCAGAGGGATTATAGAGACGGTTCTGTCTTCTTCAGAACAGAGCTCATCTCTCCAGTCAGAAGTTCAGGAATTTCTGACGAAAACGTGATTTCCAGAGTTCCCAACGGAGAAGAAAATACATTTTTTTCCCCTCCCACTACTTCCTGGTTCTGAAAAAAAACAGAGGGATGAGACCCATTCTCGACCTGTTCATGTTCAACAATTCGATCATGGGGAGACAATTTCACATGCTGACAATCAAACAGCTGCTATAGAACTTCCCCAGAACGACTGGTTCACCTCCATAGATCTGAAGGGTGCATTTTTTCACTTTTTCCATCATTCTGAAACACCCCACGCATGTTCTCAAAATGCGTGGAGATGGCTCTGCAGTCATTACACATGGCAGGAATGAGAACTCTTTTTATCTGGACAATCTGCTTTTCAATTCAATTCAATTCAATTAAAAAATACTTTATTAATCCCAAAGGGAAATTATTTGTTGTTGTAACTCGTTATCCTCATTTCATTGAGATGTTATAGATGCTGATGGCTGTAGGCAGGAAGGATCTCTTTTAAAGATCCATCCCACAGTGGATCCTTTTATTAGCTCTGTCTAGATAGGAAGCTAGAGCTGCTGCCTCTCAGCAAGCAGGTCCCTGGTTCAAACCCCGGTCCAGGCGCCTTTCTGGGTGGAGTTTGCATGTTCTCTCCGTGCATGCGTAGGTTTTCTCCGGGTACTCCGGTTTCCTCCCACAGACCAAAAACATGCATGTTAGGCTGATTGGTAATTCTAAATTGTCCCTAGGTGTGAGTGAGAGAGTGAATGGTTGTTTGTCTCGTTTGTCTCTATGTGGCCCTGTGATGGACTTGCGACCTGTCCAGGGTGTACCCCGCCCCTCGCACAGTGATTGCTGAACATGGGCACCAGCGACCCCCGTGACCCAAAATGGAATAAACGGGTAAAGAAAATGGATGGATGGATGGATGGATATATAGGAAGCAGTCACACAGACCAAAACGTTAGTGTTACACCTGCTAAACATGGGGTTTTCTATAAACTGGGAAAACGTTCAGTTCGTCTGTCCCAGATGATTGTTTATCTGGAAGTGAAGCTAAACTCAACCACAATGAGAGTCCGTTTATCACAGCTGAGAGCCGAAGCTCTGTCAGCTCAGCTCCGCTGTGTCAAACACTGCAGCATAGTGACAGTTCTGCCTGTCATGCAACTCCTGGGACGATGTCAGCGGCCCACATCGTGGTTCTGCTGGGCCTACTTCACATGAGATGCGTTCAGAGATGGTTCGTCCGCCTGCGCATAGATCCTGTGCGCCAGAAGAGGTGGATTATCTTTGTGCCCCCCTCAGTGAGAACCGATCTGAATCACTGGGGAAACCCCCTCATTTTGTCAGAGGGAGTTCCAATTCAATTCAATTCAATCCAGTTTATTTATATAGCGCCAAATCACAACAAAGTTGTCTCAGGGCACTTTACAGAAACATTCACATACATAAAAACCAATTAGTAGTTATCTATCTAAGGAATCCAGCAGACAAGATGAATCTTGGCTTCGATGCAGTCTCCCATCCTGAGCAAGCACAGTGGCAACAGTGGAAAGAAAAACTCCTTTTAACAGGAAGAAACCTCCAGCAGAACCAGGCTCAGGACAAGCGGCCATCTGCTTTGACCGGCTAGTTGAGAGGACAGGAAGGAGAAACAGACGAACACAGAATGGTAGGTCCAGGTATAGGTCCAGGTGTATCTGAAACACACAAAAAAAACACATGTTAAGGATAGAAAAAATAATTACAAATACAAAACAGGTTGAGCAGAGTAAGTAAAGACAGAAGTAGAGTGAAAATCGTGGTCAGTTTGTCCTCCAGCAGTCTAAGCCTATAGCAGCATAACTAAGGGACAGCTCAGGAAACCCATGCCGACCCTAACTCCGGTTAAGACTCTAGCAGCAGCATTTTGGAACAACTGAAGACGTTTTAAAGAAGTATTTGGACATCCAGATAATCAACCATTGCAATAGTCCAGTCTAGACGTGACAAATGCATGGAAAAGTTTTTCTGCATCATTTTTAGATAAGATGTTTCTAATTAGTGATATTACGCAGATGGAAGAAGGCAGTTCTAGTAACGTTTTTAATGTGGGGGATAAAAGACATGTCCTGATCAAAAATAACACCAAGATTTTCAACATTAGAGCTGGAGGACAGATTAATGCCATCTAAGGAGGGAGAAAGACTGAAAAATTCATTCCTAAGGTGCTCAGGTCCAAAAACCAAAACCAAAACCTCAGTTTTGTCTGTGTTCAACAGGAGAAAATTAAGTCATCCAGGTTTTTATGTTTTTAAGACATGCTTGTAGTCTAAGTAGCTGATATGATTCATTGGTTTAATGGACAAATATAATTGTGTGTCATCAGCATAACAATGGAAATTTATCCCATGCTGTTTAATAACTTTACCTAATGGAAGCAAATATAAAGTAAAGAGTATTGGCCCAAGCACTGAGCCCTGAGGAACTCCATGAATAACTTTGGTGTATGAAGAAGATTTATTATTTAAATTTGCAAACTGGAATCTATCAGATATGATTTAAACCATTTTAGAGCCATTCCTGTAATCCCAATATCATATTCAAGCCTCTGTAGTAAAATATTGTGATCAACTGTATCAAATGCAGCACTGAGGCCTAACAGGACCAGTATAGACAAAAGTCCATTGTCTGAGGCCATGAGAATATCATTAGTGACTTTTACTAGTGCTGTTTCTGTGCTATGATAAGCTCTAAACCCTGACTGAAACTCTTCAAACAGATTATTTCTTTGTAGATGTTCACGCAACTGACCTGCAACTATTTCCTCTTGAATTTTTTAGATGAAAGTTAGATTAGATATAGGTCTATAGATGGCCAGAATTTCTGAATCAAGATCAGACTTTTTAAGTAAAGGTTTAATTACAGCAACCTTAAAACGCTGTGGTACATAACCATTCATTAAAGACAAATTAAGTAGATCCAAAATGTGGACATTAATTAGGGGAAATACCTATTTAAATAGTCTGGTTGGGATGGGATCTAGCAGACATGTGGATGGTTTGGATGAGGTTATTATTTTTGACAATTCATAGAGCTCAACAGGACAAAAACTGTCCAAACATAAATCAGGCTCTAAGTTCCCATCAGCAGACCTACGTTACACATCTCAGTTTTCACAGACACATTCCTGTCAATTTGGGAGGAATGTGTCTGTCCCAAGCAGTGGGAGCACAGTAGCTGGACCACATGTCACTTCACATAAATGTGCTAGAGTGTTTCATGGTCTGAAATGTGACTCAGCATTTTCCCCCTGCTGCAGGATCAGCATGTTCTGATCCACACAGACAACAAGGTGACGGCCGTTTACATAAACCGTCAGGGAGACGTGTGCTCAGCCCAACTGTTACGCATCGCGAAACAGCTGTTGTATTGGGCACACAAAAACCTGCTCTCAATCAGAGCAATGTACATTCCCAGCATCCTGAACAGGTGAGCGGATATCATGTCGAGGGGCGGTCCCCACCACAGAGACTTGAACCTCCATCCCAAGCTGATTTCTCGGATTTGGAGCAGGTTCGGGCGAGCAGCAGTGGATCTGTCCGCCAAACTGGAGAACGTTCGCTCACTGCCCGTGGCCAAAAATGCTCCTGTATACATTCCCTCCAGTCCTACTGATATCACGGACCTTGGACCAGGTCCGGGAGGAATAACCGTCAGTCATCCTCGTAGCTCCCAAATGCATAAGCGCTCCATGGTTCCTGAATCTGCAGCGACTGATATCGGGTCGGCCATGGGAACTGCTGTGGGGGGTGCTCTCCTGCAGGCAGGAAGAGCGATCAGGAGTTACCCAAAAATAGGTCAGCATCTTTGGGTCTGCCCGCTGAACAGATCCGTTTAGAAAATATGGGCCTCCCACAGGATGTGGTGCATTTGTTTCAGGGTGCATGAGCTGCTTCCACCACAATGCTGTACACAACAAGTGGACAGTTTTTCAGCGCTGGTGCGCAGAGAAAGGTGTGGAGGCCATCTCATGTCCACTAGGTGGCGTGCTGTCATTTCTACAGCAACTGATGGACATAAATTTAGCGTTCAGCACAATTAAAACTTATGCTGTAGCTATTTCTTCCTGTCACAAAGTTTTTCGGTGACAGAACAGTTCTAAACCACCTGCTGATGAAGTGTTTTCTGAAAGGTGTACAGAGACACAGACCTGGGTCACGTCCACTAGCTCCACAGTGAGACCTAATGATGGTCCTGCACGCTCTGATCAAAGCTCCTTCTGAGCCTTTAGATCAGGTTTTACTTAAATTTCTGTCATTTAAAACAGCCCTGCTGTTAGCTCTGACGTCAGCAAAGAAAGTGAGTGATTTATCTGTTCTCTCTGTTACTCCCTCATGTCTCAGAATTCAAGCTGATGGTAGCTCAGCTGTACTGTGTTTTAACCCTGCTCTGAAAAGCATCACAAGCTCATTCAGATTGAGAGTGATAACCTTGGATGGGTTTTATCCTCTTCCTCATAATTCTGAGGAGGAAGCAACATCTCACCTCCTTCTGTCCCATGCACACATTTTCGTGTTATGTGGCGCACACAGCCGCATTGCGGTTCATCCTGAGGAGCTGTTGGTCTGCTCTGTTCATCGTTACACTGTTACAATTCGAATCCTCCATTGTTCCTATTCACAGCAGCAGTTCTGCTATCTCAGCCTTTTTTTCCCCTCACCAGAGATCTTTTTTCCGGTGCGCTCCTGCGCATGGAGCATGTAATTACGCAGCGCGTTATTACGCACACAGAAGGCTGAGTGATGAAATGTGTTTTTTGTGCAAGCAGGTGCTTCATGTTGTGTCTGAATGGACCCAGTGAGGCATAGACTTCATCCTGCTTTGCCTTTAACCCACTAGCGATAGCCTTAAAGGGCGAAGCCTATACGAAATAGAACGTTGGTTACGTACTGTAACCCCAGATTTTATGAGTATAGGCGCAGCCCTTTAAGCTCTGGACCTCACTGGTTCCTAAATGGCTGAAGAAAAAAGTTATTTGGGAGCCAATTTCCCGGTCTTACCATAATTTATACGGACCAGGGGTGGGGCCCACACAGCCGGTGGGCGTGGACTAAGGTTTTCAGTGCTGCGCTGTGCACAACGGGATAAACCCACTAGCGATAGCCTTAATGGGCTGCGCCTATACTCATAGAATCTGGGGTTACAGTACGTAACCAACGTTTCATATCACCTAAACCAAGAAATTAAACCAACTTAATGTCAGCTAAGCCAAGAAATTAAACCAACTTAATGTCAAGTATAAAAATAAATTAAACCAGCTTAAAGTAGTTAAACCAAGAGACAAAACAAGCTTAATGTCAGCTAAACCAAGAAATTACACCAGTGTAGCATGAAGCTGCACTGCTCTAACTATGACCCCTGACCCTTATTCATCTTCCAGACTCACCATGACTCGTGTTTTTAAAGTTACATTTGACTTCAGTACCTACTGATGTTTTTCCACACGTTTCTCATCCGTGGACACAGAGTCAGTCTGACTAATGTTTATCTTGTTTCTTCCTATGTTTCTAAGAAAGAAAGACAGATCATTAATGAAGTTTGTTTTATTTGATTAACAAGTGTGAACATGAAGAATGTTGATTGTTGTTTTCAATCATTATAATGAAATTATGTGAAATATTACAATGTAAATAACATATTTCTCTGTTCCGTTTTTCAGAAAGTGATTGTTCCTTCAGAGACACCTGTGAAAAAGTTCTTTGAGCTGGAAGCTGTTTTCTTCAGAGGGAGCCACAATGTTCCCATGTCGGTCAAAACGTTGGTTACGTACTGTAACCCCAGATTCTATGAGTATAAGCGTAGCCCTTTAAGGCCTTCGCTTTAGTGGGTTTATCCCGTTATGCAGAGCATAAGCACTGAAAAAATTAGTCCACGCCCACCTGCTGTGTGGGCCCCACCCGGTCCGTATAAATTACGTTAAGAGCGGGAAATCGGCTCCCAAAATAGCTTTTTCTTCAGCCATTTAGGAGCCAGTGAGGCCCGACGCTTAAAGGGCTACGCTTATACTCATAGAATCTGGGGTTACAGTACGTAACCAACGTTCTATGTCGTATAAGCTTCGCCCTTTAAGGCCTTCGCTTTAGTGGGTAAAGGGCGAAGCCGATGTGGTCCTCGCCTCACTGGGTCCATTCGAACACAGTAAGAAGCGGAAGCTTGCCCAAAAAACGTCTTGTCACTCAGCTCCCCGTGTGCATAACTACGCATCGCGTAATTATGTGACATGCACAGACGCATGTTGAGTAACTATGCGTTCTGACAAGCATGAATGCCCCGGAAAACTTTCAACGGGAAGAAGAAGTTGAAAAGAGGGGGGGGTGGGGGGGGGCATGAACCAACTGGTTCATGGCTGAACAGTATAACAGATTAATGTCCATGAATTGATTGGTAACAATAATCATGAACTGATTAGTGACAATAAAACCAAAATCACAGACACGACTTGTGACTGATAACAACATCTCACACTGTAATGCATGCAGACAGAAGTGAGCTTAAACAGAGTTCCATGAGAACAACAATATTCATTCTGTTAGAGCACCAAGGACAGAATGTGTCATGGAACGAGCCGTTACATCACGTAGGTAAAAGCGAATAAATGAGCAGGGTGTTGACCATGCAGCCGCAGTGCAAATGTCCTGCATTGACATACCATTATGCAGAGCAGTCGAAGATGCGATACCCCTGGTCGAGTGTGCTTAGAGGTTGACAGGAGGCCCTAAAACTGATGCTCTGTAGGCTTCAGAAAAGGCCTCACACAGCCAGTGTGACAAGTGCTGGATGGATAACGGCGACCTGCAGAAGCATCTCTATAATGCACAAACAATTGTTGAGTTTGAAACGCATTGCAGCTGTGCGCGTTACGTAACACGTCAACGCCCACACCGGGCAGAGAAGATGAAAAGATGCTTCCCCTTCTGATCTGTGGGGGGGAAAAGACCCCTCCAACGATATCACTCTTGATTTAAAAGAGCTCGTGATGTTTTAGGCATAAAAGCTGGGTTGGTCTTAAATCAGCTGAGCTGCCCGTCAGCCTAAATTCTAAGGCATGACGAAGCAACAGAGAGGGCAGATAATTACTTACCCTCTTAGCGGGTGTTAAAACCAGCAACAGGGCTGTTTAAAGAGACAAGAACTTAAATGAAACCTGATCCAGAGGCTCAATTGGAACTTTGATCAGGGCTCGCAGGACCAGCGTTAAATCCCACTGTGGAGCAAGTGGACGTGAAGCAGGCCTGTGTCTCTGAACATCTTTTAGAAAAACGCTTCATCAGCGGGTGATTAAAAGCTGTTCTGTCTCCGAAACCTTCGTGGCAGGAATAGATGACTGCAACGTACGTTAAAGCGTACTGAAAGCCAACTCCCTATCCATCAGCTGTTGTAGAAAAACAACACGCCGCCTAAAAGGCATGAGGTGGCCTCTAAACCTTCTCTGTACACCAGCGCTGAAAAGCCGTCCCCTTTGATGTGTACAGAACTGTGGTAGATGCAGCACGTGAATCTTGAATTGTGCACACTATCTCCTGAGGGAGACCCATCCTCTAAGTGGGACCGCTCAGCGGTCAGACCCACAGGTGTTGACCTATTTCTGGGTAACTCTTGGTCGCTCCTCCTGCCTGAAGGAGAGCATCCTTCCTCCACGACAGTTCCACGGCGACCTGACAACAGACGTTGCAGGCCTGGGAACCATGGTGCGTTCACACGCCGGGAGCCACCAGGAGAGCTGTCAATCCCTCCTCCTGAACTCGGTTCATGGACCGTAAAAAACAGAGGAGGTGGGGGAAAAGAAACGCGTAAAAAAGCGTTTTGGGCCACCGGCTGTGAGCAAATGCGTCCCCCCCCAGCGATGGATCGTCTCGCGGGGTCAGGGAAAACCGTAGTTGACACTGAGCGTTCTTCTCGCGTCGCAAACAGGTCCACAGCTGCTTTGCCAACTTCTGCTGCGTCTGAAAACATCAGATCTGGATGGAGGATCCGGTCCACGTAACGTGGGCCGCCCCTGGACGTCACATCTGCCCCTCTGTTCAGAACACCGGATATGTAAACCGCTCTAATAAAGAGCAGGTTTTGATGAACCCAACTCAGTAGCTTTCGCACAATGTGTAACATCTGGGCTGAACGCACACCCTTGATGGTTATGTACGCAGCAGTCATCATGTTGTCTGTGTGAATCAACACGTGTTGATTCTGTAGCACGGGAGCAAAGTGTTGAATCATATTCAGTACTGTGCGACACTCCAAAACATTGATGTGGGCTGATGTGTAGTGGGGCCACAGCGCCCCTACTGCTTGAGATAGGCATGTCCCCCCCCCCCAGCCTGACAGCAACGTGTCCGTGAAGACTGACCCGTGACGTGGGTCTGCTGAGGGGGACTCCCTCTGACAGAAAACAAGGTGTTTCCCCAGAGTCGGAGGTCTGCTTCCACAGAGGAAGGGACAATGATCATCCGTCGTTTGTTTTACTAGATCCACATGCAGACGTGCAAAACCCCTCTGGAGGCGTCTTACGTGGCTGAATTGACTTTTTAAACAGTGTCGAATCTAGTTGTGATAAACGAGTTTTCATGGTGGTTGAATTTAATTCCACTCCCAGAAACAAATGTCTGGGCCGGAAAAAATCGAGCCTCCTTCCAATTTATGGCGAAGCCCAGATTTAACAGGTGTGATGTCAACACCTGATCCTGCATCAGCGCCTCCTGTCTGAAGTGACAGGAGCAGCAGATCATCCAGGTAAAACAAAAACTCTCGTCTCTGTGTTAGGATGATCAGTATGCGTTCTCTGGATGTTAAACAACAGATCCAAGAACGGTCTCACCCCTCCGATCCGTGAGTAAAAACCTTGTGTTTTCTCTCCGTTGGGGGACTCTGTAGATTACTTTTATCAGAAAACACTTGGATTTCTGCATTTAGGGATGAGAATCAGTCTGATGATGACGGGACCGTTTTTTTTTTTATAACTCCTCTGAATGGAGGGGTTCGGGTTGCAAACTGTAACTTGTACCATTTGCATAAACCCTGTCCATCCATCTGAAAAACGGCGAGCATGTTTTAGCCACTCTACGTAACGTTCGTAGGATGAACGTGCGTTAAGTGATGTGTCATGTTTTGTACGGCTGTCAGCAGTCCGTCCCTCAACCGCCGTCATGCATCGCGGGAATGTTTTCTGTGTGATCCCGGGCGAGACTTGAGCTGAAGGCGAAGCGTGTGACAGCTGATGACGCGGTGGGGCTGCGCGTTTGACGTCGCTGTGCGAACGTTGAAAGGCGGAGGGCGTGACTTCGTTTACGCCGTGCTGTTGGAGTGAAGGCTGCTTAGCCCCGCGGGAGCACACGTTGTTCTCTGGAGGGACGCGCGCCGCTCTCGCTGGAGGGGCGCGCGCTGGAGGGAGGCGGGACTCATTACCGGGTTCTTCAACTGCTTCACGTTTAAGCTGCGGTGAGCTGTCGAAAGCTGAGACGCGGTGGGTGACGGCTGCCCGCGTTTGATTCGTCGAGACGGGTGTCGTTTCTTGTGAGAGAGAAGGGCCCCCACCCGAACCAGCCTGCGGACCACATTTATACCGATGTGAGCTGGTTAGCGCCGGCAGCTGTGTGTGCGCCAGCATCAACGCAGCGCCGTTGGATGGAGGCTGTTCATCCTAGTGATCGACTCGTCATGTCAAGAGCGGCGGTGAGTTAAAACCCTATTTAAGGACACCGGCTCATGTGGAGGTTGTTCCATCCCACGAGTGCGAGTTGACACCGCTTGAGTGAGGATCGTGCAGTTCTAGTTGGTAATGAGTTATTTTCGCTTACCGTTGTGCCGTGATCGACCCGTCATGTCTAGAGCGACGGTGAGTTTAAAAACCTTTATTTAAGGACACCGGCTCATGTGTGGAGGCTGTTCTGTGATCGACTCGT
>NC_056500.1:56941760-56947991 GCF_014905685.2 Nematolebias whitei | reverse complement strand
CACCGGCTCATGTGTGGAGGCTGTTCTGTGATCGACTCGTCATGTCTTAGAGCGACGGTGAGTTTAAAAACCTTTATTTAAGGACACCGGCTCGTGTGTGTGGCTGTTTCATCCCACGAGTGCGAGTTGACATTGCTTGGGTGAAAAACGTGCAGCCCGGGATTATGACGAGTTATTTACACTTACCATCGTGCCCTGTAAGCGACTAGTAATGTCTTGGAGCGGCGGTGAGTTTAAAAGCCTTATTAAGGACACCGGCTCTTATGTGTGCGGCCGCTGTGAGCTCATCCGGGCTTACAGACTGGCTAAAAAACAGACACTTGATCATTAATGATGATTTATTTCAACTTTCGTGTCACTTTTACACACACCCTCCGGAGACCGTCATTTTGAGAAACTTCTCTCTCATGAGCTCTGCGATTGTTTGCCCAGAGCGCTGTCTTGCAGGCGAACTCTGGGGAAACGCTGAGCTGCAGGCTGCCGGAGTGAAGAGGGCTGGATTCTGACGGGCGGGGCTGGTGGTGGAACTCAGCGAGAGCCGCGGCCGTGGAAAAGTCGAAGCTTGCTTGCGACGGTCCCTCCAGCGGGGACGGGGTGGGCCGCGCGGCTTGATGAGGTGGCGAACAGCTTGTGGCACCTCCTCCGACTGTTTCACTTCGCCAGCATGGTTTGAAGCTGCTCTGAACAGCGCGTCCGCGATGGCTTCATCAGGTCTTGTGCAGATTCTCCGGCAGCGAGGGGAGTAACGAAGCCAGGTGGATCGTTGGATCATTGTCCTCCGCGCTGCAGTCCTCGACAAGGCAAACCGTGGGAGAGGCACACATGTTGAGCTGGCGTCAGCTGCCTTACAGAGGGAGTTCTTCGTCTCCAAGGCAGGTCTGCGGCCTTCAGTCCCTTGGACATGCTATATGCTAGCAGCGCACGTTGTTGCTAGCTGCGGCTGCCTGAAAACACGTCGGTGGGCTCGATTGGAGAGCGTGGTCGCCGTCTGGTTCCTCCGGAGGGACGGGACGCTGCTCCGACCTGGGCAGCTTCGCTCCGGAAGCTTCCGCGAGGCTTGGCTCCGGGGGGGGTTACCGAGGAATAGCCCCGCTCGGCGAATCCCTCAACTCTGGTGATGGGAGCGGACTGGGGACCGACTCCTCTAATCTACCAGGAAAGAACCGTCTGCGGCCTCGCCCGTCGAACGTCCTGTTGGAACGTGAGGCCGTATGGATCAAGACGGTGAGCCACAGTGGAGCCCAGTGAAAAACAACCTTTCCGCCGATCATCCGAACTGGCGGGAAAAAGGCGAGGGACGTAGAAAAAAGGGGTCCCTTCATGTCAGCCTCCTCCTGGGTTCCGCCGGGCAACCCCTGAGGGCGCTGTCGGCCGGGAGCGGTGTGATCGCCGATGCGAAACGAGGTGGGATGGGGTGAGCATTCACTCAGCCCCCCTCCACCTACACTACGCTCCCCAGGAGGGAATGAGCAGCGGGGGCTGCAGCTGAGCACGCCTTGCCCCGGAGGAACCATCCGGTTCGCCCCGAGGGTCGGCGATAAGAGGAAAAACACAAGATGGCGTTGTCCAGCGTGTAGTGACCTGTCACTGGGAAATGTTCCCCGACGCTTACCTTGGAATAAGACTGCTGTCATCTTCTCCTCGGGGAGGAGAACTCACCGGACGACCGGAGGTCGACTGCCGGGCCAAGCATCCTTCACAAAGGTTGGTCATTTACACAATTTATCTTCTTTGTTCTTCTGACAGTGCTATATTAGCTCGCTGAAGAAAAAATGGGAGCCGATTTCCCGCTCTTAACGTAATTTATACGGACCGGGTGGGGCCCACACAGCAGGTGGGCGTGGACTAATTTTTTCAGTGCTTATGCTCTGCATAACGGGATAAACCCACTAAAGCGAAGGCCTTAAAGGGCGAAGCTTATACGACATAGAACAATCTTCTCAGAGCTGATGTTTTGCACAAAGTCTCTTTGTGTAAAAAGCAGTTTGCCTTGGACCCTCGAACTGAGCAGTTCGTCTCCGGCCCCGAACTGGAAGACGGTTCGTCTGTGGACCTGATCCTCAAGGTCATGCCAAGATCCACACGTTCAACTCCTGAGCAGATAAACATGTCGCTCAAATTACAATTGTTAGAAGTTTAGATAACTGCAGAAGATGAAGCCTTTTCTCACTGCAAGACTCGCTCTCGGCTGAAGGTGCTGATGGACGGTGCACCTTCTCATCAGGTGTTCCCTCACAGACCCCTGAAGCTGTCACAGTGACGGTCAGCTACCTTGGGCAGTTCCCGGCGAGTCCTCCTCATGGTGTATCCTGGTCTGATCCACCAGAGAACCCCAGAAAGACAAGCGGTGCCATCAACACTGACGCGGTAAGGAGCAGAAACCTGGTGACATGATGCAACTCTTGGTCCGGTTATGCTATTTTAAGCTGATAACTTGGTAAATGATTTCCTGACTTGCAGTGACGATAAATGACTTTATCTGATCACATTAAATAACTTCTTTCAACCAAAATCCAAAGTTTGACTATTTATTAAAATAGTCAAACTTTGTCTAAATTCATGTGCGTATAAAACTGAAATAATTCCTGCTCAAAGAATCAGTTTAGTTTTAGATAAGAGAATTAAGCCTTGATTTATTAATTATTATTGTTTGTTTATTATTGTTGTTGATTTTTCGTTTGATTATGCTTGCAATAAAACTTCAAAGACAACTTTGGTCTCTTCATTCAGATGAATATTCATGTGTTCTGGTATAGAACTCCCTGTAATTAACGGATTCTACTTCAGTGACTGATTCTGATCATTAAAGGGTGAAAATAATAATTAAGTTGTTGTTGGTCAGTAAACTGACCAGCTGGTGCCTCACTTTAATGAGACCTAAATCAATGAATTAAATGTAGTGAAGGGGAGTAGAGAACTTCTTCCTCCATCTCACATCCTTCTTATTGCTACACTGGACACGCCTCCAGAACTGGTCCTGAAAGTGCGGTGGAAATGCAACGTGTAACGAGCTGATCTGAGCAGAGCAGAGTCGAGTCGGTCTGAAGAGGAGCGGTGGAAAGGGGCATTAATTTGCTGTGGCGAGCCCTAACGCAGGGAGCAGGCGAAAGAAGAAGAAGAAGAAGTCTCATTGAGCCTCGGGGACTCATTTACAAGAGAGACCTGATTTTAACAAAGAGTGATGACAACAGTGGACAACAAAGACAACAATAAACAATCATAAAAGAAAGCATGCAAACTGAGAAGAACAAATGAAAGGAAATTTTTCATTCAACCTTTATTTAGACAGGTAAATCCCATTGAGCCTCGAGGACTCATTTACAAGAGAGACCTGAAAAATGGGGGGAGTGGTGGGGCAGAGGTTAGAGAAGATGGGCCTGTGATTGGAAGATCGCTGGTTCAACTCCCGATACCTACAACATAAAAAAATGTGGGTGGGATAGGTGAAGCTCCCACACCTGGCCCCATCCTCATTTTCCCCACTCTGGGTCCTTAAGCAGGGCCCTTAACCCCCACCATCTGCTCCTCCGGGCACCCTAGATGGCAGCTCTCTGCTCCACACAGAGGGCTGTGGCAGCTTGCATCAGGAAGGGCATCTGGGGTAAAAATAATTGCCAAGTGTTTGTGCAACTTAGTTTGCTGCGACAACCCCTAATGCCAGGAGTAGCCGAAAGAAGAAGAAGAAAAAGAAAATGGTATTTAAAAAAAAAAAAAAACAGATAGGTTGTAAAGTGATGTAGAAATGTCAAAACGGGAGCATCTCTGCATCGGTTTTTGCCATGAACTTAGGAGATGTTTGAAGCCACAGAGAGGTCAAGGCAGAGAGCTTCAGATCTTTTTGCAAGATATTCCAGTTTGAGTAAAGGCTGATAAATAAGTAAACTTTGTACCAAATAGCTTTAGGCCAAAGGTCAATGATCTTTTTTTTTATCCTCTGAGAGAGTTTTCACGTCTCAAGGAAGGTCAGTGACATGGAATCTGAATGGGGTGACTTTAATGATAGTTGAATTTTTTTAAAAGGGTGACTGGAGAGTGTGTTCTTTTTTTTTTTTTTTTTGAGAGTGTGTTCTAACTATTGTGGGATCACACTTCTCAGACACCTTGGGAATATTTACTCCAGCGTGTTGGAAGGGAGGCTCTGACCAATTGTCAAAACCCAGATTCAGGAGGAGCAGAGTGTTTTTTTTAATGGTTGTGGAAAAGTTCACCGGCTCTTCACCCTTGCAGAATTGCTAAGGCGATCATAGGAGTTTGACTCTCCAGTCTACATTTGTTTTGTAGACCTGGAAAAGGCTTATGACTGTGTTCCCCAAGGCATTCTGTGGGGGGTGCTGCAGGCACAGTTGTGGAGAGGAGGGTGTCGTTTCATCTCTGCTTCATGTGGTTGATGTGGTTCTATTGGTGTCTTCAGGCCATGACCTTCAGCATGCACTTGGTCAGTTCGCAGACAAGTATCAAGTGGCTGGTATCAGCTCCTCTAAACTGAGGCCATGGTTCTCAAATAGAATTGGGTGGAATGCCCCCTCTGGACTCTTTGCCTCTGGTAGATGAGTGCAAGCATCTGGGTTTTTTGTTCATGAGTGATGGTAGGATTGAGACACATCTGAATCAACAGATCAAGGCCATATCCTCAGTAACGTTGCTTTAGTCAGTGGTAGATAAGAAAAGGTTGTGAAAGGCAAAGCTTTAGATTTACTGGTCTGTCCATGTTCCAACCCTCACCTGGTGGTGCGATATGGATTAGATTATGACAGAAAGAACAAGATCAACACAAGCAGCCAAAATGAGGTTTCTTTGTAGGGTGGCTGGGATTGACAGATCCTGATCACCCACTCCATGGTGAGTTCAGGTTGCTTCCATCTGGACGCAAGTATCTGCAACCCAGATGTGGAACGAACAGACTGAAAAACTAATTCATCCCTGAAGCGATCAGGCTTCTCAACGAACAGTGATGATTTCTATACTGTAATTTGAATTTCTGAATGTCTTGTCTAGTATGGATGCTTTGTGTGCCTATTGACTGTGAAACAAATAAAGATTCTTGAACTAAAGATTCTCGGGCTAGTCTTGGAGATGAGGTGATGAGCGCCATCAACTGGGGCAGCTTGTAGTATAGTCATTACTCCTTTGCATCAAAAGGATTCAGCCTTGCATCTAAATAAGTCAAAATTAGTCTTCTGGACTCCTTTCTCTGAAGGTTTTCTAGGCCTGATTCAATTCAGTTTATTTATATAGCGCCAAATCACAACAAAGTTGTCTCAGGGCACTGAACAGGAACATTCACATACATAGGAAAGCATGTTAGTAAAGTTCTCGATCTAAGGAAGCCAGCAGAAACGTTGAACTTCACGATCAGGCTTCTCAACGAACAGTGATGATTTCACTGGGAAGAGACCCCAGGGAAGACCCAGAACTCACTGGAGGGGTTATATATCTTCTCTAGCCTTGGAACACCTTGGAGCCCCCAGAAAGTGTCACTTGGGGAGGAGACGTCTGGGTTTCTCTGCTGTACTCACCTCTGTGAGATGAGTTTTGTTTTTGATAACTTATGATGGTTTCGCTAAAATACATTTTGCCCTCATGTGCTAATGACTGATGAATCACAAGGGGTTTTCATTTGGTACCTCTGTCAAGATATATTGTTGAAGAAGCAGTATGCCCTACAGTTGTGTTAACTGTAGATGTAAATATTACTTGTTTGGGACGAAAACACCCTCAAGTTTAATTATTTAAATACATTTATTAAGTAACTTTGGTTATGTTTCACATGTTTTGGTTAATTTTAATGTATGCCAAGTATGTTGTGGTGGAAAAATATTTCAGGACTGTAAATTATGTGATATGTAAATTTTTGTATTACTAGTTGCTGAACAAATCTAAAACTAAGTAAATAAGCATGTCTGAAAAGAATACTTGAAAACACTTTTTTAAGAGTTGATGCACAAACACAAAATTCATTGCACAAATAAAGCACAAACTGTGCAATGGTATGGCAAGCATTATTGTCAAACATAACCATGGTCAAAAAAGTTAAATCTGGTCATCTGGACATTCAAAAAACAAGAAAACAAAAAAACAAAAAACAAAACAAAGCAAAAAAAAATGTAGAAACGTTTCGTCTCTCATCCAAGAGACTTCCTCAGTCTGAGGTGCTGTATTCAGCTCAGTCTCTTAAATAGCACCTTCTCAGAGTGGATCAACCAGTTTACTGCTGACAACCAAAACCAGCTG
>NC_056500.1:56913877-56936760 GCF_014905685.2 Nematolebias whitei | reverse complement strand
ATATATAATTGAATTTTATAATTTTAATAATCTGTATTCTTTCTAATTTACCAGAAAGTTCAAAATAAATTCTCACCCTGTATATGAAACCTGTTTCAAGTTTAAGTCATGATTATGAGCTAAATCCAGATTTTCCTCTACAATGTTTGGTAAATAACTAAAGTGCTATAACAAAAGTCAAGATATTTTTAATACATATTATTGTCAACATCTATACTGAAATGATACGTCGATGGAAGGTAACAGCCTCTTTCATCTTTTAATGGCACGCCGTCTCTCCAGAGCTGGACGTAAACAGAGAATCATCTGAAACACACACAGCATGTATTACTAAACCGTATTTAATCAACATTTACCTGTTCATACTTTTACACTTGGCTCTTTATAGCAAATTAGCATTAGCTTACCATCACTCATCCTCCAATCTTCATGTCTTCCTACACTCTCCTGTTCTTCTCCAGAGCTTCTTGCTTGGTTGCCCGCAGACTTTTCTGGGTCTTTTCTCTTTGTCGTTTAACAAAAAGTCACAGACTGAGCATAATGTTCAATAAAGCAACGAGAGCCTCCATTTTGGTTGTGTATCTTTGCACGGTCTTCTTCTTAATATGTTTAGTGCTGGCTAGTAAATAGCTTAAGGAAGTGCTACCACCACCAGCTGGTAAGGCGAGTTGGACTCTGGACCCCACCTACAGAACCGGTCCTAAAGGGCATATGGAAATGCAACATGTACCGAGCTGAACTGATCCGAGCTGTCACTGTGGGAAAGGGGCTTTAGAAACCTGCATACGGCCTTCAATGTTGTCATTAATGGTTGTGTCAAGTGAATTTAGATAAAGATTAAAGATGTTTATTAGTAACTAATGTATGGGTGAGTTAGAGTTGTTTTGTCAGAGGCTGCAGGCGCACAGAGCCTGCGCACCAATAACTCCAAAGCCTCCTCCTCTGTTGTCTGTAAGCTGGAAAGCAGAGGTTGTAAGTGAAGCACCCACACCTGCCCCCACCCTCATTCGTCCCACTCTTGGCCCTTGAGCAAGGCCCTTAACCCACACCATCTGCTCCTCCGGGTGTCCTAGATAGCAGCTCTCTGCTCCACACAGAGGGCTGTGGTAGTTTGGTGGTCTGTGGTTGCGTCAGGAAGGACATCCGGCGTAAAAATAACTGCCAAGTCTTCGTGCGACTTAGTTCGCTGTGGCGACCCCTAACGCAGGGAGCAGCCAAAAAAATTAATTAATAAAAAAAATATATATATATATATATATATATATATCACAATCAGAATAAGCTTTATTATCATTGTACCAGGATACAGTGAAATTATTTAATTCAATTCAAATTCAAAAATAATAATAATAATAATAATACTTTATTTATAAAGCCCTTTAAAACAACCACAGCTACCACAAAGTGCTGTACATATGAAATCAAGAACATTTAAACACATAAAAACAGTTGTTAAAACATTAAGATCAATAAAAGTAATAAAAACAGTGCAGATCAAATTCAGTGTGTGCTAAAAGCCAGGGAGTAAAAATGTGTTTTTAAAAGAGTTTTAAAACTGGACAGTGAAGGGGCTCGTCTGATGGGAAGAGGGAGATCGTTCCACAGTCTTGGAGCAGCAACAGAAAAAGCTCTGTCCCCTCTGAGCCTCCGCTTAGACCTCGGCACCTCCAGGAGCAGCTGATCAGCTGATCTGAGGCACCGAGCAGGAGAGTATGGGTGAAGCAGCTCAGAGAGGTAGGATGGAGCAAGACCATTACTTACCATTACCATTACAAATACTTCATTAATCCCAGAGGGAACTTAAATATTGTTGTAACTCATCATCCTGGTTTCATTAATGAGTTGTTCTAGCTCTGGGCAGGAAGGATCTCTTGTAGCGGTCTGTCTTACAACAGAGCTGTAGAAGTCTCTGACTGAAGACACTCTGTTGTTGTATGACAGTCTGATGAAGAGGATGCTGAGTTGTCTATAATGTTCTTCATGTTATGAAGAATCCTTCTTTGTACAATCATCTCCAAATGTTCTAGAGGAGTCCCCAGAACTGAGCCAGCCTTCTTTATGAACTTATTGATCTTTTTAGGTCACTTGCTCTGGTGCTGCTCCCCCAGCAGATGATGGCAGAAGATATAGCGCTCTCTACAATAGACTTATAGAAGATATGCAGCATCTTGCTGCAAACACTGAAGGACTTCAGCTTCCTCATGAAGTACAGTCTTCTCTGTCCCTTCATGTAGACGCTTCGCTGTTGCATTTCCAGTCCAGTCTGTTGTCCAGGTGAACCCAAGGTATTTATACTTCTCCACCACCCCCACTTCTTCTCCCATGATGGAAATAGTGTTGGACCTGTTCCTGTTTCTCCTGAAATCTACAATCATCTCCTTTGTTTTGGTCACATTCAAGATGAGATGATTGTTTCCACACCATGCCACAAAGCAGTCCACCATTTCCCTGTACTCAGCTTCTTGTCCATCTCTGATACACCCGACCACTGCAGAGTCATCTGAATATTTCTGCAGATGACAGGAGTCTGTTTTGTACTGGAAATCTGATGTGATTTTAGTTCTGTATGTTCATGCAGTCATCCAAAAGATGGGCGTAGTGCATGTTGCTGCTGCTATCATAGCGCAGCCCCTTATTCTTTATCAGAATACTTTTAGATAGAAAAGGGGAAAAGGTCATGAGGGTGGATAGTGGTATTACAAAAAAGATCTCTTTGCATCTTGTCTTATCAGGACACAATTTGAGACATCAAAAAACTCTACCAGCACACACGGGCAGCTGTGGCTGAGTGGTTAGGGCAGTCATCTTCCAATGCAAGAGTTGGGAGTTCGAATCCACCAGCAGTCACATGCCGAAGTGTCCCTGGGTAAGACACTGAACCCCTCATCGCCTCTGATGTGTGTCCCATCAGTGTATGAATGTGATAAAGCACTGATTAGTCTCTTTAGAATGATTTGTTCAATTATCTTTGTAGAGATCTAGTAGAGTGCTGGATGAATGGGTAAATGAGGCACAGATTGTAGTGTAAAGCACTTTGAGTATCTTGATCAGATAGAAAGGTGCTATATAAGTACAGTCCATTTACCATTTACCTTTAAAGACACAATATATATGCATTTGTATGGGGAACACCTCGCCTCAGAAAACAGTTCACCTCAGCTCAAACAAACAAAAAGAGTTAACCTCATCTCAAATAAACATCATTCCTGTGTTTTTGTGCTTGAAACTGTTAAAATAAGATTCTTCTATTTCCTTGGGAATGAACAGACATATTGTATTCACTGTATCAGCTCACAAACTCTGCGATAGACAAAGCTTTTTCCCTAGTTACCCATGTCCCAGGAGAAAATTGATAGCCGGCTCGTATCCAAACGGGGGAGTCGGATTCAAATAATTGAATTGAAACAATTATTGATTTTATTCAGGCAGACTGTTTTTCTTGTCAGCACTGAGTCCTGCTGGTACTTTCTTGGTCCAAAATGGCCAGATTTATAGGTATTCCTCTCCACTGATCCGCGTTATGAGCCTCCCCAAGGTCGATCCCACATGCTGTCAAGTCCTAAAGCTGCAGGTGGCCTGTGATTCTCACAAATCGCTTCCATCTTGTGGTTTATCTCGTTAATCAGCTGATTTTGAATCCTCATAGCACGAACCAAACACAAACTCGGAAACTTTGCCATGACAAAAACTGCTGCCCATGTTTCTTCAAGTTGATAAAATAGAGCCCCGCTGATGCCAAAGAGCAGAACCACTGTTATCATAATCCAAAATATAAACGTCTTCAGCATCCTCCAGAGACAGAACTCAGTCTATGCATAAACTCTTTAAAAAAAATTTAAAATTTTAATCATAAAAATTGTGTCATGCAAAGCTGTTCTAGAATTGTGACGCTCAAGGTGGCTGCATGTTGGAGCAGCTCTGTTATTTTCATTCTGAGATTTTGCTTTTGGAAACTTTAATTCCTCTTTTTCTGGATGTAAATCACGTTTTGGATGATTGTTTCCTCTGGTATCAGATGCTGTGCAGCTGGAAGGATTTTTACTGAAACTGTTTTAGTTTTGGACATTTGTTATGATGCATAACCATGGCAACAAGGCAGTTTTCTACAACCAGCAGCTGATTAACATCTCAAAAGCTCAAATAATATCTCAACTACAGCCCCAAATCTCAAATAAGTTGAAAAGGATGTTCTATTCCCATCTACCTGCCAGTTGTGCTCGAGTGCCTGACCACTGAGATCCTGGAACTAGCAGCAAACATGGCTCATGACAGTGGAAGGACAGAATCGTCCCTCGGCACATACAGTTGGCTGTCCGCAGTGACGAGGAGCTCGGCAGACTTCTGGGAGGACTGGCCATCTCTCTGGGAGGAGTTCAGCCCAGCATTCGGGTGGTCCTACATCCCGGAGGAACTGAGAGGCCAGCTGAGTCTGGGTGGACGAATCGGACGGCATCTGCAGCCAGTTTCTTAGGATCCGCTGTGGGATGGTCCTTTACAAGAGATCCTTCCTGCCTACAGCCATAAGTATCTATAACATCTCTTAATGAAATGAGGATAAAGAGTTACAACAACAAATAATTTCCCTTTGGGATTAATAAAGTTTTTTTTTTTTGTTTTTTTTATTGAATTTTGATAATGGTATAAAGGTTACAAAATACAGTTTTGTATATAATTTAAAAACTAATTTAAGTTGTTCTAAAATGGCAGCAATGCATTTTAATGTTGACCGAAAAGAAAGAAGCAGGTAAAAATAATGGTTGGATGGATACATTTGATCAAACTGTTAGCTAGCTTGAAAATGTCTGAATTATGCGTTTATGCTTCCAGTTGAGACATTCTTTTGTTACTTTATTTAGTGGTTTGTTTGTTTTTTTTCCCTTGTCCTGTCCGGCATTGTGACATTTAGAATTATTGTCTTTTTATAATTTTTTATCATTTTATAATTCTAATTATCATGTATAGAGTGGGGCAGCACGGTGGCACAACTGGTAGAACTGCTGCCTCTCAGCGAGCAGGTCCTTGGTTCAAACCCCGGTCCATGGGCCTTCTGGGTGGAGTTTGCATGTTCTCTCTGTGCATGCGTGTGTTTTCTCCGGGTACTCCGGTTTCCTCCCACAGACCAAAAACATGCATGTTCGGCTGATTGGTAACTCTAAATTGTCCCTAGGTGTGAGTGAGAGAGTGAATGGTTGTTTGTCTCGTTTGTCTCTATGTGGCCCTGTGACGGACCTGCGACCTGTCCAGGGTGTACCCCGCCCCTCGCACAGTGATTGCTGGACATGGCCACCAGCGACCCCCGTGACCCAAAATGGAACAAGCGGGTAAAGATAATGGATGGATGGATGTATAGAGTGCCCTCTCCGGGTCAGGGAGGGGGTCCTGCCCCAAGTGGAGGAGTTCAAGTATCTTGGGGTCTTGTTCACGAATGAGGAAAAAATGGAGCGTGAGATCGATAGGCGGATAGGTGCGGCGTCTGCAGTGAAGTGGGCGCTGTACAGGTCTGTCGTGGTGAAGAGAGAGCTGAGTCAAAAGGCGAAGCTCTCAATTTACCGATCGATCTACGTTCCTACCCTCATCTATGGTCATGAGCTTTGGGTTGTGGCCGAAAGAACGAGATCTCGGATACAAGCGGCCGAAATGAGTTTTCTTCACAGGGTGTCTGGACTCTCCCTTCGAGACAGGGTGAGAAGCTCGGTCATCTGGGAGGGACTCAGAGTAGAGCCGCTGCTTCTCCACGTCGAGAGGAGCCAGTTGATGTGGCTCGGGCATCTGGTTAGGATGCCTCCTGGACGCCTCCCTGGTGAGGTGTTCCGGACACGTCCCACCGGGAGGACGCCCAAGGCATGAGACGAAGGCCTAAGTGGCTGGGGAGAGGGAAGTCTGGGCCTCCCTCCTTAAGCTGCTACCCCCGCGACCCGACCCTGGATAAGCGGAAGAAAATGGATGGATGGATGGATGGATGGATGGATGGATGGATGGATGGATGGATGGATGGATAGAGAATTATTGTCTGAGTGTCAAAGTGATGCCCAACAGATTTACTTTCACAAGCAGAGCATTATGGCTGGCCTTAATGCTCCATTTGATATATAAATTAAATTTTATTAGAATTTGTTTTGGGTTTGTTTCAAATGTAATGGATATGGGGATGAAAAACAAAGACGATAACAAAGCAGAAAAGTGAGAGAAGGGTTAAAATGTAAAGAAGGAGATAGGAATAGAGGAGAGAGAGAGATATATAAAGAGAACACAAATCAACATCATTGAAGTCTGCCTCTAGACCTACGGAAAAAAAAAAGACAAAACCTAGAAACCACAACAACAAACAACTTATATAATGATAGTTATAACATCATTAGAAAGTAATTTATACAGTACATGGTAATACAAGATATATTTAGTGGTCTCCACAACCCAACTGAGTGTGTATCTGATAAACACCTGAATCTAAACACCTGTGTGAGCATGCTTGGCACTATAAGGTTTCTCCATAAAAATGTTCAATAGTGGATGTGGGGACCCACAGACCCGTCCCCACATGACACGATGGTAGCACAGGGAAGACCAGAGCCACAGACACACAGCGGTCTCCCAAGCCCAGAGCTCTGGGAGTACCCCAACAGGGACACCCGCACCCCACAGAGAGAGAAGCAAAGGGAAGCCCCGGGCGATCCCTAGCAACCACAATGCAGAAACCCCAGGAGGCTGCAGCGACGAGTCAACAGGCCCCGCCGACAATCCGCCCCTCCAGAGTAGATCTGGCTATGGACACCGAGCCCCGAGTCCTGAGGTCATACCACACCCCAACAGAGGCCCGGCAGAGCCAGGGCACCCAAGCCCCGGCAGGCAGCCACCAGGGCGGGCCTGCACACACCCCACCACCCAGCCCCAGATGCTGAGAGCCGCCAATGCACCGGCAGCAGTGGGGCCCACCACCGGAGGGGAGCACTTCAGGGGGAAGTAGACCCCACATTAAATGGGGGGCCCAAACTGATCCAAGAGAGGGGACCACCTAAAACCCAACCCGAGACATAAACAGGTACACAGAGACAGCGTCCATGCGCCCCACCCACCCAACAGCGACTGCAAGTCAGCCCCAGGCCGGGGGCCAGAGCAGCAGGGAGCAGCAGCTGAGGAAAGCCGGCCCAGCGCACCAATGATCAGGCACCCCTACAGCCCTACACCACAGGCCCGGAGAGGCCCCGGCATGCCACCCATGCATCCCCCCCCCCCCCCCCCACACACACACACACACACAGCAATGCTTCCAGTTGAGACATTTTTTGTTACTTTATTTAGTGTTAAGAATTGATATGAAGTGAACAAAATTTATCTTGGTGTACATTGTTTTTATAGGCAGATGCAGTACAGTATTTGTATCCATGCATTATGTGTACAAACAGATGGGGGTCTCCAGGGGAGAGAGTGGGACTTCCTAGGCACGAGGTCTGCTACAGTAAAACATGTCAGAAGCTGTCTATCAAAAGCTTAATGGCTTCTGCAGACTGAGTCTGGATTTTGGCTTTCCCCCACCACTGACATCTGGGTTTGGATTGCAAAACATGCATTTGAGAACAAGAACAGTAACCTAGAGATCACACACAGATTAGAAACATTGACTTTCACAATAACACATTTAAAGCTATGCTGCTATGTTCATATGCTATTCTGGAGTTATATACTGTAATATTAGTCTGAAATTACAGGTTTATTAACTGAAGTCAGAACACATTAGTTGATAGAAAGCATTAGTCCAGGTATCATACAAACAAATAAATCCTTATGACCTTGTGTGTCCTGAATGTGATGTCACATGCTCCGCTTCGACTCGTCCTTTTGTTGTTCCCATTTTTGTTTTAACTTTTTTTGCACCTACACTGTACACAGAGGGCTATCATTGTCCGTTGCCACGGTTGTTATTATCATTGTGCTGCTAACGGGACTGAACTACATTAGGGGCAGCTGTGACTGAGCGGTTAGAGCAGTCGTTTTTCAATGGGAGAGTTGGTGGTTTGATTCCACCAGCAGTCACATACTGAAGTGTCCCTGGGCAAGACATTGATCCCCTCATTGCCTCCAATATGTGTCCCATCGGTGTATGACTGTGATCTAAAGCACTGATTATTCTTTGTATAGATCTAGTAGAGTGATGTATGAATGAGTAAATGAGGACACAGATTGTAATGTAAAGAGCTTTGAGTATCTTGATTTTTTTTTTTCTTCTTCTTTCGGCTGCTCCCTGCGTTAGGGGTCGCCACAGCGAACTAAGTCGCATGAAGACTTGGCAGTTATTTTTACTCCGGATGCTCTTCCTGACGCAACCACAGACCACTGAGCTACCACAGCCCTCTGTGTGGAGCAGAGAGCTGCTATCTAGGACACCCGGAGGAGCAGATGGTGGGGGTTAAGGGTCTTGCTCAAGGGCCCAGAGTGGGGCAAATGTGGGTGGGGGCAGGTGTGGGTGCTTCACTTACCCCACTCACATTTTTGATGTTGTCGGTACCGGGGCTTGAACCGGCGATCTTCCGATCACAGGCCCACCTTCTCTAACCTCTGCGCCACCACTCCCCTACTTTGAGTATCTTGATAAGAGAGAAATATAAGTACAGTCCATTTACTATGCTTCTAAGAGGGCAGCACGGTGGTGCAAATGGAAGAGCTGCTGCCTCTCTTCAAGAAGGCGGTTCAAATCCCGGTCCGGGGGCCTTTCTGGGTGGAGTTTGCATGTTCTCTCTGTGCATGCTTGGGATTTTCTGGGTACTCCAGTTTCCTCCCACAGACCAAAAACAAGCATGTTAGGCTGATTGGTAACTCTAAATTGTCTCTAGGTGTGAGTGAGAGAGTGAATGGTTGTTTGTCTCGTTTGTCTCTATGTGGCTCTGTGATGGACTTACAACCTGTCCAGGGTGTACCCTGCCCCTCGCACAGTGATTGCTGGATATGGGTACCGGCAACCCCCGTGACCCAAAATGGAAGAAGCAGTTAAAAGATAATGTATGTATGTATGTATGTACGGATGGATGGATGCTGCTAAAAAAGCCTCACTGCAATACTGTTGTAGATGTATTTTCCCCACTTTTGGCACCTTGTTTTGTATTTTTGTTGCATGCTTTCGGGATTTTTTTTTTTTTTTTTGGCGAATCAAGATGGATCTTTTCATCCTGAGCATTACATTGCATTGTTGACCTTCATATGACAATAAACCTAAACTTAATCTTTAACTCCTAACCTTTAGAGTGAAAAGGACTAGCACAAACAAACAATGGTGTTGGTGATGCTTTGGTCAAACTTAGATAAATACCATTAGGCACAATTAATCTCATGTAATATTTTAAAATCTTCCCTGATTTGTTAGCACTTTATGTGGCTGTGCTGTGGCTGAGTGGTTAGAGCAGTCGGCCTCCAATGCAAGAGTTGGCAGTTCAAATCCACCAGCAGTCACTCGCTGAAGTGTCCCTGTGCAAGACACTGAACCCCTCACTGCCTCCGATGTGTGTCCCATCAGTGTATGAATGTGATAAAGCTCTGATTAGTCTCATTAGAATTATTTGTTCAATTAGCTTTGTAGAGATCTAGTAGAGTGCTGTATGAATGGGTAAATAAGGACACAGATTGTAGTGTAAAGCACTTTAAGTATCTCAATAAGATAGAAAGGTGCTATATAAGTACAGTCCATTTACCATTTACTTAATGTATGACATCCAGCTACTGTCACAGCAAATTCTGTAAATTTGGTTGAGCTATAGCCATTCTTGTGTTTCCTAAATTTCTTTGGCTGTGATTGTAGATGTACATTTAAGTATTTTTTGCTGAAAAGTTATTTAAAATGTATCTAGTGATTTAGGCAATATGTTGCGAACAAACGAATGGGTTTGTCACGAGGACGAGAACCCAGAGAGTAAGGACTGAGAGAGGAACAGAACATAATTAAAGTGATTTATTTACAGTGAGAATAATAATAAGTACAAGGCAGGGATCAGGAACCTGGAAATGGGATAGTTCTTGTAATGGTGTTTCGTAGGAGATGTTAATGTTGGTTCCTGTTTTTTTACGGTAGAGTTGGCCAGTTGCTTCTTGAAGGAGAAGGCAGAGGGTTTCCAATAAGGAAGGTCCAGGCAGTGGATGCAGTGGTGATCATTGAATGTAGAAGGTGAGTGGTTGGATGGCACGGGATCAGCTGAAGCAAGATATTTACAGGTGAGTACCAGCATAGGAGGTTCAGGTCATCAGGTAAGTGGTCCAAGAGATTAGGCTCAGACAGCAAGTCTCTGAAAACACAGAGGAAAACACAAGGATAAGTAATCTTTGGTAATTTGTACAATAAACGGCTGGCAGCCCAAGAACCAGTTGGTAGGTAATGCTCCAGAGGGAATGAGGCTCATCTGAAGACCTGTATACTCCTGGAGCTAATCAGGGGAACAACCTCCAGCTGTTGCTGCTCATGGGTGCCACCCTGGAGCTCAGGAACCTGAAGGGAAAAACTGAAAGCCCTACAAGATTGACTGTGTTGATGCCACAAATTTGGACAAAAATGTTGCTCATCATTTACTGCCTAAAATATAAAATTGGGCATGACTCCTAGCTACTACTACACACATTGCTGGTTCCTTACCTATAAAATGGACAGTTATTTTCTACAGGTAATTAGTTGTGGTGACCATCTTGAATTGGTTGAATTGGCTGTGGCTGCCTGCCTGGGAAGAGTTGATGGGGGACAGGACAGCCCCCAGAAACCATTTTATCACCAGCAAACTGGTTGGTCCACTAAAGGAGTGTACTGCTTAGTGGGGAAAACAGTTTACTTGAGACTCCTCAGACTGATGAAGCCCTCCAGATAGAGAGCAAAACGTCTTTCCACAAAAAAGAAACTGTCCAGATGACCGGATTGACCATTATTGCATCTTGAATTGGGTTTGCTCCAGAAGTTGAACAGTTTTCTATATACAGTAGTCCCTCGCTACTTTGCAGTTCGTTTATCGCAGGTTCGCTATATCGCAACTTTACAAAGTCAGATCGTGTAGGAGTTCTGTCCTGCACCCTGCCCCTCTCTCTCTCCTCAGCACTCTTAATTGGCAGCAGCTGCTGACAATCAACTCAACCCACAGGAGGAGTAAGAAGCTTCAGGAGCCATTCTGCAGGCACTGGGACATTGCCTACCAATGGTAGTTGTGTTCTAGCCAGTTTGACTCTGATACAAGTAGAATTTAATCCTGTGTTTTCTCTGCACCTTCTCAGAGTTTGGACCTTGCTGTTCACCTGCTCTGCCTTGAGTTCCATGCGAGCCCCTCTACTCCTCTGCTTCTCTACAGCTGCTGAGAGCCTTCCACCATTTGCCACTCCTACGTGTTGTTCGCCCCTTTGCTACTGAACTGCTGAAGATCACCTGGACCAAACCTCCTTGCTCCACTCCTTACTTCTCTCTGTAAGAATAACCCTCAATAACAAGTCCCCATCCATCTACAGACCTTTAACCTTCCCCTCTGTTCCCCAGGTGATCCAGTTTCCCAATATTGTTGTCTTTGTTATTTCCACCACTATAAATAAACTCTGTAAACTATTATTTGAGTCCTCATCTCTGTTCAGTTCTGGTCTTTCGTCTGGGTACACTCGTTATCATAACAGATCGGACATGACACAATTGGTTGATTTATGGATGAGCCATGGGTTGTTTATTTAAAATAAATTATTTAAAATGATTTTGCACCATGTGTGAAGCCTGCAAGTGGAAGGGAAAGCTCCCTCATGCAGCCGATCAGCTGATTTCCTTCTCTGCCAACCTGCTGCTGCTTTATGAAGGGTTAACCCTTTGCTGTCCAGATGCACCGATCGACTTTTGTCTTCCAACGCAAAAAACAAAGTATGTCACATTGTAAAAATCATCATATTCACAAAATATAAAAGTATTAAAAGTTATTTTTAATTATTTTAGAACTTCTATGTTCAGTTGCTGAAGTGTATTTGATCAAAAAGTGCATTTCTGTGCCGTGCTGCAGAGCTGAAGCTGTGTGACATCCTTTGATGTCCTGCTGCACTTCTCTACAATTTAAATACAGTAATATTTTAAACAATCCATGCTGTGTGGATTGTTTATTTAAAATGTAACAGTATTTAAATTTAAATTGTTCATTTAAGGTGGGAGATTGGGAGTAACAGGTGATGAGTAAGTGTGATTGCAGCCCGGCACGTGTCATGACAACGTTTACTGAACTTGAACTTGAACTAGGGCAGCTGTGGCTGAGTTAGAGCAGTCATCCTACAATGCAAGAGTTGGGGGTTCATATCCACCAGCGTCACATGCTGAAGTGTCCCTGGGCAAGACATTGAACCCCTCATAGCCTCTGATGTGTGTCCATCAGTGTATGAATGTGATCTAAAGTTCTGATTAGTCTCTTTAGAATGATTTGTTCAATTATCTTTGTAGAGATCTAGTATAGAGCTGTATGAACGGGTAAATGAGGCACAGATTGTTGTAAAGAGCTTTGAGTATCTTGATCAGATAGAAAGGCGCTATATAAGTACAGTCCATTTACCATAATTACTGTATACCTACTTCGCGGTTTTTCACTTATCGCGGGTGGGCGTGGTCCCAAAAACCCACGATAAAATGAGGGACTACTGTATAATCATCTAGTGATAACTTTGTAAAAGCTTTACTGATATCGTCCAGTGGTTTATGAGGTATTTTGTTAAAATGGCAGATGCAACACAGAGAGACACACAAACCCAAAGTCAGATGCAAAATGTAATTTTTTTAACAGTATATGAATGTTATTTCTGTCTTTTGGTGGTGGGAAATATACAGTATTAGAATGCAGCATCTTTAACATCCAAATGAAAATGTAATATAAAACATAGTAAAAAGTTTGCATGTTTAAAGAAACAAGAATACAGCTGTAGTTTTAGAGTAAATAAACATTACCACTGCATGTCAGGCAGGCTCCCACTCTCACTGTTTTGTTGTTTTCACACCAGATAGTCCGGTAGACTCGGTTCGGTTAGGGACCAATATTCATGAGCTTTTGTTACATTTGAGCTGGTGCGTTTGCGTTCACGCTGCACTGTGCAGTCGAGTCAACCTGTTGAACCAACCTGTTCCCCCACTCGCCTGTGGGGGCGCTGCACCAAGAACTACTGAAAGAAACAACACACATGTCTTCTTCTTCTTCTGGAAATAAAAACAAAAACGGAGCGGCATCAAGTTTTAGCAGTTTTAGGAGTTATATTTTGTCATTTTTGAAAAATGAACTCAGCATAAGTGGAGATGAGACCGAAGACCATGGAGAATGTTGTTTTTCACACAAGGCAGCTGACGGCTCCATATGAGGTCAGAGAAATGTGTGTTTGTTTGTCCTGAGGAGCGGGGCTCGGTCTGTTTACATTCCCACTGTACTGGAACCACGCTGGAGTTCTCTTCTACCGGACCGAGACCTAGGTTTTAGCCCGGGCAAGAGTTCGATGGCGCGTTCACACCTCCCCAAACGAACTGGACTTCCTAGGAAAATGAGCTAGAGTTCGATTAAAGCGGACTGAGGGTGCATTCACACCAGCCCTGTTTAGTCCACTTTAATCGAACTCTAGTTCTTTTTCCTAGAAAGTCCGGTTCATTTAGGGAGGTGTGAATGCGCCATCGAACTCTGTCATGGAACAAAAAGGCGATTGGGTTCGGAATCGAGCCCAACACTGTCCCTGCTCGTTGTTGTCCGACTCCACATGTGAACCTTCAGGTGCCTGCCTGCAGCTGTCTGTGAGCTCCTGCCCACATACGAATGCCTGGTCAGCTCAGCACTAACCCCCAATACTCTTTTAGGGATGGAGATTTTTTTAAGGGTAGACGCGGAAATGCTTCACTTGAAGAGGCAGATCATATGTGATATTAAGAAAGTGTGGCTGTTGTGTTTAAAATTAGTGTTTATGTAAATATTTTCAGTTTCTTCTTCTTTGTTCTGCTTTTCCCTCTTCAGGGGTTGCCACAGTGAGTCATCTTCCTCCATCTTACGATGTCCTCTGCATCCGTCCTCACTCCAACTACCTCTATGTCCTCTCTAACGGCATTCAAATATCTTTTCTTTGGCCTTTCTCTTTGTTTTTGTTTCAGGTCTCTCTTGTAAATGAGTCCTCGAGGCTCAATGGGATTTACCTGTATAAATAAAGGTTGATTGTTTTTGTTTTTTCCTGGCAGATGAATTTCTAACAGCCTTCTACCTATATGAAGTCTCTGAAGCGGTGAGAAGAATGCCATCTAAAACCATCACAACAAACAATAAGATCTTGAAAAGCCAAACACATCAGTTACTAAAGGAAATTGATGTATGTGGTGTTTGCTCATAGAAAAGTATGTTTGTGTTTCCACACAGAAAAGGTAGAGGGCAGTATTGAAAATACCTTCCTTCCTCTCTTCTATATTCATTAGAGGAGAGAGGCTCTAAAAATCCTTTCTGTGTGGTTTGCATTTCTACATTACTTTGGTGATCTTAAGAGGGATTACTGTCTGTAATTGGTGCTCTAACACTTTTGTGTCCTCTGAAGAGACACTCTGAGAGCATCTTAAGGGCAGTCCTGAGTGCATCAGTCTCTCTCAAGGAGTTAAGAATAATGTGATTTTTTTTTAAAGCTGCCTCTTTTACCACAAGAGTCTGTCTCCACTAAACTCCTGAAAACACAGAACTGATCTAAGAGTAAATATGGACACGGGAAACTGGCTGGATCGACAGAAATGAAGTTTTTTCACTTCTGTGCAGCGTTCAGGTTAAGATTTTTGAAAATTTATGATGAATGAGATCAATATCTGTACTTTTTTATTTTGTACAAATCCTCTAATATTAAAGACTGTAATTCTGAGACACTAAGTTTAACTGGAGGAGGCACTGTGTTGTTTTAGTCTTTTTATGAGCATAGTGTTGCAGCTGCTGCTTTTTGTTGGTTTGAAGCAATATCTTCAAGGGTGGCATGTGGCTCAGTTGGTAGAGCTAATATTAGGGCTTTAACAGACTACTCGAGTAATGTACACATCGATTCCTAGGACATCTATCGAATTTTTAAATTTCACGTCGAGTATTCGTAGTGACGTCATTACGTCGCCGTTACGTCATTGCGTCACATGATCTGCACCGGGTACGGGCTACAAAATGATTCCTCCAAGCAGACAGATGGAGCAGAGCAGGTCCAGACTTGACAAACAGGTAGAAATGCATTAATAGTCTGGAAATATTTCACTAAAGACGAATCTTCCGGTTCAACTACCGTAAGGAAACAGAAAATGAAACAACTTCCTGACAGTTTAGAGCTCATTGCAACCAGTGTTACACCATATTCTGTGACCTCTGTATATTGTGACCGTAGGGGGAGGTGTTGCACACACTGTTGCAGGTCACAGAATATGGTGTAGCACCGGGTCCAATAGACCGAACCAGAACCAGCTTCCTCTGACCTTGTTTCACAAACACAAATCAAAAAATATTAATCTCTAAACCTATAAAAAGCCTATAAACATATTAATCTCTAAAACTAAACCTAATACGCACCACGGCTGGCGGTGGTGCGGGGTGGTCGACCGCTCCACTGTTTTTAGTTTTGTTTTTGACGTGCTGCACATTTCTTTCACTTTTACAGCTTAATAATAATAACTAATAGTTTAGTTTGTCCTGTGTCTTATTTGCAGTATGATAAATGGTAGGAGCATAATATACAATTCCAATGTTTTTTTGTTTTTGTAAATGACATTTTTTTGCAGTTTTATTTATTTATTTTTTCAGATTGAGATACTATGATGTCATCAAGTACTCGAGTTCTACTCAAGTTTTATTATGTTAATGTCGAGTTTAAAAATGATGTAGTTGTTCAACCTCTAGCTAATAATAATAATAATTATTATTATATAAATATATATACATATATATATATATATAATTATTATTATTATTATATAAATCTATATACATATACATATATATATATATATACATATATATATATATATATATATAAAGGAGAGAGAGAGAGCGAGCAACATCTGTTCTGTGTGGGACAAAAAACCTTGTTAATGTTAAAGGTCAGAGGAGAATGGGCAGACTGGTTTGAGATGACAGGAAAGTAACAAAAGCTCAGCTAACAAGTGGTTCAACCAAAGTTTGCAGAAACCATCTCTGAACGTACATGTCCAACCTTGAAACAGCATAAGAGCAGGTGCTACTCCTGTCAGCTCAGGATGGGAAACGGAGGTTGCACTTCACACAGGCTGACCACAGTTAGACATTAAGAGATAGATGGGTCTGGATTCACTGGACTCCAAAGGCCTCCACAATCACCAGGTTTTTATCCAAGCATGTTCAGGATGTGGTAGAAAGATTCATGTTATGAATTGCAGCTGACAAATCTACAGCAACTGTGTAATGTAAACATGTCTATATGAACCAGAATCTCTGACATCACGATGAATCCATGCCATGAAGAATTAAGGTGGTTCTGAGTAAGGAGAGGGTTCAGCCTGGTGTTATCAAGGTATATCAAAGTGGTCAGTGAGTGGAGGTACACCATGTTTGGAGAATTTAAAAATGGAGCAAAAGTCATTTTCAAAAAACACCATGAAAGTTTTTAAATTGAAGCTGTTTTAAAATGGCATCATTCCACTTTGGTCTTGGGGCCACTTAAACTAGCAGTTAGATCTCTAATTCAATCAGACTCAAAATGTGGTAACAAGAGTTATTAACAACAGGTAAAATATTAAATGTACACATTGTTTTACACCGAACCCCTTTAAAAATGTCTGAAATATCAACTGTGTGCAACGTTTGACAAAGCAAATGACTTTAATCAGTTTAATCAGTTTCTTTAAGCTATTTTTTTTGCAAAGAGATGGAAAAATGACTTACTTTACGTATTCTTGATTCTTTGGGGGAAAAATGTTTGTAGCCATTGTATTTATTTTAATTTTTTATTTTATATTTGCTGTTGAAGAAAGTGGGTGCAACTGCTAATTGTATTGCAAGACTTTTGATGTTCCACCCCAACATTTGCAAAACCTCTGGTGACAGATTTATGAATGTGCACCCCCCCCCCCCCACCCCGAGCCAGGAGCATGGACGCTGGCCAGGCCTGAACCATCAGAGGCTGCAGCCTAAAGAGTAAACAGACACCTCACAGGGCAGAGTCAAAGTTTATCTGACATGTCAAAGACGTTAGGAACACAAACAGTCCCATATTTTACACTTTACAACAGAATCGTTCACATACGGAGTCAACAAAACAGATTCCCGTTGATATTTATACACGTCTACAGGATCCTGACTTTGTAATTACAGTCTGAAGTGTTAGATGAATTGTTTACTGACAAGATCTATAACATCTTTGTGTTAATGTGTTCAGAGCATCTGTATAATTGTTCTGTGAGGTCTGTCAGTGGAGGCTCTGTGGTGTCGGCTGTACAATAGGAGCATCTTCATGGTGGGACTCTACTTTTGGCTCGCTGCCAGCAAACCCCAATGCCTCTTACCGGCTGCTGCAGCCGTTGATCCCTGGAAGTGGCAGTGGAGGTCTGCGGCCATATCGGTTGTTCTCATAATCACAGGATATGGTTTGGGCTTTTCTGTGGTTGGTTTTGTTCCCCATCTATACAATCTTAGAAGAAGAAAACCGTTGAGATGCTTATTACAAAGGATCAAAACTCTCTTGTGTCTGTATTGGACCCCAGCAGGCCACAACACAGATCAACGTCTCTAATGCTTCTTTAGCGTCTTTATTGTTTGGTAATCTCGTTCTCACAGAGCCATACATACAGACGGAGCCCTTTCAAGTCTCCCTCTTATCCATTCATGACACACGTCCACAGACAGACAGGCGGGCTCAGAGACGCTGCAAATAGCTGCTGTAGCTTGTGTTCTGTAATCAGAAGCAGAAGCAGAGATGTTCGTTGGAACAGAGAGACACATCTTCAGAAACATTTGAACTGAAGTGCAACACGTTGTTTTCAACATTCAAACACTGTCGGACTGGATTATTTTAGTGACAACACAGATCCCTGCAGGGCTTGAGGTCATGCATGTCATCATCGCAGACTGCAGCTAGATAACAAGGGACTAACTTTTAAACACTTGAGTCCTGCCTGAAGAGTAGCAGAGTTCAAAAGACAAACCAAAGACATGAGGTATGTCATGACTTTTGACTCCTTCATTTTATAGTTAAAGGATGCTAAGCAGCATCCCAGCAGCTCGGTAAAAACAAGTCAAACCCAACGAAACTTTAAGCGTGCTGAATGGATTTAGCTCAGGTAAGTGGCAGATTATTTCATTCCCATGTCCTGAGACAGTTAAGACTCATTTGAAAGGTTGTCTTGAATATGTCATGTCTTCATTTAATTAAAGGAACACTTCAGCTGAATGATGGATGCTGCAGTTGCATGTGTCTGTGTGTGTATGTGGTTGTTCACAAAATATTTCATGATCAGAATGAAACTTTCAGACGACAGCTGTTGGATTGTACAAATGTTTAGCAAACACAAAAGCTTGTTTTATAGGTATGGAGTGGTCATAGCTAAAAGTATTCTCCACTGCAAGTTCTGAAAACTGATAGATCACACAAAACCTTTGATTAAACGTAGTAAACATTAAGCTTTCTGTCTGGTAGCAACATACTCATAACCCACTAGATGGATTTTAATGTTGTTTTTTTTCTTTTGCCTGTTTGTTTATAAAACATCTAATGATTAAAATGAAACTTTCAGAACATACTTATTGGAAGCACAACTTTAACTCATCAACTTACAAAAACACATACCAGTGTGAAAGAACAATACACTAACTAAAATTAAACTCTACACGTTTGCAAATTGCTTCTTGTTCAGTTTGATGCTGTATTCTGAATCCTGTCACCGCTGAGTGGAGGCCTTTATATTCCACTGGACCTGAGGCTGCAAATGATCAATGGTCTGTACAGTTCCTTTCTATCTTATTTCAAGATACTCAAAGCTCTTTACAACAATCTGTGCCTCATGTACCCATTCATACAGCACTCTACTACTGTACAAAGATAACTGAACAAATCATTCTAAAGAGACTAATCAGAGTTTTATCACATTCAAACACTGATGGACACACATCAGAGGCTATGAGGGGTTCAGTGTCTTGCTCAGGGGCACTTCAGCATGTGACTTCTGGTGGATTCGAACCCCCAACTCTCGCATTGCAGGACAACTGCTCTAACCACTCAGCCACAGCCGCCCTGCAAATGATCTGCATCTCATTAATGCAGGTAGTCAGTATGTTTACATGGACATAAGTAATTGGATCAAACAGCTGTTCAGAATAAAAACGCGTCATGTAAACATCCCGTTTGGGTTATTTTTTGTTTATTCAACGTGATCCGAAATAATTTGTTATAAGAACAAAACGGGTGGATTATGTCAATTCATAGCCCGATCGGTGCGCATGTAAACACTTGATCTGTTCGTTTTTATCTGATGGTGAAAAACTGACCTGACTGCGCATGTGCAACTTTGTCATTTTCGCCTGGCTAATGCTAATAATATTAGCATGTCGGGGAAGCTAAACTGGTCGGTGAGCGACAACATTTCTACTAGAAACTTTGAAAGAGCTCAAAATGATCTGTATTACCTGTAGCTCAGTCAGGGAGTGCAGTAACGTCTCCACCATCATTAAAACCTGTTGCGGGTCCATTTTGGGTGCTCAGGTTTGTTTATGCTCATCACGGAAGTAAATCGGAAGTAGAACTTCTTCTTCAGTGTTTTTTTTTTAAGGAGAGTTTACCACTCTGCGCATGTCAGTACTTGTGATCAGAACAAAGCCCGCTGCATGTAAACGCTCGTCATGAACAGATTGTGCCCATGTAAACGATTTATTAGAATTATTTAATCTGAAAACATTTCAATCCGGTCAAATAATTTTGCGTATGTAAACATAGCTAGTCTGAGCAGGGCCGACCCAAGGCATAAGCAAACTAAGTAGCTGCATAGGGCCCCAGGGCCACTAGGGGGCCCCCTAAGTGGAATTAAAAAAAAAATTTGTGATGATTCCTATAAGATTCTATTTAATATTTTTAGTTAAGCTTTTGCAATTTATGGCATACATTTACATAATTTTAAGAATTAAATATTAAAGTTTAAATGTCTTTTTTAAACCATTTTACATGGTTTCAAGTAATTGTTCATTTACATTACTTAAGTATTTCCTTGATTTTTTATTTTATTTAATTGTGTCTGTTTTGCACAATTTAATTAATTTTTATGCATCTAAGTTTTTTTTAGCTGTTTGTTGTTAATTTTGCACTACACATTATTTTGAACATTATTGTTACAGTTTTTTGGAACCAAAGATAATAAACCAGATTATTTTGCTGTAAAAACTGTATATATGTATATATATATATATATATATATATATATATTTTTTTTTTTTTTTTTACTTTTAGTAGCACTAGATGTCATGTGTCAAACTCAAGGCCTGTGGGCCAAATCCGGCTTGTCATAACCATTTCTGTGGCTCTCTACACCCTATGAGGGCCACAGAAACAAAACTTCAAGATAACAGTTGTGTGCTTCAATTTTACTTTATCAGTCAAATCAAATCAGTTTTTATGTTTATAATGCCAAATTACTCAAACATAAAATATTACATTTTTAGAAGTTGTCACTGAATGCAAAAAAAGTTATATTTTACCAGTTTGTTAATAGGTAGTTGAAGCAATACTTTCTGCCATGTCCGGCCTTTTGAGGATAATCATGAGTTTGATGTGGCCCAAAATGGAAATGAGTTTGACACCACCGCATGATATATACATATAATTTCCTGCGGGATCAATAAAGTTCTATCTTATCTTATAAGATAATGTAAACAGAGCTGTCAGAGTTGCAATGAGTTTATGTTAGGGTGGGTGAATGATCTGAACATCTGACTGTTGATTGCAGTAATCCACACTATTAGCAGAAATAGAGGGCTTCAAACCAAATTTTGCTTAGGGCCCCATGGAGGCTTGGGCCGGCCCTGAGTCGAGAGTTTGAACTCTCAGTGGACTGAAACATTTATCAGCTGCAGTATGAAAGATACAGACAGCAGCTAAATGATGTGGGAGTTCGGTTCTTTTGCAGCTCCTGAAGTTCCAAGATGGCGCCAATCAACCACACCTGCGACCCATTCCTCTGATGAGCGCCAGGAGTACATAAGGCTGCAGAAGAGCTCTACTTCCTGCTGGAGCATTACATGGTATTTGTGCTTCTAGTGTCTACGTGTGATTAACTGTGATAGTTAAACTTACCTTGTGCTCTCTCCATGTTTCAGCCTTGACGCCTGTGTTCCACTGGATCCTCGACTCCTCTGAGTAAAACCCTGAACTCCTCGTGGACCTCCTCAGCTGTATCTACCGCCTTCCAACCACTCACCTGCCACACCTGTGACTCTCCTCCTTCGCCTTCCCCCCTCGGGCTGGAACACCTTTGGATCCTCTTCCTCGCTTCTTCCATGACGCCAACTGGTTTCAGAGCCTCCCTTGTACATTGTGATATTAGCACTCTAAAATAAAGCACTGTTAATTTTTCTACGTTTGGAGTCTGCTTTGCTTCAGTTCATGCTTTCTGAATTCCTAGCATTCGTTACCAACGGTCTCTGCTCACCTCACATGTTTGCAAAGAAACTAACGTGATTGACAAATCTGCAACAAACTAAACCAACAGATTCGTGCTTTTGCATTATTTTCATGCAAAACTAAAGTTGCATTTTTTGACAAAGTCTTGTTACACAAACCTGAAAAATGTTGACAACCCCTCGTCTGGTTCACCTGTAGCCTAGCTAAGATGAAGACTTTTCTTTCTTTCGCTATAGTCTGTGCTCTGTGACTGATGTCATGGTTGATAATGTAACTATTTGACAGCGCATCACTTCAAAATGACCAGACAGTCCCTTCAAAGACTCATGAGAACATTTAAGGCTAAATAACAGTACAGTACTTTTTATCTTGTGCATATCCCAAACTTAAATCTCCATAGATGTTGAGAAAACAGGGATGCCCTAATAACTTCAAACCTGGTTTCATATAAAACAGAAGAATTTATCCTATCTCCTCCCATCAGGGCTAGAGGCTTATCCCCACAATTAGTGCAGTTTTCTCTGTGTGAGGGCAACAGATCCACCGCCCACCGCCCCACCCTCGCTGTAATGAAAAGTGTTATGAATGTATGAGCCCTAATTCTCTTCCATTAATGTCTGTGGGTGGCAAAATTAGGGTGGCCTGTGCCGGCTCTGCCTAAATAGAAAACGGTGTCCAGTTAAACCGAGCTAATCTAAGCCGATTTTTTAAGGTCACATTGGCATCAATGGGGGATTAGTTTGGTTCAGATCAATGTCTGATTGGGATCTTTCTCTCCACCATTGCCTCCCTCTGTCTGGGGAGAATGCAGCCAAAGTCTTGCGATTTGTACTTGGGGAGAAGAAAGAGTCTCGCTTCACATGGGGGACAAAGACACACATTAGCTCAGTTTTGCTGTGTTTTTTCCTTCTCCAGCAGCAAAGCTCCCCGTCAAAAGGATCAAACATATGAAGACATGACCACTGATGGCACCCCACTGCAGCTGCTGGAGCTACTGTTGCACTGTGTGTCTGTGTGTGTGTCCAATATGTTCATGCATCTGTGTGTGTGTGTATGTAAAGGGTAAAAACAGATGTTGTCTCTGAATGTATACACACTGTGAATGTGAGTCACATTTTTGAGTCTGTGGGAAGAACGACCTCCTAACAAGTAAAGTTCACATTGGTAAAATGTTGATCATGTTTCCCACAGGACTTAAAGATGATTTAGTTAAACCTCCATCATAAATCATTCCACTCAAAGAGGAAATATCTATCTATCTATCTATCTATCTATCTATCTATCTATCTATCTAT
>NC_056500.1:56906716-56911609 GCF_014905685.2 Nematolebias whitei | reverse complement strand
TATAAATCCTGGTAATAAACTTTTAATGAACTTCTGAACTAATGAACAGTCTGAATGCAGCTCCTCAGACTGAGGAAGTCTTTCAGATGAAATATGAAACATTTCTACTTTTTTTTTGTTTGTTTGTTTTGTTTTTTGAATGTCCAGAGGACCAGATTTAACTTTTTTAGGTTTTTCTACCTGGATTATTGAGCATGCATCAGAATATTAATGAATTTTAGTTCACCATTAAGAGTGAGAGTTCATAAGAGTGAGCAGTCTGCTCCTCAGATAAATAATGTTAAATTATTATTTGTAAATATGAATGTTGTTAACTTATTTTATATATGAATATTTCTGTTCAGTGCCCTGGGATGACTTCTCTTGTGACTTGGTGCTATATACAATAAATAAACTGAAGTGAATTAAATCTCTGATGAAACAGATTCTACAAAAACATTACATTTAAAATTTAATAATTTTTCTTCATCATTTGATGTATTTGCACTCGAGTCTACTTTAATTGTTCAGTTTAGATATGTGGTTTTGTTTCTTGTTTACAGATTATTTTATTTTAGCTTCGATTTAATGTTTGATTCTTGTTTTGTGACTTGTACATCTGTGGGTTAAAATGTTTTCATTCATTCAACCTTGGAACTAACTAATAATGTTGTATCTCTTCTTTAAACATGTTTGAGGGAAATATTCCTGAGAGATTAAATAATTTTGTGTATTTTTATGATTTTTCAGCTGAGTTAAGTTGAACAGATTATTTAATAAAGTAATTAAAGTGAAAACAGGATTTCATGATAAAGCTGGCACCATTTTTTTGTTGTTGTTTGTAATCTTCACTGATAAAAAAAATACATTTTTTATACATAAAATGTTTTTAAAAATCGTTCCCATCCTCCATCCCAGACCTGTCCTGGTCCGCCCGTCTGCCGGGATCGGGGTTCGGCCTTTATGAGCAGGCACGGCCGGAGTCCGGGCAACAGCCTTCTGCGAGTCAGCAGCTCGTATGATCCTCCGTGGTGACCAATGGAGCTTGGACCTGCAGAGCCCGCAAGGCTGGGATCCAGAGCCCGAGTCTGCAGCACGGAACATCTTCCGTGGTGGCAGGCGGACCTCGGAATTGGGGAGATGATGCCCTGCACGGCCTGAGGGGGCTCCGAGGCTCCAGTGGAAAGGACCGAGCTCCATCTAGCTCGCTCTGAATTTTGTTATTGGCCACCAAACACCAAAAACGCCTGCACTTCTGCATTAGACCACAGTGTTGTCGTTATTATTTTTAAGATCTTTAAAATAGATCCAGCCGCTGTTCCGAGTTCTGAGTAATTGCAAATGAGGGATCGGTGTTTAGGAAAGTTTCTGAAAGATCCAGTGACTCCGCCCCTGACCAATCAGTGACCGACAATGTTCTGACGTCACATTTTGGTGCCGGCTCGGCTCGCTTGGTATCACCAGAGAGCCAGGAACCAAAAAAGTTGCCAGTTCCACGAAAAGTACTAGTGGAAAACCGCTCAAAATCATACAAAACCAAGCCGAACCAGGCTGAGGAGGAGCTGTGGAAAAGGCCCATAAGGGAGCACTGGTAACCAGTCTGGAATGGCTCCATTCAGGCTTGTTGCTGTTTGTTCAGACATCCTGTTAGAATTAAACTTTATATTAATGAATTCTAACCAAGTACTAAAATGGGTTTGAAGAACTATCTACATCAGTTAAGATATTGCTTGTTAATATCTTTTCAACAAAACAATTTAAACAAAACAATCCCAAGATTACACCCAACTCAAAACCATCTGGCTCTGGCTAGAGACAATTTCAGAACTTTCTGACCATTAACAGTAAAACTGTCCTAATTGTATTGAAAATCTGTTAAGGATTCTTCCTTCTTATGTATAGCTGATAACCTCTCTTGAATTTAAATTTTGGTTTGTGTGCTTTTTTCATTCATCTTTTGTTGGTAAATTGTTTATGAAAATACTTTGTATTATAACTGTGCCATGTAAACGGTTTAATAAAAACAATTTCTTGGGTAAAAAAACCCTTTGAATTATGCTTTTAGCATATCAGGTACACGCTTTCCTCGTATGAACTCCAATATGCGTCAAACTGATATTAGTGACTGAAAAAACTGAAAGCTGCATCATTTTCTACACCTCTAAATCTATTTACACAACATATCTGATTTAACACTCGGACCAGTATAATATAATGGAGGACTGTTCCCACGAGCAGCATCATGGGATGGTCAGGGCGCTGAAACCGAGGTCATCTCTCTGACCACAGAAAATTAATGGTGTGCTCATCTTCCGACTGACCTGTGTGGAAATCCATCATCTAGGGACTGCGTTAAACACTTTCACAGAGGTGCTTGCTGACCTCTACTCCTTTGACCACAGGGGGTGTGTAAACACAAGCATGCTGAGGTTTAAAGCTTTCGCAAAAGCTCACAGTTCAGCATGACTCATTGATGTTATCAACAAGCAAGAGGACGCAATTAAGCTTCAGCAGATGTTAACTGGGAATGTCAAAACTGTCCACAGAGGAACTGTACATACCTCACATGTAACATCCATTTGTGTTTTCCATTTTTATTCCTGTGAAAATGCCAAAAGCATTCAGTCAAACACGATTTAAGAATCTGAGGTTAGCACTGAGAGGCCAGCTTCACAGGAATGAGATCAGTAAATATCAATTCAAATAGTGTTAAATTAAAGTAAGTTTAGTAACAACGTTTTAAGTCTTACCTTCCAACAGAAAAGAAGGACAGGACTTTGAGCAAAAATGTCATGGTGGGGGCTTCAATGTTTGTGACGCTAAACAGACTCCAGATGTTGAACAAAGGGCAACAGCGCCAGCGGCCTGACAGCAGGCAAGAATGCAAGCAAGAGACGCTGCTGGCCCCTCAGGACCCCACAAGGAACGTGACTAACCGCTGGGTCACATCCTTCTACTTCTTTCAACATACAGTCATTTCCCTCCCTAGGATGTAAGTAAACCCTTCCTGACAACATTCCTCACATTGTCTTTATTGATCTGCTAAATTTATTGTTTATTCTCAGTTCAGTTCTGATTTGCTCCTATATATTGTTTCCATCTTTTCCCTTGCGTCCTTTTTGTTGCTTTAAAAATGAGTGAGGCACCGGTCTGTGGGGTAGAGAGGAAAGTTTGATTGGAAATGCAAATAAATGCAGGTCTAAATGTATTCTTGTTCAAAGGAACATCTTGTTTTGCCAACAACCTGATGTAGAGGATAAAGAAAGAAATCAACAGTCTCCATCCGTTGTGTAACTGTGTAAAACTGTGTGAAAGCTCTGCTTTGTTTTTGGTTTACATCAAATTTCTGAACTCAACAAAAGAGAAAAAAATGAAATAAAAGTGAACACGGTTTTGCAGGTGTTTTGTTTAAAGTGCGGTGCTGCCTCTTCATGAGTGCACATTTTTACCATCAGAAGTATTTTCCTGTTATCACTGTTGGAGGTGCCCAAAATCTGTGCTGCACTGCCATCTATAGAGGCCCACGACTATTTCCTGCAGCATCACAAAACAGCAACACTCTCTTTTAACCTGCTGCTTAAAAAAATCATTTTTCCATTCGGTCTACATAGTAAAATATTTTTATTTTAAAACTAATACAAAATATGTGTTTCCATCTCTGGCAGAAATGCAGTTTATATCTAAATTAGGAAAATGTAAAACAATCTGAGTTATTCATTCAACCTTTATTTATACAGGTTCATCTCATTGAGCCTCGAGGACTCGTTTACAAGAGAGACCTGATTTCAACAAAGAACACAGATGAGGTAGCGGGTTATTATTAGTGAACTTTAAAAAAAAGATATAAAATGTGAAATTTTAAGTGAAATTAACTGTCTTATAAACGTTGCCAAAGTTAGATTTTCTTTTTCACTGTGTAGTAAAATAAACTGACTGCAATTGGCAGGCCAGGGGCCTTCTGGGTGGAGTTTGCATGTTCTCTCCGTGCATGCGTGGGTTTTCTCCGGGTGCTCTGGTTTCCTCTCACAGACCAAAAACATGCATGTTAGGCTGATTGGTAACTCTAAATGGTCCCTAGGTGAGAGAGAGAGAGGGAGGGGGAGAGAGTAAATCTTTGGTTGGTTGTTGGTCTTCTGTCCAGGGTGTCCCTGACCTCTCACACAGAGTCTGCTAAAATCAGGGTTCAAGGTTCTTTATTGTCATTCTCATCACATGTGGTACATGAGGTGGAACAAAATTGTGTACTCAAGGTCCCAGTTACACCCAGAAATAGCAAAAATATAATGTATAAATGAAACATTATACAAGAATCCAAGATATACGCTAAACACTAATAATTTAAAATAACATGGTATATTAAACAGCAGCCCAAACAGGAGTCTGTAGTGAGCAGAAGGGTATGAATATAGCAGCTTAAAGGCAATAAATCAGCAGCATGGATAATCAACAACATGGATATGGGCACTAGTGACCACTGCAACCCGAAAAGGAAGAAGTGGGTAAAGATAACGGATGGATGGATAAATTAAGATAAGATAGAACTTTATGAAATTATGGATGGATGGCATGATAAGACCATTGTAAGTTTATACCATTTGAAAAAAATAAAAACTGAAATAAACAGCATGAAAATAGATGAAAACCTGTTGTTGTGTCATGTTTCAAACATGACCATGGTTATCCTGATACATACAATAATCCAGGTAGAAAAATCAAAAAAAGTTCAATCTGGTCCTCTGGACATTCAAAAAACAAGAAAACAAAAAACAAAACAAAGCAAAAAAAATGTAGAAACGTTTTATCTCTCATCCAAGAGACTTCCTCAGTCTGAGGTGCTGTATTCAGCTCAGTCTCTTAAATAGCACCTTCTCAGAGTGGATCAACCAGTTTGCTGCTGACAACCAAAACCAGCTG
>NC_056500.1:56889799-56906616 GCF_014905685.2 Nematolebias whitei | reverse complement strand
CTCCCCACCATCACAGACATCTACACCTCCAGATGCAGGAAGAGGGCCACCTGCATCATGAAGGACCCCACCCACCCAGCACACACACTTTTTGCCCCACTCCCCTCAGGAAGGAGGTTAAGGAGCATTAAGTGTAGAACCACTAGACTGAGGAACAGCTTCTACCCTGAGGCTGTTAGACTCATGAATCTCTAACTAGAATAATCACTGTGAAAAACCATATCATGTTGCTGCTGATCTGTTTCATGTTGCTGCTGATCTGTTTCAATGTTGATGTGTTCATGCGTGCACATCTGCTCACAGACTCATGTTCATGTTTGTGCTGATGTTCAATGTTTTATGTTATGAGTGCTTAGTGTATATTTAGTTGATGTTTTTCTTAGTTCATATCTTAGATGTTATTACTGTTTTTCTTATACATTTTATTGTTGGATGTAACTGGGACCCTGTGTACATAATTTCGCTCCACCACATGTACCACATGAGGTGCGAATGACAATAAAGAAACTCTGACTCTGACTCTGACAACACGAGTCCTGAGCCTGCAGGCTCAAACCAGACTTGCCTGTTTAGTTCAAGGTTGTTGAAACTCTGAGCAGCTGCGAGTGTTTTTCTCTGATGATGGTTGGTTACGTTTAGGTCAAAGGTCAGAGATCAGCCTTGGCTGAATTGACTTGGAGACAACCTGCAACTGTTTCTCAGCAGATTTAACGATTAGTGGAGGAGATGCTGACACAAAATCATAGCTGGGAAGATGAGGAATAAAAACATCTACAAAGAGTTGCAGTAAAACTAAAGCATGAAAAGCTGCAGGTGCTGGTACTTCAATGAGTCAGTCATCCATCCCTCTATTCATTTATCCATCATCTGCTGCTACTTGTGTGTTAGGTCATGGGGCAGCAGTTTGAGCCTGCAGGCCCAGACCTCACTTTCCATTCCACTTCCACCTTTTTTATGCCCAGCGGTGTAGTCTACATTTTTGTACTGGGTATACTGTGCTTAGAAACCGAAGGACACCAGTGAGTACAATGTAATCGTTAATTTATTTTGATTTTTAAACATAATGAACATTTCAAAATTTCTATGAAGCTTATATTTGAATAAATGTACAGCAAACTTTGTACAACAGTTGGCTTTGTAACATGTTGTAGATTTTCTAAAAGCAAAACATGTTCAAGTATTAAATAGTAACAAGTACTCAAGTATTAATTATACAAAAAAAACCTAGTTGAACTAGTGTGAATCAGTGTGTCTATAAAATGTTCCAAATATGTTGACAATGATACAAGCCCAATATTATGTCACATATCACTGGGCACTTTTAAGTGGTTATACTGAAATTCCCAAGCTTTTCTAGCGGGTGTACTCCATATACCCGTGTATCGCGTAGACTACACCACCACTCAGCCCCAACTCTGCTCAGCCCTCCATGGACAGATCTCTGTTCCACCAGTGCTTTTTAGCTGATTCGAGGCTGATTCGGGCCCTTTTTTTGTCCTTGCTTCTCTGGTGGGACCGTTGGAGCTGAGTCGAGCTGACTCGAGCTGAGTCGAGCTGAGTCGAGCTGAGTCGAGCTGACTCCGACCGAAACGTGAATGCAGGTCACTGATTGGTCAGGGGGAGGAGTCACTGGATCTCAGAAACTTTTTACCAATCCGCCATTTGCAATTTCTCGGAACTTGGAGCAGCGGCTGGATCTATTTTTAAGATTTTAAAAACAATAATGACAACACCGTGTTTAACGCTGAAGTCCAGGCGTTTTTTTGTGTTTGGTGACCGACGACAAAATTTGAGTGAGCGGAGTCACCGCGGAGGATCATACGAGCTGCCGAGCCGTTGAAGCACGCGACGCCGCACCCTGAGCCCCGGCCTCCCGTGCTCACAAAGGCCGGATTACAAGCCCTGGCAGGCGGGAAGACCGGGACAGAGGGTTGGAAACTTTTTTTTTATAACATTTTTTGTATAAAAAATTACGTTTTTTTAATCAATGAAGAATAAAAAAATTAATAAACGGTGCCGGCTTCATCAAGAAATCCTGTTTTCACTTTGACTTTATTAAATAATCTGGTAATTAAAGTTAATTCAGCTGAAAAATCATAAAAAGACAAAATTATTGGATCTCAGGAATATTTCCCTCCAACATGTTTAAAGAAGAGACACAGCCTTTAGTTCAACTTTATTCTAACCCACAGATGAACAAATCACAAAACAAGAATTACACTTTAAATTAAATCTAAAATAAAATCTGTATACAAGAAACAAAAACACAATAAAAGTAGACACAATGAGTGCAAATACATCAAATGATGAAGACAAATATAGAATTTTAAATATAAATGTTTATTTTGAATCTGGTTCATCAGATTTAATTCAGATTATTTATATAACACCAATTCACAACAGAAGTCGTCTCAGGGCACTGAACAGAAATATTCATATTTAAAACTAATAATTGAACTTTATTTATCTGAGGAGCAGACTGCTTTGAGTTTAACTCATCGCAGAACTCTCTCTCTTAATGATGAACTAAAGTTCATTAAAGTTCATTAGTAGGATTTTGGATTCTGGACACGCCTCCAGAACCGGTTCTGAAGTTCATTACAAATCCAGGCTGATCTGAGCAGAGCTGAGCAGAGCTGGGCTGAGGAGGAGCGGTGCAAAAGGGGCATAAGTCACTACCCAGATTTGGTGACCCTAAGTAAGAGAAGAACTAGAAAGATGGGTGAACAGAGAGCTTTGCCTTGCAGCTCAGATTCCTCTTTACCACAGTGGACTGCTACAAACTGTGTTCTCAAAACCTCAGTAACCGTGCCGGCCCCAGGCAATTTGGTGCCCTAGGCAAGATTCCAGGTGGCCCCCCCTGAGCATTTTTATAAAGTTCACTGCCAATTTCTGAATTTGGTATAAAGTTTATTAATTTTAAAAATACAAAACAATTCCATAAATTATATTAAAAAAATACAGGAGATTTAAAACGAAAGGCAGCAGAAAGGAGAAAAAATCTTATTATATCTGCCCCTTTTTTCAAACAATTAGTTCAATCATCTGTGATGGACTTGCGACCCGTCCAGGGTGTCCCCCGCCCCTTGCACAGTGATTGCTGGACATGGGCACCAGCGACCCCCGTGACCCAAAATGGAATAAGCGGGTAAAGAAAATGGATGGATGGATGGATAGTTGAATCATAATAATTTTCAAGTAACAGAACAAAATGAATAACTCTTTCTAATTTTTCTCATTCTAATACAAAACACACACTGAGCTACTTCATATATACTTTTTTAACAATCCAGTTTTGATCTTTTTCTTAAATGTACACATTGACTTGGCATTTTTCACATCACTCTCTAGACCATTCCACAATCCAACTCCTTGGATTGAGGTAGACCTTCCCTTCAGACTAGTTCTGAATTTTGGTTTGACAAATATCTCTATCCCCTTAAGATTATAACAACTTTGTCTTTTAACAAAATTTCTTTGGATATTTAATGGTAATGTGTTATTTTGAGCCCTATACATAACTGATAAAATACTATAATCTACTAAATCATGGAACTTCAATAACTTCAGTTGATAAAATAATGTGCTTGATGGGTGACTGTAATGCTTTCTGGTGATAATTCTTACAGCTCTTTTCTGTAAAATAAAAATAGGTTTTGTAAATGTTTTACATGCTTTCCCCCAAACATCAATAAGCGTTAAGCACTAATAGTACAAAACAATGTGCAAACAACAGCAGCACAAACAAAAGTGAGCACATGAGGACTAATGAACGCAGCAGCATGAAATAGATCAGCAGCATGAACTCATCATCATGGATAATTATTTGAATCTTATTTTAATCATCTCAACATCTTATTTTCAAGATGTCTTATTTATCTTATCTTATTTTCAGATGCCAAGATTATAATCAACATCTTATTTTAATGAACTACTTCAGTAGCCTTTTAAGGAGGAGCTTATTTATAAGAATAGAGCATGCTTAAAATCTGAACTTTTTAACATGAAGGTGATTATTAATTATTTAGTGTAATAAAATCAATAAGGAACTCTTATCTTTGACTTCAGTTTTCTGTTTGGGATTATTTTTGCATTTGAAACTGAAGCAGGATGAGAAAAAACAAAAAAACAGTGGATCATGACAATTTCATCTCATTTTGAGTTTTTTTTTTTTTTAAATCTCTTTCACTCGTGCCGCGCTACCCAGTCACACTCGCGCAGCTCATTCGGTCGCGCGTGCGTGTCATATGGTTGCGTGCGCCTGTCTGTACGCGATTCTTTTGTCCGCTATGGCCCGTCATAATGGAGCTGTCAGTTTGCCTTGTGTCGCGTTCTGCCATCAGGAGTGTTGATCCCAATTGCAGGAGGATGACAGGAGGCTCGATGAAAAGATCAAAAGTATTTATTTTCATCCATCCATCCATCCATTTTCTTCCGCTTATTCGGGGTCGGGTCGCGGGGGTAGCAGCTTAAGGAGGGAGGCCCAGACTTCCCTCTCCCCAGCCACTTGGGCCAGCTCTTCCGGGGGAATCCCGAGGTGTTCCCAGGCCAGCCGAGAAACATAGTCCCTCCAGCGTGTCCTGGGTCTTCCTCTGGGCCTCCTTCTGGTGGGACGTGTCCGGAACACCTCACCAGGGAGGCGGCCAGGAGGCATCCTAAACAGATGCCCAAGCCACCTCAACTGGCTCCTCTCGACGTGGAGAAGCAGCGGCTCTACTCTGAGTCCCTCCTGGATGATCGAGCTTCTCACCCTGTCTCTAAGGGAGAGTCCAGACACCCTGCGGAGAAAACTCATTTTGGCCGCTTGTGTCCGAGATCTCATTCTTTCGGTCACAACCCAAAGCTCGTGACCATAGATGAGGGTAGGAACATAGATCGATCGGTAAATTGAGAGCTTCGCCTTTTGACTCAGCTCTCTCTTCACCACGACAGACCTGTCCAGCGCCTTCTTCACTGCAGACGCTGCACCTATCCGCCTATCGGTCTCACGCTCCATTTTTCCCTCATTCGTGAACAAGACCCCAAGATACTTGAACTCCTCCACTTGGGGTAGGACCACCTCCCTGACCCGGAGAGGGCACTCTACCCTTTTCCGGCTCAAGACCATGGCCTCGGATTTGGAGGAACTGATCTTCATCCCGGCCGCGTCGCATTCGGCTGCGAACCGCCCAGCAAGTCCCCCAGCAGAACAAGGGAGTCCCCAGGAGGTGCACTTTCCAGTACCCCCTCCAAGGACTCCAGAAAGGGTGGATAATCTGAACTGCCGTTTGGTGTAAAGGCACAAACGACAGTCAGAACCCGTCCCCCCACACGTAGGTGGAGGGAGGCCACCCTCTCATTCACTGGGGTGAACCCCAACACACAGGCACCAAGTTGGGGGGCAATAAGTATGCCCACTCCTGCTCGGCGCCTCTCACCAGGGGCAACTCCAGAGTGGAAGAGTGTCCAGCCCCTCTCAAGGAAACTGGTTCCAGAGCCTGAGCCAAGCGTAGAGGTGAGTCCGACTATCTTCTAGCCGGAACCTCTCAGCCTCACAAACCAGCTCAGGCTCCTTCCCCAGCAGTGAGGTGACATTCCACGTCCCAATAGCCAGCTTCTGTAGCCGAGGATCAGACCGCCAGGGTTCCCGCCCTCGGCCACCACCCATCCCACATTGCACCCTTGGTCTTTGTCCCTTTTTTACAAAAACAAAACAAAGGCTGACAGGGCAGCTTACTTACTGATAACAGGACAGGATGGAAAGCAGAAACACACACCATAAGGATAATCCCGAGACAAAGACAAGACACCAGTGAACTGAATATATACACACACACTGATTAGGACAATGACAGACACCTGCAGTGATTAACATTAGACACAGGTGAGACAGGGGCTGAGCACAAGGGAAAACCCTGAGTGTTGGAAACATGAGAAAACGGACAGAGACAGAATCAAAACCCCACAGTACCCGCCACTCAAGGGATGGCTCCAGACATCCCAAGGACAAGCTACATCCAACTTGGGTGGGAGGCGGGACAAACTAAGACAGAGAAACACATAGGACCAGAAGAACAAAAAACCGACAGGTAAACCTGGGTAACTGAACACAAAACCAAATCCAGGAACCCCAACCACAGTCAAGGTGTATGGTCAGGAGACCATCCAGGTCAGGACCAGTATTCAGGAGGGCGACCAGGTGACCATCCCCAATGAGGCAGGAGATCAGGGGGATGGCCAGGAAACCATCCACCTTCAGGCCAGAGCTCCAGCAGGCAGCCAGGGGACCATCCATCTTGGGGTAGTACAGTCATCCATCTAAGCCCTCCTGGACAGAAACAGGCGAGAACCTCTTTGGGCGGACCAGGGATCGGACCAGGGGTTGAAGCAGGGACAAAGACCTCTGCAGACAGGCCAGGGATGAAGACCTCTGCAGATGGGCCAGGGACAAAGACCTCTGCAGATAGACCAGGGACGAAGACCTCTGCAGACGGGCCAAGGACAAAGAGCTCTGCAGATGAGCCAGGAGTGAGGGTCTCAGATGGCCCGGGATCTTCTGCAGTGGGACCCAGAGCAGAGACCTCCAGAGACGACTCGGAAGCGAGGACTTCTGAAGACGAGCCAGGAGTGAGGGTCTCAGACAGGTCGGGATCTTCTGTGGTCGGGCCTAGAGCAGGGACCTCTAGAGACGACTCGGGAGCAAGGAACTCTGAAGACGAGCCAGGAGTGAGGGCCTCAGATGGGCCGGGATCTTCTGCGGTGGAGACCGGAGCAGAGACCTCCTGAGACGACTTGGGAGCGCGGACCTCCAGAGACGAGTCGGGAGAGAGGACCTCCAGAGACGAGTCGTGAGCGAGGACCTCAACCGAAGACGAGGCGTGAGCGAGGACCTCAGCCGAAGAGCCAGGATCTTCTGCAGTAGAGTGGATCTCAGCAAAAAAGCTGAGAGCAAGGACCTCAGCCAAAGAGCCAGGAGCGTGGACCTCAGCCAAAGAGCCTGGAGCGTGGACCTCAGCCGAAGAGCCGGGAGTGTGGACCTCAGCCGAAGAGCCAGGATCTTCTGTGGTAGAGTGGATCTCAGCAGAAGAGCAAAGAGTGAGGACCTCAGCCGAAGAGCTGGGGACCAGATCTGCAGCAGGTGGTGGTGGTAGAGTCAGGACTGCAACAGGAGAGTTGGGTACCAGGACTACAGCTGGGGAACCAGGAACAGGGACCAGAGACGGGGCTGCAGCTGGAGAACCAGGGTCCAGAGACGGGGCTGCAGCTGGAGAACCAGGGACCAGAGACTGGGCTACAGCTGCATGTGATGGAGCCGGAGCTGCAGCAGCAGGTGATGGAGCCATGGCTGCAGAACCAGGGACCAGAGAAGGGGCTACAGCTGCGGGTGATGGAGCCAGAGCTGCAGCAGCAATTGATGGAGCCGGGGCTGCAGCTGAAGAACCAGAGACCGGAGCTGCATCAGGAGATGGGTTCAGAGCTGCTGCTAGGGAGTCAGGGACAGGAACCAGAGCTGGAGCAGCAGGTGAACCAGGAACCAGAGCTGCAGCAGGTGGTGGAGGAGTCTGGGCTGCAGCAGGTGGTGGAGGAGCCATAAACCCCTCAGGAGAACTAGAATGAGGAGCATCCACCTGGGTCTCCTCGCAGTGGGGCAGAAGCGGAGCCAAGTACATTGCCACCACAGAAGCCTGCCACCGTTCCAGCTCCTCCAGTGAAGGAGGGCTGTACTGCTCCTCTGGCAGGTGGCGGCATGGGTTCCTCTCCTCCAGCGAATTCCCCCCTCGCTCCTCCAATGAGTGAGAGCTGGACAGATTTATTGGCGGATACAGGTACCCTCCCCTCAGCGAAATTTTCCACCGTTCGTCCAGTGTCAGAGAGCTGGGATTTCCCCCTGCTCACGAAGCTCTCCTCCATTTGCGCTGGGCTCGGGGAGGACCAGCGTTTCGTTCCCCTCTTTCCAACACTGATTCGGGACAGCTAGGAGGTGAATGAGGAGGAAGTGGGCAGCCGGGTGCAGCAGCATGACAAGCAGATGAGGAGGAGTGAGACGGAGAGGACCCGGGTTTAATGGCCAGGCTGGTCCCCCAAAACGGATTCTTAATTCTCTCCTCCCTTTCTCTGTTGCGCTGAGTTGTCTTCTCTGCCTCACGAGGCAAAAACTCAAACAAAGTAATCATCCTCCTACTGGGTTCAGAATGGCATCGGGATTCTGTTGCGTTCTGCCATCAGGAGTGTTGAACGCAATTGCAGGAGGATGACAGGAGGCTTGCTGAAAAGATCAAAAGTATTTATTTTACAAAAACAAAACAAAGGCTGACGGGGCAGCTTACTTACTGATAACAGGACAGGACGGAAAGCAGAAACACACACCATAAGGATAATCCCGAGACAAAGACAAGACACCAGTAAACTGAAAATATACACACACACTGATTAGGACAATGACAGACACCTGCAGTGATTAACATGAGACACAGGTGAGAAAGGGGCTGAGCACAAGGGAAAACACTGAGTGCTGGAAACATGAGGAAACGGAAAGAGACAGAATCAAAACCCCACACCTTGTGTGAAAAACCACATTCTCCATGGTCTTCTGCCTCATCTTCTGCTCATGCGGAGTCCATTGTTGAAAAATGACAAAATAGAACTCCTAAAACTGCTAAAACTTGATGCCACTCCGTTTTTATTTTTATTTCCAGAAGAAGAAGAAGTGTCTTCTTCAGAAGTTTTTGTGTTGTTTCTTTCAGTAGTTCTTGGTGCAGCGCCCCCACAGGCAAGTGGGGGAACAGGTTGGTTCAACAGGTTGACTCGACTGCACAGTGCAGTGTGAATGCAAACTCAGCAGCTCAAATGTAACAAAAGCTCATGAATATTGGTCCCGAACCGAACCGAGTCTACCGGACTATCAGGTGTGAAAACAACCTTAATTCTCTGCTTTTAAATGAAAAATAAATGTTTTATTTTACTGGAGCTCTTTGTGTCTGCCTGTGGGTGGGGTGTCAGCTTCAATCAGCTACTGAGCAGAACAAATGTAGCACAAACATTTGACACCAATTTCGTTAGGTTTGAAGAAGATGGGAGTGGAAACTTCATTCTGGTCTGAGACGAGCTGAGACAGAGACAGACACACACGAGTTGCATGCACGCGCACCTCGGTTAAATCTCGCTCGTGAGGATTATATGTTCACGTGTGGTGTGCACATCTCTGTCCATTCATCTTTTCTCCGGTTTGGGCAATTGGAGTGAGAGAGACATCCAACGAGAAAGGTGGAGCAGAGAGAGAATGAAAAAGAGAAAACCACTGACTCTGACTCTCACTCTCCACCTGCCTGTGAAGACCTGTCAATGCAGCTGATCCTAACTTCTCACCCACAGACAATCATATAAACCTGTTCTTTTGTACTCCTGTGTCTGACTTATTCTGAATCCAAATCCGAACGTGACAGTGACGGCCGTTTCTGAGTGGAATGCATTCAGAAATCGGAACAGACCTGCTGCCAAAGGACCTGAATGGTTTTCTTTTTTTGAATTCTGTTATTTCAGAGATGAAAAGGTAAGTTCTCCTTCTACTCCTCTGGCTACATTGTCTCCAAAGCGACCTGCTATCGCAGCACAGTTGCAAACTCCAGCTGGCTTTTGGATGAACCTAAGGAGAACTTTAACATCTTCATTTCTGCTACTTCCAGTTCTTTCTCCTGTCTTTTTGTCAACGCCACTGTCTCCAGACCACACAACATTGCTGGTCTCACCACTGTCTTGTAATTTTCCTTTGTTCATCCAGACATACACCAAGCACTACTGTTTGCTAACACTTGGTTTGATAAAAATAGCTACAAGTCGTGAGATTAGCTTACTTATCACCTTTATTTGACTTAGGACGACCATAAACTTCTGTGATAAATCCACAACACCAAATATTATTCCTCTGTATGTGATTAATTATGAAGTATAAAGCTTGGAAAAGTGCTAGAACACAAGGAGTTTGCTTGTAGCTACTTAGCTTCTTTGGACGTCAGCGCCGAAACTCCAGAAGACACTGATTGGCTGGAATGAAAGTTTGCCTGTGATTTAATTGGTTGAATTTTTTTACCTCTTCATAAACTTCCGTTGTCGCTAGACAAATCACGTGACACATGTCTGTTTTGACCGGGGGTGGGGGGGGATCCTTCCTCCACTCTGCACGCATACAGACAGGTAGAGAGTTGCACTTGGACTGACAGTTTATTATAAAGCGGGAAATAACTAGATATTTTTGCTTGGACATTTGTGCAGTTGCACTAACTGTGCAGCATAGATTTTCTTGGGTGCAGAGAATGTGCGAGCAGTGGATGCCTGTGGAGGCGCGAAGCTTAGAGGGAACATAAATGTCAGGGACCAGCTGACAGGCAGGGCTGTAAAGGCCCGTAAAGTGGGAGGGTCAGTGGCTCCCTGACCCCCACTGTTACTGCGCCATTGGTCCAACATAACCGACCACAACAGTACATTTTACACACAGGTCTTCAAAGTTGACCTTCCTGAATTTATCCACCTCTTAATATCATCAGAATGATGCCACAACTATAGAATGTATTGATAATACACAGAAATGCAGAATAAACTGGTGCTCCGACAGGTGTCTCAACCCAAGTAGTGAAAATGAATGCCATTACTAAAGAATGAGACTCAGTTAACTCAGTTCAAGCATCCTTCAACTGCAGCCACAGCTGCACCACATATTTCTCAAAAGCATCAACAAAAAAATAACTAATTTGAATAAAATGCATTTTTCTCACCAAAACTCCATCCATCCATCCATTATCTTTACCCGCTTATTCCATTTTGGGTCACGGGGGTCGCTGGTGCCCATGTCCAGCAATCACTGTGCGAGGGGCGGGGTACACCCTGGACGGGTCGCAAGTCCATCACAGGGCCACATAGAGTCAAACAACACAAACAACCATTCACTCTCTCACTCACACCTAGGGACAATTTAGAGTTACCAATCAGCCTAACATGCATGTTTTTGGTCTGTGGGAGGAAACCGGAGTACCCGGAGAAAACCCACGCATGCACGGAGAGAACATGCAAACTCCACCCAGAAAGGCCTCCGGACCGGGGTTTGAACCAAGGACCTGCTCGCTGAGAGGCAACAGCTCTACCAGTTGCGCCACCGTGCTGCCCCACCAAAACTCCATCCTTCTTTATTTTCTTAAGAAGAGTTCAGTTCCTCTGTCTTACAGGTAATTATGGCGTTTCCGTCTCAACAATGAGTGCTTTCTGTCGCCATGAAAGCTTACGTTGAAAATCAAGTCATCCCTGTTGTTTTTCTGATCTAAGTTTTAATTTGCTTAAGGGCTGAGAGTGCAGTTTCACAGTGTCGACAAGTACGCTCTCTGACCGTCCAATCAAATGATGTGAAAATCCTGACATTGCAGAACGCCTACTATAAGGCCCTGACAGCTAACTCAACAGCTGATTGGTCAAAGTTCTATGTTTTAACCTGCAGATGAAGACCTAGAGAGGATTCCTTTGGCCCTAACAGCAGATAATGGTTGAAATATGGTTGGATTAAAGCTCTTTATATACATATGCTACTGGAAGCTGCACAACCAGGAGAAAAGTTATGAAATTAAGAGAACATACTTTTCAGAATTATAATAAATTGAGCAAATAAACTAAAATGAAAACTATCGATTCTGATTGTGTTTAGGCCAGCAGAGAAGGCTTTGCTGGCTATGATTGTCCACCACCGGATTCTGATAAAGGCCCATCCTGAGCCTAGTTTTCCCAAATCTTTCTTCCTGTTGAAAAGAAATTGTTTTGTTCTACTGTTGCCTATGTATAGCTAAGAATGGAAGATTGCTACAAAGTAAAGGCTCCCACAGACTCTGGCATTATTATGTGAGCCGCGCTGACACTACGCGCACTGTCCGCAGACGGATGAGACTTCATACTCGAGTGTACACCTGATGGACTGCAGCCAGTGCTGCAGACAAGGGGCGTTTACCTTCGGGACAAATTTAGGCCACCGATTGGTCATTTGCTGACAGATCTACTGGATTGATTGACAAGTCAAAATAAAAAATAAAAAACGAGAGCTGGCAGCAAGCAGCAGTGGTGTTCTGTGTTTATATGTTGTTAATAAAAAGTTCTAAAAAATAAATAATAAACAGGGAGCACTGGCCCTGCAGCCCACACATCAGACCGGCCCACTGAGAAATCTCCAGACCTTCCCACATCCACACCGGGCCTGATTTTAATTCTCTTGTGACAAATTCCTTAATTTCTCACAATTTCAGTCATGGCGTTAATGGATGAGGAGGACGAGATTGCTTGTCTCTTGGAAAAAATCAAAAGAAAAGGCCATTAAACCAGACCATGTCAGGGTTTCAAGGCAGATCAGGACAGGAGAACCCAGTAGCACAGGCAGGACTCAGGAGACAGGCATAAAATAAAATACTTTTAATAATAATAAATCAAAAGGCCGACATGGCAGCAAAAACTTACAAAAACAGATTCAGGAACAGGATTAAATAGGATCAGACTGGCAGGACAGGACAGGACAGGCAATACCCAATGACGAACCGACACTGACAGCACAGACAAACTTTATATACACAAACAGGACATGACACCGGTGATGATAATCAGACAATCAAAGTAGAGACACAAGGGAGAACAGACAGGGGAAGGCCCACTAGATGGCGCCATCCCTACAGTACCCCCCTCAAGGATGCCCCCTGGCATCCCCAAGAAACCCCTTCCCAGAAAACTAGGGCGGGAGGAGGGAGGAATTGCAAGGGTGGCGGGCATGAACAAAGACATCCAAGGACCAAAACAAAACCGACAGGACAAGGCCTGGGGACTAAACCAAGTAGGGAAAACAAAATGTCCAGACGGCCGGGAGACCATCCACTGGCTCAGAGCAGGTCAGGTGGGCAGCCGGGAGGCCATCCGACGGGCCAGAGCAGGTCAGGTGGGCGGCTGGGAGGCCGTCCAACACGAGGCCAAAGTTCAGGTGGGCGGCGTGGAGGCCGTCCAGTACTGGACCAATGTTCTGGTGGGTGGCGTGGAGGCCATCCAGTACAGGACCAACGTTCAGGCGGGTGGCGTGAGGGTAAATGGACTGTACTTATATAGCGCTTTTCTATCTTATTTCAAGATACTCAAAGCGCTTTACATTACAATCTGTGCCCTCATTTACCCATTCATACAGCACTCTACTAGATCTCTACAAAGCTAATTGAACAAATCATTCTAAAGAGACTAATCTGAGCTTTATCACATTCGTCCTCCAGGTCCCCCTCGAGCCAGGAGACATGAGAGGGGTCCTCCAGGACCCCCGAGAGACAGGAGACATGAGGGGCATCCTCCAGGACCCCCGAGAGACAGGAGACATGAGGGGCATCCTCCAGGACCCCCTCAAGACAGGAGATGTGAGGGGCGCCCTCCAGGTCCCCCTCGAGCCAGGAGACGTGAGAGGCGTCCTCCAGGACCCCCTCGAGTCAGGAGATGTGAGGGACATCCTCCAGGACCCCCTCAAGCCAGGAGACGTGAGCCGAAGGTCGCAGGCTGGCCAGGATTCTCTTCAGCAGGACCAACAGGGGACGCAGGACTCTCAGGCTGAGGTGAAGACCCTTCAGCGGACGCAGGACCCTCAGGCTGAGGTGAGGACCCTTCAGCGGACACAGGACCCTCAGGCTGAGGTGTGGAACCCTCATCAGACGCTGGACCCTTGGGCTGAGGTGTGGACCCCTCAGCAGATGCAGGCTGTGGTCTGGCTACTGCAGCAGGTTCTGGGCTGGCTGTTGCAGGTTCTGGTCAGGCTTCAGGCTCTGGGCTGGCTGCTACAGGCTCTGGTCGGGCTGCAGGCTCTGGGCTGGCTGCTGCAGGCTCTGGTCGGGCTGCAGGCTCTGGTCGGGCTGCTGCAGGCTCTGGTTGGGCTGCAGCAGGCTCTGGTCGGGCTGAAGGCTCTGGGCTGGCTGTTGCAGGTTTTGGACGGCCTGCAGGTTCTGGACTGGCTGCTGCAGGTTCTGGACAGGCTGCAGGTTATGGGCTGGCTGCTGCAGGTTCTGGATGGCCTGCAGGTTCTGGGCTGGCTGCTGCAGGCTCTGGGCTGGCTGCAGGCTCTTCAGTTGGATCAGTGTGCACCAAGACAAAAATAGGATCAAGTTCAGTTTTTAGTTTTATGGCAAATTGAAAGATCACCTGATGAACCAATGTGTTGAGCAGGTCAGGCTAGGAGATGAAGATCTCTGGGAGTTGGTCCACCAGGCGTCTTCTAGTTTTAACTCTGTCTCTTGGAGTGATTCTGAGAATAATTATAGAGCCTCTGATGAGGGGATCAGCCTCCTGGTCCTCTACAGAAGGCAGCTCAGGAATCTGGTCATCCTCAATAGGACCATGAAGCGATTGCCCAACACGCTCCCCAGGCTGGCCCCGCTTTGTCCACTCCACAGACGAATGGGGGGATGACTGCTCCCCCCCCCCCCCCCCCCCGTGAAATTCTCCCCGGTTTCGCAGGTTCTGGCTGAGGAGAGCAGGCTGGAGGCTGGGACCAGGAGGAGGCGGAACCAAAAAACTCAGCCTCGCCAGGCCGAGTGCGAGGAGCTGGACTTGCAGGTGATGTGGGCGGAAGAGCAGCGGACCGGTTCCGGTCGCGTCTTCCTTTTCCCTTCCGGCGACGATGTGGGTGGTGTACAGGGGCAAACCAGAGTTCATCCTCTGACTCGGCATCTTCCCCCAATGTCCACCCAGAGCAGACTGGTGAGTAGGAGGAACTGAACCTGGGTGCTGTGTGGTTCTTCTGGAGCTGAGATCTTCGTCTCTCCTCCTGCAGTAGGAGAGGTGAAGGCAGAACTTCAACCACCTGGCCGCAGCTTCTCAGTCCCAGGACGGGTCTAGTCCAAAAGGCACCGCACCGGATCGTAGCTCCCTCCATCTGGACAAGCTCGGGCAAAAACAGGTGAGCAGAGTCTGAGTGAGCCTGCCTGCTGGGTTCAGGTTTTGGTCGGTTCGTACTGTCAGGGTTTCAAGGCAGATCAGGACAGGAGAACCCAATTGCGCAGGCAGGACTCGGGAGACAGGCGTAAAATAAAATACTTTTAATAATAATAAATCAAAAGGCCAACATGGCAGCAAAAACTTACAAAAACAGATTCAGGAACAGGATTAAATAGGATCAGACAGGCAGGACAGGACAGGCAATACCCAACGACGAACCGACACCGACAGGACTAACAGACAGACTTTATATACACAAACAGGACATGACACCGGTGATGATAATCAGACAATCAATACAGAGACACAAGGGAGAACAGACAGGGGAAGGTCCACTAGATGGCGCCATCCCTACAGACCAGGGATGAAGAAGGGGAATTTAATACATTGGTTTTGCATACAAAATAATCCGTCATCGTCATCAGTTTATTGTGTGACATTGAGTACGCATACGCAGTTGTAAAAATTGATCTTTGCACGGACATGCCTTGCGGGCGTCCACTTTGAGTCTAATCTGGTACGCGCGGACGTCTACAGACTGATGTCTGCCCGAGAATTTGGGAGCATTAAAGCTTCAACACAACATGTTGCTTTCAATGTTTACAATGTTTATGCTTATGTGACTGGATTGTAATTGCACGCAATTATTTGTATTAGAATCTGGAATTGTTTTAGACTGAATTGGTTTTATTATTTAGATCTTTGTTTGTAGTGTTCTCAGATAACTTATGTTGTGAATTAGTGTTATATTTTAACTGAATACAATTAAACTAAATTGAATTGACTTAAGGGAGTTTATTTAGTTTTTTGATTGAAAAACAACTATACAAAACAGATACAAACAACAAAATGGTTTATTATATTAGCACAAAATAAAATAGAAAAAAATCATTTAACTTGATTTTTACATTATCACATTTGAAACATAGCGCCTTCTCCGGGTACTCCGGTTTCCTCCCACAGACCAAAAACATGCATGTTAGGCTAATTGGTAACTCTAAATTGACCCTAGGTGTGAGTGAGAGAGTGAATTGCTGTTTGTCTCGTTTGTCTCTATGTGTCCCTGTGATGGACTTGCAACCCGTCCAGGGTGTACCCCGCCCCTCGCACAGTGATTGCTGGACATGGGCACCAGCGATCCCGGTGGCCCAAAATGGAATAAGCGGGTAAAGATAATGGATGGATTGAAACATTGTGCCATGAAAAACACATGGAAATTAGGGCTCAATGGTAAGAATATGTGCTTAGGAATAATTAGTTCCAACATTGGGTGAAAACTTGCAATTCTATAAACTGAAGTTTATAGGACTTTAACAGACTATTGAAAGAACATGAAAATGTTGCAAAATCCTGTTTTTTAGGTGGAACAGGTAAGACTTTTTTTGTACTGGAAAGATGCCCTTCACAGAAACGTTGTTGTCGTCGCTGCAGCACGATGGATGAGGCAAGCATGAAAATGCCCCAAAATGCAAGGGACATGGCTTACCAAGGGTGCATTCACACCAGCCCTGTTGTCACAAACTCTAGCCTGTTTGCCTAAGAAGTCCGGTTTGTTTGAGGAGGTGTGAACGCGCCATTGAACTCTGTCACGGAACAAAAAGGCAAACTCTGGCCCGGGCTAAAATCTAGGTCTCGGTTCAGTAGAAGAAAACTCTAGCACGGTCCGAGTATATTGTGAATGTAAACAGACCAGGCACCGCTCCGCAAGCAGGAAGAGGACTACAATGCAGGGCAAACAAACACACATTTCTTTTACCTCATATGGAGCTGTCTGCTGCCTTGTGTGAAAAACAACATTCTCCATCCAAGAAAGTTCAATCTGGTCCTCTGGACATTCAAAAAAAAAAAAAAAAAAAAAA
>NC_056500.1:56884647-56889699 GCF_014905685.2 Nematolebias whitei | reverse complement strand
TCCCAAAGATCCAGTCCCCCGGCACAAACAGAGTAATGTTGTGTATGCTGTTCAGTGTCAGGAGGGCTGTGATCAGTCTTACATCGGGGAAACTAAACAGCCACTGGCCAAAAGGATGGCCCAGCACAGAAGATCAACATCATCAGGCCAGGACTCTGAGGTCTACACTCATCTCCAGGCCAGCGGTCACTCTTTCAAGGATGAAGATGTTCACATCCTGGACAGAGAGGAACGATGGTTTGAGAGAGGAGTAAAGGAGTCCATCTTTGTGAAAAGAAACCGTCCATCATTAAACAGGGGTGGAGGCCTCCGGGTTCAATTGTCCCCCTCTTACAATGCTGTGATTGCTGGTATCACTCAACCCCCTTTGAATAGTAAACAGCCATCAGTGTGCTAATGATCCTTTGTTAGGCTGATGGTCCTTCTTGAGCATGTGATCAGTTGGTTTTGGTTGTCAGCAGCAAAACTGGCTGATCCACTCTGAGAAGGTACTATTTAAGAGACTGAGCTGAAAACAGCAGCTCAGACTGAGGAAGTCTCTTGGATGAGAGACGAAACGTTTCTACATTTTTTTTTATTTATTTTTTTTTTGAATGTCCAGAGGACCAGATTGAACTTTCTTGGATTTTTCTACCTGGATTATTGAGCATGCATCAGGAAACATTCTCCATGGTCTTCTGCCTCGACTTCCCCTTATACAGAGTCCATTGTTGAAAAATTCAATTCAATTTATTTTAATTCAGTTTATTTATATAGCACCAAATCACAACAAAGTTGTCTCAGGGTACTTTACAGAAACATTCACATACATAAAAAAGCCAATTAATAAAGTTCTCTATCTAAGGAATGACAAACTAGAACTCCTAAAACCGCTAAAATTTGACACCACTCCATTTTTGTTTTTATTTCCAGAAGAAGAAAAAGAAGAAGTGTCTTCAGAGGTTTTTGTGTCATTTCTTTCAGTAGTTCTTGGTGCAGCACCACCACAGGCGAGCGGGGCAACAGGTTGGTTCAACAGGTTGGCTCAACTGCACAGTGCAGTGTGAATGCAAACGCACCAGCTCAAATGTAAACAAAATGCTATGAATATTGATCCCCAACCAAACTGAGCCATCTTGGTGTGAAAACAACCCAAGATTTTGGTTAAAATATTTTTCAGTGTAATATTAGAGTCAAGGTAAAAACAAAATCTTATGGCCTGTGATTTTTTCAAAGACAAAGCAAACTGGGGTCTCTGACATGGCACCGTGGTGATTGCAGAAAGACAAAATCAACAGAGTACGGTGCCAATGTTGGTAACTTCTGCAAAACCAAAGATTACTTCATCTTTATTTAACCAGGCATAAACACTAAGAACAAATTCTTATTTACAGTGCTGGCCTGACATCACCAACAGGTACTTGTAGGGTCAAGGGAAGGGAAACAATACAGCTGGATAAAACAATAAAACACAGAAGTCATTAACAATCAAGGAAATCACAAATTACTTTAAATGGTAAATGGACTGTACTTATATAGCTCCTTTCTATCTGATCAAGATTCTCAAAGTGCTTTACACTATAATCTGTGCCTCATTTACCCATTCATACAGCACTCTACTAGATCTCTACAAAGCTAATTGAACAAATCATTCTAAAGAGACTAATCAGAGCTTTATCACATTCATACACTGATGGGACACACATCTGAGGCAATGAGGGGTTCAGTGTCTTGCCCAGGGACACTTCAGCATGCTGCTGGTGGAATCGAACCCCCAACTCTCGCACTGGAGGATAACTGTTCTAGCCACTCAGCCACAGCCGCCCTACTTTAACAGCAGTCAAAGTTAAATGACAACCCAACAAAGTTCAATCAGGTTATCTGGATGGTTTCTTTGCTTGTTTGTTTTTTTGTTGTTGAGACTTTTCATCCTTCATCCGAAGGACTTCATCAGTCTGAGGAGCCACGAACAAACTGATCCCCACAAGCAGCACACTCACATAGTGGGCCAACCAATTTGCTGATGATTATATGGTTTCTGGGGCCTGCCCTCTACCCCGTAGACTCCTCTGTGGCAGCCATAGCCAATGTTGCTCAAAACATCAAAGTTAAAACGTCTCCAAAAAAGAAAGAAAGAAAGAAAGAAACCATCCAGATGACCTGACTGAACTTTGTTGGATTTTTTATACCTGGATTATTGAACATGAGCTTTGATGTTTTGAACCACTTTGGCTATAGCTCCCTCAGAGGAGTTGACAGGGTAGAGGGCGGACTCCAGAAACCATCTTATCACCATCAAACTGGTTGGTTCACTAGTTCACTAAGGTCGTTTTCACACCAGATAGTCCAGTAGACTCGGTTCGGTTCGGGACCAATATTCATGAGCTTTTGTTACATTTGAGCTGGTGAGTTTGCATTCACACTGCACTGTGCAGTCGAGTCAACCTGTTGAACCAACCTATTCCCCCGCTCGCCTGTGGGGGCGCTGCACCAAGAACTACTGAAAGAAACAACACAAAAACCTCTGAAGACATGTCTTCTTCTTCTTCTGTAAATAAAAATAAAAACGACGTGGCATCAAGTTTTAGCAGTTTTAGGAGTTATATTTTGTCATTTTTCAAAAATGAACTCAGCATGAGCAGAAGATGAGACAGAAGACCATGGAGAATATTGTTTTTCACACAAGGCAGCTGACGGCTCCATATAAGGTCAGAGAAATGTGTGTTTGTTTACCCTGTGGAGCGGGCCCGGTCTGTTTACATTCACACTGTACTTGAACTGCGCTGGAGTTCGCTTCTACCAGACCGAGACCTAGGTTTTAGCCCGGGCCAGAGTTCGCCTTTTTGTTCCGTGACAGAGTTCGATGGCGCGTTCACACCTCCCTAAATGAACCGGACTTTCAAGGAAAACGAGCTAGAGTTCGATTAAAGCGGACTAAACAGGGCTGGTGTGAATGCACCCTAAAGTGCTATTTGTTGGACTCAGTTTGTTGTGACTCCTTGGACTGATGAAGTCCTTTGGATGAAGGATGAAACGTCAAAAAAAAAAGAGATATCGGACTGATGACCTGACTGAACTTTGTTGGATTTTTTACCTGGATTATTGAGCATGAACTTTGATGTTAAATGACAACATTACTAAACATGAAAACATTTGCAAGTATCTTCAAAAACGGCTTTTAAATTAATTTTAAAACTAGAAACTGAGACAAGAGAGGTCAGACTCAAAGTATTTGAAGCAGCTTCCAGTCAGATGGAGCAGCAGAGGCAAAGCCAGACTTTAGAGTTGTTAACCACAAACACTGAGAGGATCAGCTGGTCTACTTCAAAACTGGTTCTAGTTGCAGTGGGTTAGTTAAAAATGGAGGTGATAAACCCAGCAGCATCTTATAAATTAGGCTAAACCAACCAATTTCACAAATATGTAGAGAAGCCATTTAACAAGAGTAGAGGTGACAATGATGGAGCATTTAAGCCAATAGCAGAGTGTTAAATTGTGTCCAGCTTACGATGGACACCCTTACAAGCATTATGTCTCCATAATCCAACAGAGATAGAATGGTTTTTCAACAATGGTGCATTTTGCAACCATTGTAAATGAAGATTTGGGTTAAATGTGGAACGTGATTCTGTGAGTTAATGCTTAAGCTGCGACCACATAACAATAGTAGAGTTTACCATTTTTATTGATCTGTAAAGAGAGGTTATTTTCTGCTTTCTCGCTGTGCTAAAAACCTACCAGACCTTGACCTCAAAACACCATTTGTATCGAGCTAAACTGTGGTGTACTTCATTTGATCTGCAAGCTGCTGGACACAAGTCTTTCCACTTTCTCAGCAAGGAAATAATGTTTGTTTTGCTCATGGTTTGGATATAATTAGGAAAGATTGACAGTGCACCTGTGGGCTGCCTGTAAAGGAGTGACCCTGAAAAAGAGAGTGGGGGGAGAAGGGGCGGGGGCACTAAGGGACAGGTTCCTCAGCTCTGCAAACCACTTCAGTTCTCACTTGAGTGCCTCTCTTTGGGTCTTCACCCACATAGACCCCCACCTCACTGCTTCACATTCAAATTCCTCCACTCGGCAACACTCGGCCCTCCCCTCCTCACCCCTCGGCATACACCAAGAGGCATTCAAAATGCATTAACACCCAATCAATGGGAAACAGTGAAAAAAGCAAAAAGGAAAAAAAAGGAGGGAGTAAAGGAAAAAATCTCCTTAGCAACATAATCTAGACGTCCTGACAAGAGGAAGGGTGAAAGGAGAAGATAAAGAGAGGGGTGGTGGTGGCTTTGAGGGAGGGACGGAGAACGCAACACAAAGGCGGGACACACAGACAGCAACAAAATTGAAAATTAACACAGAAGAAACTGTTCCTTTTTTCCTGGGAACACAATCAACTACATTAAACCCTGGCCAGACCCCCCCGGCCGCCTGGCCTCCCCCTTGCTTGTAGAGGCTCCAACGTGACGTCGCTTTTGTTTCACAAAACTCTAACTATAAAATGTCAAACCAAGTTCTGATTAAATTTAACATTCTTTAGTCGTGTCATATTTTTCCTGAACTGTTTAAAAAAAATAATAATAATTATTATTTTGACATGTTTTTCTTAAAACTGCTTCATAAAATACATGTGCACTCCTAGTGTAGATGTTTTTTAGACAACATGACTTAGACTAGACATTCTATAAATATAAAGAATGACTGATAGTTTTATTATAGCTTAACATTTGAATAAAAAATCAAATAGATTGACAAACTGATTCTGGAATATTATGTTTAACTGAACTAAGAGCAAAACTTTACCTTTGAGTTTATTTATGTTAAATTGTGTATATGGGCACTGTAATTAAAATGGCTCTGGCCAGCGGCCACCAGAAACTCCGTAACTGACCCTTGACCTCTACTACATGAACAAGACACTGGGAGGATGATCTGCTTTAATTAGGAGGTCATTAAAATCAGACCTTGACACCTCACTGAACAACACAAAGCTAACGGCAAGACAAAGCTAACGACAGGACAAAGCTAACGACAACACAAAGTTAACAACAACACAAAGCTAACAACAACACA
>NC_056500.1:56883895-56884547 GCF_014905685.2 Nematolebias whitei | reverse complement strand
CACAAAGCTAACGACAACACAAAGCTAACGACAACACAAAGCTAACGACAACACAAAGTTAACGACAACACAAAGCTAACGACATCACAAAGCTAACAACAACACAAAATTAACAACAACACAAAGCTAACGACAACACAAAGCTAACGACAACACAAAGCTAACGGCAACACAAAGCTAACGACATCACAAAGCTAACGACAACGCAATGTTAACGACAACACAAAGCTAACCATACCACAAAGTTAACGACAACACAAAGCTAACGACAACACAAAGCTAACGACAACACAAAGCTAACGACAACACAAAGTTAACGACAACACAAAGCTAACGATATCACAAAGTTAACGACAACACAAAGCTAACGATATCACAAAGCTAACAACAACACAAAGTTAACGACAACACAAAGTTAACGATAACACAAAGCTAACGACAACACAAAGCTAACGACAACACAAAGCTAACGACAACACAAAATTAACGACAACACAAAGTTAACGACAACATAAAATTGACGACAACACAAATCTAACGACAACACAAAGCTAACGACAACACAAAGTTAACGACAACACAAAGTTAACGACAACAGAAAGCTGACGACAACACAAAGTTGACTACAACACAAAGCTAACGACAACACAAA
>NC_056500.1:56875982-56883795 GCF_014905685.2 Nematolebias whitei | reverse complement strand
ACGACAACACAAAGCTAACGATATCACAAAGCTAACAACAACACAAAATTAACAACAACACAAAGCTAACGACAACAAAAAGCTAACGACAACACAAAGCTAACGGCAACACAAAGCCAACGACATCACAAAGCTAACAACAACACAAAGCTAACGACAACACAAAGCTAACAACAACACAAAGCTAACGACAACACAAAGTTAACGACAACACAAAGCTGAAGACATCACAAAGCTAACAACAACACAAAGGTAAAGACAACACAAAGCTAACGGCAACACAAAGCTAACGACATCACAAAGCTAACAACAACACAAAGCTAACGACAACACAAAGCTAACGACAACACAAAGCTAATGACATCACAAAGTTAACGACAACAAAAAGTTAACGACAACATAAAGTTAACGACAACACAAAGCTAACGACAACACAAAGCTAACAACAACACAAAGCTAACGACAACACAAAGTTAACGACAACACAAAGCTAACTACATCACAAAGCTAACAACAACACAAAGCTAACGACAACACAAAGCTAACGACTACACAAAGCTAACGACTACACAAAGCTAACGACAACACAAAGCTAACGACAACACAAAGCTAACGACAACACAAAGTTAACGACAACACAAAACTGACGTCCACTCCCAACAGAAAATAACGATATCTGCACTCGTATTCTTCCTTAAAACTACAAAAATTATAAACAGTTCATTTAATGCTTAAAACTCCCAGAAAATGGTCATTGTGTGACATAATTTAAAAGGCTAGCATGTTTAAATTTTTTTATGATTTTATATTGAAACAACAAAAATAGAAAAACAAAAATGAGCTCAAAGCTTTTTTTTCTGTTTTTTTTTTAACTCATCCAAACAGCTCTAACTGGACATAGCAGAAAAATAAAACTTTTGTTATGAATCATAGAGAAAAATTGCAGAAATTAGAATGAAAAAACTATAAAAGGCTACTGAGCAACGACTAAAGGCAACAAAGTCAAATCAATTGTAAAAGTAAAAAAATAGATGACAAGGCCAAGAGTGATTCCACTCCTTTTATTCAAGCCTCTGATTTCACACTCGTACAAAGAGCTTTGGGTCGTTTCATCCTTTTCACATTTCTTCTGCACTTGGTCCGTGTTATTCGCCAGGGCCCAGGCTCCAATCCGGGCGAGAGGGAGCGCTGCCCGAGAGGAGTCAGCTCCATTCACAGCTTTATAAATCACCTCAGCATGTGCAGACCGTGGCCAATCAGCCAATTACGCCCCCCTGACACTCAGGGGCTGATAAAGAAGGCCCGTGACAATGGGATCACAGGCTAGATAAACGACCCTTTAATGAAGTCGCCCACAAAACAGGCCAAAACCGCGCGCCCCACTTACGTATTCCATCACGCCACTGCCCTCACATTTCCTCTTGCTCTGTCGCCACGGCAGCCACAGCTGGGGAGAGGGAGCCGCAGAGAAGGAGAGGCCGAGCGAGAGAAAAAGGAGAGAAAAATGACTCTGTGCTCTGACACTGCTAAGCCCCCCCACCCAAGGCCCCCTTTTAGACTTTTGGCCGAACAAAAGCATCTGTTGCCATACTGTGCCGCTCAAATCCTCCTCCTCCTCCTCCTTACACACTTCTTCTGCAGTCAGAGAAGGAGCCTCGCTGCGGTTAGAAAAAAAAACGCTCTGGGCCGTACGCAGCTGAGCCTGCTCACCTTGTGGCACAAGCTATTGTGCAGCCCGTTCCTGGAGCTTCTCCATCCATCTTTGTGTCTCTGGGACAAACAGAGGAGGAGAGAAACTTTCTATGACAGAGAGAGAGAGAGAGAGAGTGCAGCTGCAGGATGAATAGAGGAGGGCATGAAGAGATGAGGAGGAAGGAGTGAGAGCAGGAGATGAGGCAGCTGCAGGGTGGTCCCATCCCTCCATCCCATCACCTCGGCTCAGATGTTTGGTTGTTCTCAGGATTCAGAACACAAACAGTTTAGCCATCCTGCAACAGCTGAAAGAAGTGAGCGGGCTGAAGGAGAGACAGAGAAGACTAGTGGAGATGTTTACCGACATCTTTACCTCCTTTTCCCTGTAAGCAGCATGAAGAACGACTCTTTTCCTTCATAAACTCTTGTTGTTCTCCAGTCAAGTCATGAAGTTTATAAGAGTGAAACATCTGAAACACTGTTGCATCACTCCTTTAAGACACTTTCCAAATTCTACTTCTATTTTGGTATAACCTATTTTGGAAGCTTTGGGGTGGTGGTGGTGGTGGTGGGGGGGGGTCTTTTAAAAGATTTGTAAACACAACGTTGAGTTAATTAAATACTTATTTCAGTTTCATGAGTAGATGTAGGATTCTCCACATGTGCAGCTCATCATCAGCCTCCACTGCACACCTGCTCTGGACTGCTCTGCTCACATAGGCTCCTGCAAGAGTTCTCCCAGTGCTGGGACATCTACTGGTAATTAATGGACCGCTGACTGAATCTGTTCCAAACAGTGTTTGACGAACCGTCTCCGAGCCTCCCAAGACCTCCTCCCTCCTCGTGGCTCTGCTGCGACCAGGTCTTGTCCCTTCAAACAACTACCTGAAGCAGCAACATATTCTGATGCTGCTCAATAATCCAGGTAGAAAAATCTGAAAAAGTTAAGTCTCTGGACGTTCAAAAAACAACACAAACAAACAAACAAAAAAAACTGTAGAAACGTTTCATCTTTCATCTGAAAGACTTCTTCAGTCCAACAAGCAACACTCTACCAGATACAACCTGCTCCTCTCTCCACCGATACCCCCCCCTCCTCTGGATCCTCAACTCACCTGCAGAAACCAGGACCTCGTCTCTCCCTCCTCTCTGGCTCCATCTACAAGACTCAACCATCGCTGTAAAGTTGAAGGAAGCACAAAGACGCACATCTTGTCCCTTCTGCACCTGTAAATAAAAGCATGTACCTTGCGCACGCCTGGCTCAGTCTTCTTCAGTCTGTTGGGTCAACCTTCACTAAACTCATCATCGACGCAAACTAAAAGTAAAGACGTACAAAATGACAGGAGTGTTTTGCACAAACTAATTTGCTAAACAAAACAGTGTTGACTCTGGCCTTTGATTAAATCAAGTATAGTTGTTTACCAGTTGTTTACCAGTTGTTTACCAATGCATTCACCACCTTTCCCTTCAGGTGCCACAAAACCTGCGATTTGATTTCAAAATTGAGTCATTCTAAAAACATGTAAAATTGAAAGATGCCCCCCCCCCCCCCCCCCCACACACACACACACACACACACAATCTCTTTAGAATCGTGTTTTGTGACACCAACAGCACAAAGTCTCTTCAAGTTTGAGTCTGGCACCTTATTTTATAAAACCTTTGTTCGTTCTTCATTGGACTGCTGCCGGACCTGAGATTTTTAGCTGAGTGGTCCGGGTCATTCCAGAACTTCTTCCTGTTTCTCATTGAACCAGCAAGTGCTGCTCCAGCTGTGCTTGGAGTCGTGTCCTGCTGGAAGGTGAACCTCTCGGCTGCATGCTGCGAGTGAGACTGAATGGTTGTTTGTCTCATTTGTCTCTGTTCATCTGTGATGGACGTGCAACATGTCCAGGGTGTCCCCGCCTTTCCTACTGACTGCTGGACCAGCGACCCCCGTGACCCGGAAAGGAAGAAGCTGGTAAAGATAAAGGAGGGGTGGATGGTTGGATGTCCAGTCTGAATGTTGCTGAGTGACCCAGTCTTGTTTATCTCAGAAATAGTTCACACATGACATTAAAAGGTTTAGTGTAGAACCACTAGACTGAGGAACAGCTTCTACCCTGAAGCCAAATCACTGTAATGCCACTTTATCTGTGCTGCTGATTTTTTTTTAACCTTAAGCTGCTGTATTCATGCCCATCTGCTCACAACAGACTCATGTTCAGGCTGCTGTTTAATAAACCATATTATTTCACATAATTGTTTAGCATATATCTTAGATCCTTGTATAATCTTTCTTTTTTATATACTTTGTATTTTGGGGTGTAACTGGTACCTTGAGTACACAGTTTCGTTCCACCTCATGTACCACGTGTGGTACAAATGACAAAGTCACCTTGAACCTTAATTATTTGTAAATACTTTTCAAGCGCTCTCCTTATTTGAATCAATAATTTTATGAAATTTGTATTTAATGGGTTTGATGCATGTAAGTTTATTGGAACAAAACATATTTATTTCTGATTTAGCTATGAATATTTTTTATTCTTTAGTGTTCATAAAAAATGTTCAAAGTAACATTCAGAGATGAGCTACTGTATATGGTCAGTGCTAAAACAAATGGTTATTTCTTTTGTCTCTGGACTCCCTGATGCCAAACTCCATCACACTAGCAGCACATCAGCACTTTGCTTAAATCTCACACTTAAAACCCATCCATCATATTTTAACCGCTTCTTCCATTTTGGGTCACAGGGGTCACCGGTGCCCATGTCCAGCAATCACTGTGAGAGGGGCGGGGTACACCCTGGACAAGTTGCAAGTCCATCACAGGGACACATAGAGACAAACGAGACAAACAACCATTCACTCTCTCACTCACACCTAGAGACAATTTAGAGTTACCAATCAGTCTAACATGCATGTTTTTGGTCTGTGGGAGGAAACCGGAGTACCCGGAGAAAACCCACACATGCACGGAGAGAACATGCAAACTCCACCCAGAAAGGCCCCTGGACCGGGATTTGAACCAGGGACCTGCTCGCTGAGAGGCAGCAGCTCTACCAGTTGTGCCACCGTGCTGCCCCACACTTAAAATAATTTATTAAATAACAAAACATTTTCAATGAAGCATCTTTTTGAAAAATCTCTTTATTTTTAGTTAGACGCCACAGAAATCTGCTTAGTCAACTCAAGTCAAGTCAACTTTATTTATAGAGCACATTTAAAACAGAACCTGTTATCAAAGTGCTTAATAACAACAACATCAATGAGTAAATTAAAGAGAGAGAAAAACAATATATATATATACAACACACGAATAATAATAACTGAAGAATTAATAAAAAGCATTTAAAACAGGGTCACAGATTAAAAAACACTGGATCAATTTACACTGTACGAAATGCCTGTGATAACAGATGTGTTTTAAGCAGGGATTTGAAGTGAGGAATGGAGGTGGACTGCCTGATGTTGGGGGGCAAGTTGTTCCAGAGTTTGGGGCCCATGACTGAAAAAGCCCGATCTCCTCTGAACTTCAGTCTTGTTTTTGGAACAGACAAAAGCAGCTGATCAGATGATCTCAGGGCCCGAGAGGGAACATAAGGTTCCAGAAGCTCAGAGAGGTAAAGGGGTGCGAGGCCATTTAGGCATTTGAAGGTCAACAAAATAATTTTAAAGACTATCCTCAAACGAACAGGGAGCCAGTGAAGGGAGGACAGAACTGGAGTAATATGTTCAGACCTACAAGTTCCGGTTAAAAGCCGAGCAGCAGCATTCTGGATGAGCTGAAGACGTGAGATGGAGGCCTGGCTGATCCCAGCATACAGTGAATTGCAATAGTCCAATCGGGTTGTGGTTAAGTCAGGATCTAAAACCATCCCGAGATCTTTACCAGACTGCTTCAGATATGGCTGAAGAGAGTCCAGGTCGACAGGATCAGTGGTGGCAGTTGAGCTAGGGCTAAAGACAATGACTTCAGTCTTGTCATTGTTTAAACTTAAGAAATTTGAAGCCATCCAGGCCTTAATGTCGTCCAGACATTTTAACAGAGGGTGAATGGAGCAAGCGGGCAGCACGGTGGCGCAGCTGGTAGAGCTGCTGCCTCTCAGCGAGCAGGTCCCTGGTTCAAACCCCGGTCCGGGGGCCTTTCTGGGTGGAGTTTGCTTGTTCTCTCCATGCATGCGTGGGTTTTCTCCGGGTGCTCCGGTTTCCTCCCACAGACCAAAAACATGCATGTTAGGCTGATTGGTAACTCTAAATTGTCCTTAGGTGTGAGTGAGAGAGTGAATGGTTGTTTGTCTCGTTTGTCTCTATGTGGCCCTGTGATGGACTTGCGACCCATCCAGGGTGTACCCCGCCCCTCGCACAGTGATTGCTGGACATGGGCACCGGCAACCCCCGTGATCCAAAATGGCATAAACGGGTAAAGATAATGGATGGATGGATGAATGGAGCAAGCACTTGCTGGTTTCACAGGCAGGTAGAACTGGCAGTCATCAGCATAGCAATGGAATGAAAGGCCATGTTTCTTCAGGATGGACCCCAGTGGGAGCAAATAAAGTGAGAACAGAAGGGGTCCAAGAATCGAACCCTGTGGGACCCCACAAGAAAGAGGTAATGAGGCGGATATATTATTACCAACCTTGACACAGAAACTCCTGCCACTCAGGTACGAGCGGAACCATTCTGATGCAGCACCTTTGATCCCAACCCACTGTTCCAGCCGTGATATAAGGATACTGTGGTCAACAGTATCAAAAGCAGCAGTAAGGTCCAGGAGCACAAGTACCACAAACTGACCAGAATCGTTTGAGATCATAATGTCGTCACAAACCCTCACTAATGCTGTTTCAGTGCTGTGGAGTTGCTTAAAACCAGAATGAAAAATTTTGAAGATTCTGTTCTTAGTGAAGATTTTCTCCAGAGGTTTGCGTGCTCTTCTACTTTTTGTATAGCTCTCTCCCTGTGGGTGTAGGTCTCCTCCAAAGATGCTCCTGTCTGTGGAGAGCAGAACCCAGGGTGAAGACAATGGAGCACCAAGGTCGAGCTAAAACATCTTATTAAATAAACAAAACAAAAGTTGACGCGGCAGAAAAATATCCACCGGCAAAAGCTTGAGGGAGAACAAACACAGCAGCTTGACAGCACAACGCACGGACAAGAGGACACGAGCTTTAAAAGGAAACTAATGAAACACCTGGGGGTCGACGATGAGGGTCAGGTGAGAGTGGGAGGGGCAGGTGCTGAACTACATGAGGAGAAAACACAGAAAGCTGAAACACAAGAAAAACAAGATCCCTGAATCACAGAAATACTCAAAAAACAACTCCAGCTTCTCCATCACTGTGGAGATATCTTTTCTTTCTCCACACCAGCGTCGCTCAGTGACAATAAAAACAAATTTACTCTCTCCAGTATTGTCACGCTACAGAGTGACACTTTTAAGAGTGTGTTTAGCATTCAGGTTCACTCATTCATTCTTCCTGTCTGAGTCCAGAAATCTTTGTTTGGCCGTTCCTCTTCAAACCTTGGAGTGTCAGGAGGGGTGGGGGGATCGATTTGATTCTAATCGGACCATGAAAAGAACATGATCTAACTACTTTCAGAGAGGAGTATATTTAGGCCCACTTCTCTTTACACTCTCCCTCGCTCCGTCCACCCCACTCCCCCCACACTTTAGTGCGAGAACAATGAAGCTGACCAATTTAAAAAGCTTTGAATGTTTTGTCAATGACTGTGAATACGAGACAGAGCGCGCTTTGGAGAGGAGGAGAGGCAGAGATGGAGGGAGGAAAGTGGAGGAAAAGACAGAAAAATGAGGGAAAAAGGCCAAAGAGCAGACATAAAAATTCCAAGAGTTGTTTAAGCGTGGGTGGGTTCATTTGCATGACAGCGCCATGTGAATAAGGCTGACCCCTTGGACCGCCCCAGTGCTAGGCCGAGCTGTAGCCCGACGTGCAGGCTCTGACCCGGCTCATTGACTCTCAATGGATACTTTGTCAAAAGGAGGGACCTTGCAGTTCTCAGCCGGACAGGCATCTGCAGACCTCCTGTTTGACACCAAGTTACCTCAGTTTCAATCACTGTATCACACACACACACACACACACACACACACACACACACACACACACAC
>NC_056500.1:56862050-56875882 GCF_014905685.2 Nematolebias whitei | reverse complement strand
ACACACACACACACACACACACACACACACACACACACACACACACAGAGAGAGAGAGAGACATGCAAAAACCCACAGATATCCTTAACTTTCTTATCTCTAACTGCCAGGCCTGTAAACAAATCACACGCGAGCATAAATAAGAGTCCAAAGATGTGAAAGAAACGTAAAACACCAGCAGAGGTTTTGTTCCACGCGTACATGTGAACACAGACCCGGCAGGTGCAGCCAAGCTCTTGCACGTGCAGCCCCATCAACACGCTTCGCTTGATTGCTGTATGATTTACTGCAGCAGGCAGGTGAGAGGACACAGAGCGGACGGGGGGGGGGTTCAGTAATGCGCGATGTTGTCTGCATACAAATCTCCGTTGGTTGAACTGAACTCCCCCACCTCGACCCCTCGCAAAGTTGTGACTCTGTGCAAACACAAAAAGCTCAGACAGCTCACGAGCAGGCTCTGCTTTTATCTGGGGGGCTCAGAGCTGGGACGATGGAGACAGAAGACCCTGACCTCAGCTGTCTGAACTCCTCTAAAGGAAGCCCCCTCCACTTGGAAATGCAAAGTGAAACAAATAATCCATTCTCTGACCACGTTGGTGCCACAGAACCAGATGGATAATGTACCGGGTGGTGTTTAGAAGTTGTTGTAATCGTAGTTTCATCTTTTAGGGTTAACGCTGATGAGAACAAATGCTGCACAATAAATCACCGCTATCTGACCGTCAGCCATCTTTACTACAACTTTCTGTAAAATTATATTTCATAAACAGTTTAATGCATGATTTCAGACAGGGTTCACACTTGTTAGGGCAGTAACTGTGCAGCAGATTATTGATCCTTTTTCTATGCAGGAAGACTTTATTGGGATAATTCATCTGTTTATTTCACAGAATCTTGGCTAACTTACAGTCAAGAAAAAGTTTTAATGCTAAGTTGTATTAAACAACTTTTACATATGAATACAAAATAATATAAAACAAGGTTTAAACCCAAAAAGTCATATAATTAGCATAAATTTAAGTCAAACGTATTTAAAGCTACATGTGGGCAGAAGTTTACATACACTCATTGTGAACTTAAATACCAAATGATGACTTGGTTGATTTATCTTTGATTTTGTCCAGGATTCAATATTCATACATCAAACTATCTAAGTGAACCTAAATGATTTCTAAAAAAAGTTAAATAATTTTGGTTCACAGGTTTGAATTATGTAAAAATAATTTGTTTCTGCAGGTGCTATTGTTAGATTGTGATTGAAAATATTTAAAACATGAAGGACATGATTTATTGTATCTGTTTCTTGTTAAATATTGTCTTTAATGTTTTGTAATCTAAATTAGCTGTGTCCTTGCATTCCTGGTCAAAGCCTTCTGATGCCCTCACTTCCACTTACCTTCTCACCCCCTGCTGTTTGTTTTTATTGATTCACCTGTTGCAGTGAGTACATATCCATTAAAGAAAGGAAACCGTCTCCTTCCCCAACAACTCAGAAAAAAATTGTTTTTCCTGGGGTGTCCCATGAGGTTCCAGAGAGTGCATGATCACTTCTGTGATGGTGTCCACGTGGCATTCTGATTAGATGTCAAACCAGATTCCTTTCGATGTGGAGGAGCAGTGATCTGTACTCCCCCTGGATGACAGCTTCTCACCCGGCTGAGCTCAGCCATGACAGAAAGTTTAGTTGAGCTGACTGCACCTTGTTCTTTCAGTTGTGATCTAATTTCATAGACAAGGGCTGAGAGCTGGAACGTAGAGAGAGCAGGAAAATGAGAGCTACATCCATCCATCATCTTTACCCACTTCTTTCTTTTCGGGTTGTGGGGGTCACTGGTGCCCATATCTGGCAATCACTATGAGAGGTGGGGGACACCCTGGACAGGTCTCCAGTCCATCACAGGGACACAAAGAGACAAACAACCATTCTCTCTCTCACCTAGGGACAATTTAGAGTTACCAGTCAGTCTAACATGCATGTTTTTGGTCTGTGGGAGGAAACTGGAGTACCTGGAGGAAACCCACACAGCACGGAGAGAACATGCAAACTCCACCCAGAAAGGTCCGGACCGGGCTCTGAACCGGCGACCTTCTCACTGAAAGGCCCGACAAACGGTAATTACTGTATTTAAACAACAATTAGCATTGATACGCAATCAATACATTTTAAAAGCTCACATATACAAAATATTTGGCATTTCCATGCTCCCCCCCAAAAAAAATAGTTTTCATTCACTTGAACATCCACATCAGAGAGTCTGGTCTGACTTGTTAGATGGTGCTAGCTTCCCTCGCCTCACCCCCCAGACCCACCCCCTAACCTCAGTCACCTGAGAAAGTGCACGGCCATGCTTCATCGTTTTAAAACTTTAAATTTTGATTCTCAAGAATCATGGCTTCTCCTCACCTGCATCAAAACATTTCCTCACATCACATATGAATAAAACCTGTTTATTTTATTCATTTTGAAGATTTTATTTTCAAGTTTCACTCATGAATGTTTTGTTTTTGTAATATCTAATATTTCAATATTCAAGAAATTACATGAAGAAGTTGATTATGCTACCAAATAAAATACTACGGTATAATGTCATGTATGAAGTTATTGTCATAGTCTGTGTCTTTTGGGCTATATTAGTTTATTTCTCCTTCTGGTTTATTTTATTCTCTTCCTTGAGTCCTGTGTTCTCTGCCAGCTCTCATCTCCGCCCTCACTCAGCTACAATCATCTTTCCACTCACACCTGTTCCCCATTGATCACTCGGGCGCTGCCACTCCTCCTTGGTCTCCATTTAAACTCCTTCTGATCACCATGTCACCATCGGCACATTGTCTTAGTTTCCTACCAGGTGTCCTGGTCCTTCCCGTGCTTCAGATTTTTTGCTGCCACATCAGCCTTTATTTTCATTTGGTTAAGAATAAATTATTGATAAATTATGTAATTAATTTAATAAATGAATAAACTATTTTATTTAACTTGAGCCCTGCATCTCCTGACAGTTATGAACGGATGCTTATGATATTTTATGTGTCAATTTCACAGTTCACTGTTTTCAGACTTATTCACAGGCATACACTGTAAAATCCAGTTAGTTATCATTACTTAAAAAAAGCATGCAAACTATTTGTAATTTCATAAACAAGTACAGAGAACAGCTTATTTTAAGTTGCACTAACTAGCACTTCCTTTCTAGAGTACACATACATGAGTGTAAACAACTTAAACAATCAAGTAGCATGCACTTAATAACTTACTTTAGATGTACTCTTGACTTAGTAGTACTATTTAAAGATATATATATATATATTCAGGTGCTGCATGTCTACAAATTAGAAGCCCCCAGACACTGAAATGTTTGCCTATTATTCTTGAAAAAACTTTTTTTTTTTTATTGGGTGTCACTTGTGAACATAAATCTTTAAACCCAAACAGAGATTCTTGGTTGGACTGAGGTGCCCAGCTTCATCAGGGTAATATTTGTAATTTTGTTTGCTTCTCTGAATTATGCTGCTTCATGAGTTTTGGTGGACAATATTGTTTTGACGTGTTTACTGTATATTTCCATTTTCTGTGGGTCTCAGTGGGACGTTCAAGGTTCTGTTATTTCTTTTAGTAACTCCACGCTAATCTGAACTTGTCCACAACTTGTTTGTCTGAGCTGTGTGTTTAGTTCCTTGGTCTTCATACTGTCTCTTGGTGGGTGGTAGCCTCATGCACAAAGATCCTGCACTGGTGGTGATTCTTCAACACCGGTGTATATTTCAAGTTATTTTTACAGACAGAAGGATCTGATTTTAGAAGGTATTTGGCTTCTGAAAGCATTATTTGGAGATTCAACACACTGGAGGTAAAAACACATGCATGCTTTTTTTTTTTTTTTGTAGTTTTGATATTTTTCAGAATTATTCAAATGAGTCATTTTTCTGGTTTGATTTCATCAGTTTGGTGTTTTATGTAGGTCCTGGACTTTTAAGACAACAAAATAAAAACTGTGCATCTTACATTCTAGGCAAATAACACACAACAAAGATTATACTAAATCAAGAAGGAAGACCAGAGGAGGGAATAAAAATGAACATTAAAATACTCGCCGCTGTAACAATAATGAAGACAGAGCGTCAGAACGATGTCTTCTTATTTGTTAAATGAGATCAAATCAGACCCAGAATTCAGCCTGCAGATTCTTTGGCTTTCTCTAAACTAAGCTTCCAGTGACGTAACAGATGGCAAACAGAGAAACTGTCTTCACTAGGTAATAAGTTTTGTGTATTCACTTTAACATTTTTATCTGACCTAAAACATGGAGGGACACCAGAGCATCCAGCTGCCTACAACAGACAACAACTAACAGACTTTAGTCAACATGATGCTGTTCAAAAATAATAATCTACAGTGCACAGACACACAATATGAACATCCATCCATCCATTATCTTTACCCGCTTATTACATTTTGGGTCACGGGGTCGCTGGTGCCCATGTCCAGCAATCACTGTGCGAAGGGCGGGGTACACCCTGGATGGGTCTCCAGTCCATCACAGGGCCACACATAGAGACAAACGAGACAAACAACCATTCACTCTCTCACTCACACCTAGGGACAATTTAGAGTTACCAATCAGCCTAACATGTATGTTTTTTGGTCTGTGGGAGGAAACCGGAGTACCCGGAGAAAACCCACACATGCACGGAGAGAACATGCAAACTCCACCCAGAAAGGCTCCTGGACCGGGGTTTGAACCAGGGACCTGCTCACTGAGAGGCAGCAGCTCTACCAGTTGTGCCACCAAGCTGCCCACAATATGAACATAATTTATTAAATAAAAATAGAAAACTTAAAGGTTATTACTTTATGTTAAGGTGCAAAATTCAAACAACAAATCCTGCAGATGTGAAGTGACTGACATGTGACCAGTGGCAATTTTCATCTCTTTTTGAAGGTGCTCATGCACCCCTAAATTATGACTCAGCACCCCGAAAAATAAAGAAACCAGCATTAGTTTTTTGTAAGGAAACAGTTCTCAAACCTTAGATTCACCAAAATATTGAATCAGTTGGGAATAAATATGACGTTCTTAAATGGGCCAGTATAATCTATGATTTTTTTTTTTTTTGCAGGAGTTGGATCTTTGATGACACCTGTCATTCAATCCAGTAGGCTCATCAGCAACTGTCCAATTAGCGACCTCAGTTTGTCCTGAAGTGAAATGCCCCTTCCCTGTAGGAACTTCACCCACTTTTCCTCCGACAACTTTGTCGGGGTTTTAGATTACAAACACTTTGTGGTCAAAGAGATTTCATGAAAAATCAGAAAAAAATGGTTAAACATTGTCAGTGGAGAACATGTAATCCAGATGTGTTACCCTGAGCATTTAGAGGGTCACACTTTAGTACATTTCAAAAACTAAGCAAAGATTGAAAAAATGGAAAAGATGATAAATCCCTGCAGCCGACCTCATGATCAGCTGAATACAACAGTGATAAACAGGAAGTACCACATGTTCATCTGTACGAAGGTAAATCCTCCATTTCCTGTCATAATTACACATGACAGTTAAATTAAAGGTTAATGCTTAAAGCTAGTTGTGATTTATTTTGTGTGTTTTATATGTAGATATATGTTGTAACTTCTGGCTGCATAAGTTTAGTCTTTGTTTGTTATGATCAGTTAACACTGTAGTGAGTCAAGGACAGCTTAACTGTACCTTAACTACTAATTATTTAAATATAACGGGTTCTTTCTTTTTCGAGATAAATTAATGCCATGTGACCGAGGTAACTGTGAGGATTGTTTAATCAGTGACAAGAGACGTTAATTTTCCTTTGACCCATCAGAATAAATGTGGTCATTTATTTAAAAGAATCAAAATTTAACATCAAAACATGTACACTTGATTAGCTGATCTGGCTCTGATTAATAAAACTTGGCACACTTTACTAATGCCCCTTTTCCATTAGTACCGGTACGGGCCGACTCGACCCTACTTGGCCCGGTTCTGAGGCTTTTCCATTAGTACCGGTACTTAGCACCTGTTACTATTTTCAGTACCCTTGGCTCTGTGGTTCTAACCGGTACGAAGAGGTACAAAAACGTGACGTCAGTACACTGTCGGTCACTGGTTGGTCGGGGGCGGAGTCGGGGGCGGAGTCACTGGATCCTTCAGAAACGTTTCAAAACAATAATCCATTTGCAATTTCTCGGACTGGAGCAGCGGCTGGGCTTATTTTAAAGATTTTAAAAACAATACTGACAACATCTTGGTCTAATGTTGATGTGCTGGCATTTTTTGTGCTTGGTGGCCGACAACATAATTCAGAGCAAGCTGGATGGAGCTCTGCTGGTGTACCCCGATCCTCCCTCCAGAGCCTCGGAGCGCCAGACCGGGCAGGGCGTCATCTCCCCGGCTCCAAGTTCAGCTGGTCACCGCGGAAGATCCTTCGATGTGCCGACTCGGAGGCTCGGGTTCCAGATACCAGCCTTGTGTGCTCAGAGCTCCGCAGGTCACTGCGAATCTGGAGATGGGGACTCGCAGATGGCCGTTGCGAGACCCCGGCCGCGCGTAATCATGAAGGCTGAATCCCGATCCTGCCCGGCAGCCAGGCGGACTGGACAGTCTGGGACGGACGCTGGAAGCGATTTTTAAATAAAATAACATTTTGTTTTTATACAAAAAATGTTTTAAAAAAATGCTGAAGCGATTTAAAAATGATTTTTTTTTTTTACACGTAAAATGTTTTTTTAAATCGCTTCCACCGTTCGTCACAGACCCGTCTCTGCCCGCCTGTCTGCGCGGGTCGGACCTTCATGATTACGCGCGGCTGGAGCCTTGGAACAGCCTCCGGAGTCACCAGCAGAGCTCGGAGCTGGGAGGATGAGCCTCCCAGCCTCCTCCTCTCCGGAGGAGAGGATCGTGTGACTGCGGGCAGTGTCGTGCGAGACCAGCAGAGCGTTGAAGATAAAAATAAAAAAAAAAGACGGTGCCAGCTTCATCATGAAATCCTGTTTTCACTTTAATGACTGTTAACTCAGCTGAAAATCATAAAAAGACACAAAACTATTGGATATCAGGAATATTTCCCTCAAACATGTTTAAAGAAAAGAGACGACCTTCAGTTCAACTTTATTTTAACTCACGAATGTACAAATCACAAAACAAGAACTTTAAAGCAAAGCTAAAAATAAAATGTAAATATGTGAACAAGAAAGGAAACCACACATTTAAAATGAGCATTAAAAGTAGACACAATGAGTGCAAATACATCAAATGATGATGAAAACCTATAAAAATTTAAATGTATTGTTTTTGTAGAATCTGGTTCATCAGAGTTTTAATTTATACACATATATATATTTATATCTATAAATAAATATAGATAAATATATATGTATATATAAAAATACATATATATGTAATTTATATACATATATATATTTATATCTATAAATAAATATAGATAAATATATATGTATATATATAAATACATATATATGTATATATGTATATAAATATGTACGAATATATATAAATACATATATATGTATATAAATATATATGAATATATATAAATACATATATATATATGTATATCAATATATATGAATATATATAAATACATATATATGTATATAAATACATATGTGTATATATATACATATATATATACATAATTGTGTGTATATACATATGTGATATATATATATATCACATATGATATATATATATGTGTGGGGGTGTGTGTATATATATATATACATATATATATATATATATATATATACACACATAAATATATACACATATGTGTGTACATATATATTTGTGTGTGTGTATAAAAATATATATATATATGTGTATATATATATATATATATATATATATTTATACACATGTATACATGCATACACACATACATGCATACATACATACACACAACTTCAAAATAACATAAATTCTCAACCTGTACTGAAAACAGTTTCTGCGTCTCAGCGCCACCAGCTGGTGAGAGGCCGTGATGTCAATTTGAACTCCGCCCACTGGAACCGGTACTGAAAGCATAATGGAAACACAACCTGTACCGTACCGAGTAGAGTAGAGCCGGGCTGTACCGGCCTGTACCGGTACTAATGGAAAAGGGGCATAATAAGACAAGACATTTCTGAAAGCATCTAGATTACTGGCAAAATAGAAGAGTTTAAAGGAAGGAATGAAGGAGTTTAAAAAAGAGATGGATGAAGGGAGGTGTATGTTTGGATTGACCAGAATTGGCACGCTTCTTTCAATCACCAGCTCAAACCTCTGGTACACTTACGACTCTTTACCTTCGCAGGCGATGAATCAGCTCCGGTATCGGGTCCATTTCAACGCTACCTTCCAGCGTCTCCGGTTAGAGCGGCTGGACATTGTCAGAAGTCATGTCGATTTACTCCGTTCAACAAACAGGCTAAGCTCCCTTTGAAGTTGGAGGCGTTACACCCGGGTGGATTCACAGCAAGCATCTGTGAGTCCGTCAGAGTTTCCAGTCAGGAGTGGAAGACTCCAGAAGGCTTGAGAAGACTCCATCAAAGACTGAAGAGTCAAGAAGACTCAGAAGACCCAAAAAAACTTGAGAAGACGGAGAAGACTCCGTAGGCTGAGTAGACTGAATAGTTCCAGGAAGTGTCGACTTTTAAAAGAGTTCTCACTTCCGGTCACTTAGGACTTCCTGATTGGTTGAAACAACCAACAGGGGGTGGTTCTAGTGATGTCAGAGGGTTATTAAAAGTCAAGCGAGGGTTCAAGATTGTTTAGGAACGTTTAGTACAGACAGAGAAATGTTATGGCGAAGAGAGACACGCAGATGCCACTGTTTCTCTTTTTACCATCTGCTAGGTTTAATAACAATACAGCCCGTTCTAATAACTTCTTTTCTGACTGTCTCTGACTTTTGACCGACATCACTGACTTCTCATTCAGACAGAAAATCAAAATGCATAATTACTTTGTAAATAGACATTTAACTTGATTTCTAATTTAAATGAGGTTTTAAAAAAATCATTAATACTGTTTCACAGTTGATTTAAATGAGTGGTTCACTTCAACATTAGAAATGATATGAACTAAACCCACTTTTGATTATCAAGATATTGTAAAATAGTAATGATAATAAAAAAGAAGAGTGTTCTTTCAATTGATTAGTTCAGGATACAATTAGACAGTCGCTGGATGAGCTAATTTGTATTTCTGGATTCAAATCAATGAAATAACAGTTCCTGTCCCATGAAGGTCTTCAGAGGCAGGTTTTGGTCGGAGGCCTAGTTCACTACAACACTAAACTGATTTTGTACAAAGCTTTTATTAAGTTGTGTAATTTGTTCAACCTTTATTTAAACAGGTAAATCCCATTGAGCCTAGAGGACTCATTTACAAGAGAGACCTGATTTCAACAAAGAATGATGACAACAATAGACAACAGTGACAACAATAGATAGTTACAAAAAGTCATACAGATTTATTTTTTTTTACAAATAAGATGGCAAAAAAGTAACAAAAACAGCTAGATTATAACAAAAACAGCTAATTATAACAAAAACAGCTAATTATAACAAAAACAGCTAGATTATTAAAAAAACAGCTAGATTATAATGTAATGTAAAGCGGAGCGCTACGTCAGTGGTATCTTAGCTAGCGCGTCTGTATTGCACGTCGCTAGCTTAGCGCTACTTCTTGTTGTGCCATTCTCTCCATCCATCCATCATCTTTTACCCGCTTCTTCTATTTTGGGTCACAGGGGTCGCCGGTGCCCATGTCTGGCAATCCCTGTGCGAGGGATGGGGTACACCCTGGACGGGTCGTAAGTCCATTACAAGGCCTGCCATTCTCTCTAAAATAGTTGTTGAATCAAGTGTTAACGTATGGAGGTAAATATAGATGTTTACAAACCCATTAAAATACACCAGAATGCAGGAAATGGCATCTGCTTTATTCAAAATTTTATGGGGGAGGACTCTCAGCCCCCCACCCCACCCCTCCCCACCCCCCACCACCATCACCACCACTTTACAAATGCTTCTGATGCCAATGGTCACTGCGTTGTTCAAGACAAGAGCCATTGTCAGCACTGTGGGCTAAACACTCCTTAAGGTCAGATTCTAGAATCACCCCTGTCTGTGACATAGTGCTGATAACGAGCAGAGGTTTGGGTTGTTTGTTTTCAGGGAACACTGAGATGTCTATTCATGGCCTTGGCTGGTGATGAAACAAACAAACAAACAAAAAAAAGCCCGAACAAACAATTCATTCTGCTACTATTCCAGCTCACAAGCTCGTGGAAATGTCTTCTTTCAGGAAAGAGCAAAGTGAGTCGTCGTGTGATGGAGGGACTCCTGTCAGTCACTGTACGGTGTTTAGCTTCAGCTGGATGTCAGACGGTTTCTGTGCTGAGCAAAGAGGAACGTTACAGGTTTGCTCCAATGAGAAGAAACTGATTTCCATTTTATAAATTAATCTCTCTGTTTCCGTGTTAGACAGAGTTTTCTAACAAAGTTTACAGACATCACTCCAAGCTCAACAAATCTTCCTAAAAGGCCGACTATTAACAAAGAGAAAACAGCATCTTGATCTTCTTGGAAACCAGCGAGGAGCGCGATAATGAGCCCTCACAGCTGATAACTCCTGCAGTGTTGAGTTTTACTTCAAAGTGACCAACAATGGAATGGCTTCTTATTGCAATATGGACACACATTCAAGACTATCTGACAACTCAAGCAAGAACAGATTGCAGTAAGGGTTGTTCCGTGCTGCGGCTCTAATGGCACTCGCTCAGTCGTACGGAAATGAGAAAGGGGATCCAAATCATGGCTTTAATAAAGATGTTTAAGCATGCACTGGCATCGCTATGATTCAGTGTTTATCTCATTTTCGAGGCTTTTTGATTATTTTGGGGCTACGAAGCGCAGACTTGTCCACAAGCTTGCGTTGAGTGTGGACATCCAGACACACTCGTTGGCGCTGGGGGCACACTTAAGTGTGGAGTGTCTGGTCTGAGAGAAGCGCCTCCCTAATTAGAGGGGAGCCTGGTGCAGGACATCTCTATAGGCCCATGAACGGGGCCCTCGCCAGCTTTGTTCAGAAAACCTCTTCTTCCACTAAGGCTGTCACTTTAGTTTTCTATGGCGCTGAGTGCCTGGGCTTCTTAATGGTTTTGTTTGTGCCAAATCACTGGAACAGTTTGTGGATAGTTTCAAAGATTTTTCTGCAACACAACAAGTCTTGCTGAAGGGAACTCTGCTTCCTGATCTATTTTTCTCTTCCTGCTCTAAAACTGAGCAGCAAATTGAAAAATAAATTAAAAAAAGCTCCAAAGTTCCCACTTGGTGACATTAAAAGGCAATGCTAGTTTTTGTTTTTTCTGGCTAACGCTGTCAAGGTCCCAACATGTGATTATTTCCAACTCAGTTTTGCATATAAATCTAATTATTCATTGAGATATAAATTAAATTCCACATTCATGAACACCGTGACCCCCCTCCCCCTTCGTGTCTCCTGCAGGACACCATTCAATGACAAGCCTCTTTCTCCCTCGCTTTTTTTTCTGCAAACCATGAGATGGAGGAGCCGCTGCAGCTGCTGTTCACATCAAACAGATAATTGGTCGTGAAAAGTCATTGTGAGACATCATGTTGTCCTCGGGATCATTGTTCACTCCCCCCTCAAATAAAATACTAAAATCAATATGAAGGACCACGGTGTTTCACAAAGTTTTCACTTGTGACTGGAAACTAATAATCATCCTCTGATGGCCACTTTTATCCAACAAGTTTGTAAAAAGAACAATAATGATGTGAAGGTGCTATTTATAAGACTGAGTTTGTTGCGGCTCCTCGAACTGATGAAGTGTTTTGGGTGAAAAACGAAATATTTCAACAAAAAGAAACTGTCCAGAGGAGATGACTTGACTTTGATGGATTTTCTACCTGGAGTATTGAGCATGAACTTTAAAATGACGCTTGTTATCTCACTGGAATTTGGGGGACGGGGTCAGCATCACTTTAACATCTTTTACTCAAGTTACTTGCACATATAGCCCCAAATAAAACATGTTGAATAAAGTCACAAATCATCTGAAGGGGATACACTTTGTTCCATATTCCTCCATTCAATTGAAATGTCCAACGTTTTGAATAGGCCTTGTGATTAATGGTCCATCAACACAAGTTGTAAAGGAGCTGGACTGTGAGGGCACGCCGAAGCAAACTGAAAGCTCCAGTACCGAGAGTTTCAAACACGTTATAAAGTTCAACAAAGTTAAGTCAGCTCCTCTGGACGGGTTCTTTTTGTGGAAACTTTATAAAGTCTTTGACTGTTAGTCTGTTAGCAAAAATATCATGAACCACTGGACAGATTTGAATGATATTCTCAGAAAGTAATCATTGAATATATATTTAATCATATTCAACTGATTAAGCTTGGAAGTCAACCCTGATAAACGCCACGGCCGATCAAGCTTAGGAAATACAGACATTTTTAAATATAAGACATTTACGATACATAGTTTGTCGGAGCTCTTGTGATATTCCTCGAGAATACGTAGTCATTTTCAAGGTTTGATCCAAACAGCTGTCAGTTGTCAACATATGATGAGTTTAGTTTGAAAGTGTGGCCTGAAAGGCAACGGGCATGTGCACCTCTTCAAAGACGAAGGCCTTTATTTTTTCTCTTCATTGTTTACTGTTGGAACAGAGACTGAGACCGAGCAAGCCCCATTTGCTGCTCAGACATCTTAACCCAAGAAAAAGCTGCAGCCCTGTCAGCCGGAGCAGAATAAAGCGAATCAAAGATTTTGTTTCCTTAAATGGACTAATTTTCTCCTTGAATTATGAAAGTAATGACGAGGTAACAGCCTGTGCTCAGTACCCAGCAGCTTAATGCCTCCTAAATCCTTCCACGTGGCTCCACTAGTCCCGGCAATTAGGCCTCATTATATCCTCATAAACGGTCTCATTTGTGGGATTTACCTAATAGACAATGAAATTTTTATCTCGCAGAATTATTGAAGGAAATAATATGTGAGCGCGCGTGGTGTGTGCTGCCGAGGACGCGCGCCACGCATCATTCCGCTCGGTTTGCTCGCTCTCCTCTCATATCTGCACCATGAAACCCGTGCGCGTCTTCCCTGTCAGAGGCGGAATTCACTTTGTTAGAACAATTACTGTCTGTGCAGCAGACATGGCCGTCTTACCTCTGGGATGGTTGGCCTTTTAAACACTTTCTAATTCTCTCAAGGAGCAACTCACACTCCACTAAGCTGTGTGCTTGTTTGAATCTTGCGTGTAAAATGTAACTCCATCAGGTTGGTTTCTTTTATTACTGCCTTTTCCTCTCCCTCTGAAATCAGGGTGGAGGAGCGGCCTCATGCTGTGCTGAACCCGGATGGTCTGCGCCTCACATGAAAGCAGAAGGAAAAACCTGCCAGTGACCCCCCCAGCCTCCCCCACCCTGGCCTGAGGATCAAACTCGCTAATTATTGTCACAAGATGAGGGATTAAGGCATTTCTGAAATAGCTGCCTGTTTACCCCCGCACAGAGCGGCCATGATAAACACTTTCTAATTGAATCCTAATCGTCGTGGAACCACCGCGGCCCAGACGCTCCATCACTCCACAATGATTTTATTAAGTCAGACTGGACCAGGATCCAAGTCTGATTACAGCTGGCTGTCGCGTGAATAAGTCCTTAAAGTGTTTTTTTGTTTGTTTGTTTGTTTGTTTTGTTTTGAGAAACGAACAGACTGTTATAATGTTATAATCAGAAGTCTGAATGAAGTCCATGATGTGTATTTTTGTTATTGTGTTATAT
>NC_056500.1:56857099-56861950 GCF_014905685.2 Nematolebias whitei | reverse complement strand
CCACGCACGACTCTCCAAGGATTTTAGCTGTTCTCAACGGAGACGCTGATATCAGTTGAAAAGGATTCTTACTGAGGTGATCGATCGTCAACAAGGTAACGGTTTCTTCTTCGACTAAAGTGTACCTGGGACAAGCTGAGATACCTGACGGAGCGTGCAATTTCTGGTCAAACAGATTAAATTCCCTCACATAGTTCTCTGTAAGATAATCTCCATTTCATCTTAAACTCTTTTCTCTCTCACAAAAGTAGTACAGATAATTTAATGATATCTGATGCAAAGTCCTCAAATCACCGCCGAGTGATTTGAAGTTCATTTTCTGTGAAACTGTCTGTTATTATTTTCATATTTTGCCAAATTAATGTAAATGTTTGATGTTAAACTTTGATTCTGAAAATAAATGACTCCATTCATTTGATGGGTCAAAGATAATAACGTCTCTCGTTCGCATTTCTGTTAATTCAATGCACGGCATTACACAGTCAGAAAGATGAAGAACTCGTGAAATTGTATGCATATATATTTCATATATTTGTCATACTACAACAAGTGACACGTACCCACGTGACTCACTACAATTGTATTGTACACATTTTATTCAACAAATATGGTGTAAACATGAGCCAGTACATAAAACATGTCTCACTGTTTTGTTCACAAATAGCTCAGTTATTGGTGTGTGTGTGTGTGTGTGTGTGTGTGTGGGGGGGGGGGGTCAGCTTGTTTTCGATCACAGTGACAGTGTCCAGTTTTGCCCTGCACACAATGACAACATGTTTCCTCTACATTTGACCCATCACATGTGGAGGGGCAGCAGCAGGTGAGCAGTTGTCTTGCTCAAGGACACCGTAACATAATGACATGATTGGGAATCGAACCTGCGACTTTCAAGTTGCAAGAAGGCTGTCGTACCACTGTTCCACAGCCAAACCACATGCATGTTTCCTATACATCGTAAATCTTCTCACATCCAACAATAAGAGGAAATGGTACTTTTGTGACGGGTTTTATTAGTAACTTTACATGCACACTTTGCAATACCTCTTTTAAACAAGGGGATCATGACAAAACTATATTTTCTCTATTTTTATTTTTTAAAGATTATTGTGAAAATAAGACATTAGCAGTATTTTTTTTTAAATTTTTTTTACATGTATTTTGATTTTTGAAGAGCAGCTCAGGTTCTTAACTCTCATAATGGGACCTCATCTTGTTAATCTCTGTTTTAATTCAAATTGCATTAAATAAAAGTGCTACTTTTTATCATTTATATAATATAAAATCAAAATAAAACAGTTTAAAGTAGAACTAATATCAAGATGTTTCTTTCTTAAACGCTAGTTTCAAATGGTGGTATTAATTTATGAGGAGTGAAAAGACTTTTTAACTTTGCAGTTCTGAGAAAAAAAAATCTAAATACTATAATTAGTATTTTAAATTTCTTTCTAACACTTGAAATTCATTCAGCCTTTATTTAGACAGGTAAATCCCATTGAGCCTCCAGGACTCATTTTACAAGAGAGACCTGATTATTAAATATACACATATATATATATATATATATATATATATATATATATATGTGTGTGTGTGTGTATTAACAAACCCCATGAAACAAATATCCATAAATTGTAGCTTGTGATTATCCACAGAGAAAGGTCACGTGGTTTGGGTCACTGACAGTATAAACCCTTGAAGCCGGGTGTGCACGTGGGTGACGAGGCAGGGCCAGCCCTCTCCGGGGTCCCTTTGGTTGAAGTATCAAACATAAGCACCTTTGGAGATCCCGAGGGGTTCACATGAGAAGCAGCATCCTCGCGCACGGACTAACTTCCCCGTCAGCGGCGCAGCCATGTCCAAGTCTTTTTACGTTGACTCTTTAATAATCAAGGACCCGGTGCGACCTGGGCCGGCTGAGCATCTGGGACGAGACTTCCTCCTCCCCATCAGCATGCACACCCCGGGCGTAATGACGGTCACCGCTCCGGTGTGCCCCTCCAGGAAAAGCGGGACCTTCTGTGTGTGCCCGCTGTGCGTCACGTCCCACATCCAGTCCTCGCGCAGCGGCATCCCCATGCTGAAGAGCCACTTTCCAGGGGTGGAGGCTCAGTACTGTCAGAGGATATCTCAGCAGCAGTCTTCTGCGCTCGCGCACCCTGGACACACACCTGTCTGCACGCCCACCTTCGGCGTCACAGACCCGAGGAGGTACCACTGTCTTTCCATTGGTAAGCACCTGTTCGCTGTTGAATTTTCTGCGCGCACACATTCATGGCTCAACTTTTACGCACAAACGTTTCCAACCCTCTCATCCAGGCAACTCGGAGAGCAGCCACATACAGAACGGCAAGAGGATGCGCACGGCTTTTACAAGCACGCAGCTCCTGGAGCTCGAGAGGGAGTTCTCCGCGAACATGTACCTGTCTCGGCTCAGAAGGATCGAGATCGCCACATACCTCAACCTGTCAGAGAAGCAGGTGAAAATCTGGTTCCAGAACCGCAGGGTGAAGCACAAGAAGGAGGGCAAAGCCACTCAGAGGAACGCGCACGGCGGCTGCAAGTGCACGAGCGCGCACACGGACTACTCCAGATCAGAGGACGAGGAGTCTTTATCCCCGGCCTCTGCCACCGAGGACAAGGTGTCGCCTGTTTAGGAACAAGTCAAAGCCCCGCATGTGGCACGCGCTACCCACTGCCCTGCACGCTGCAGCCCTGGGTCAGCACCACACAACCCGAGCCAAAAAACACCTGCATGATTCAAAAAACTGTTCATAATAACCATTGTATATGTGATATAAATATTTAGGTTGGTGACATATTTGCAGCCAGTTTTGTGACGAACAAACAGTGGATTTTATTGTTTTGGAGGTGGAGGTGGGGAAGGAACGTGTCCATTTTTTTTTCTAATTATAAAAAGGTAAATGTAAATAATTGCAGATTTCATGAGTGAAAAAAAAGAAGCTTCAGTTAATGTTGGTCTAACAGACCTGGAGCCTGTAAACTGTTTATTTATTGTAATAAACATCACGTGTTGACCTAAGAATGTGTCAGTGTTTTCATCTACTGTGAGCCTAACATTATTAATTAAAATAGTTTGATTTATGTAATATATTATTATTATTATTATTATTTCTATCCAGGTCATTGGTGTCCCGCAGCAGTCACTGTCTGTTAGGATGTTTCACTCAAAAACACGTTTTAGTGCAAAAAGACAAGGAAGGAAAATGTCCAGTCGCTTATTGTTTATAAGGTGAAAAGCAAGTTCAACATTAGATCTACATAAATCAGAACTATTTATCATTTTGGTTTGTTTCTTTTGTTTTACAAGAACACAGAAGTTCTTCAACGCACTCAGCTCTTCTTGGAGCTGATGTTGGTTTTAATATGCGCTCGTTTCTTTTAAAAGCAGAATTCAGTTTCTGTGATGTCGCCCATTAAACCCCCAATGGACGAACTTGGCTATGAAAGTGTAATTTTTTTTCCCTTGGTCTTGACCACAAAAGGGTACCCGATGACGCCCCCGGGAGCAGCCAGTCGTCCATTTATGTGCTCTTTTGAAAAGATTTTTACTTGTCCAAAGCGAGTTTAATTGCGTTTTGGGTCCCACGTTGGTTGATTATGCTGCTGCTCCCTGAAACCACAGAACAAGGATATATAGAAGTGGGCTAAAGGCTTTGACAGGTTAGATTGTCCTGCCTCGGGACTCACATTTAGGCCGGGACCCCCGCCGGCTGCGTGCTCGGAGAGCTTTGAGGGACAGCTACGGGGTTCCTCGGAGCCACAGAGGACGATTTAGTCACTGTTTCATTAGGCACTATTTGAACCTTTCAACTTATGGTGAATTAAAGGGGACAGACTCAAATAGGGACAGGGATTAGGTGGGAGGGGCCACTGGAAAATTAGCTGACGCCCAATTTAACTCGTTTCTGTCAGAGTTTGGGATACATTCCTAATTGAGAGGGGAAGCAGGTGAAGTTTTGGTCCCACGCAGGCCCTTTCAGAGCAGAATAAATGGCCTCCTTTCACGTCCCGCTGCTGATCATAGATTATTTGGGGGGAAAGCCATCTAATGAATATATATTGAAGTTCCTATTAATTGAATTAGAGTTGCTTTGCAGGTGTGAAGGACCCTTGCAGCATTTAGAGAGATTAAGGATATAATAAACCAAAGTTTTAAGATAGACCCCCCTCCTATTAGCCCCACAGGACGTGATCTGGACTGTAAGGGTCGCTGTAATGAATTTAAATTCATTTTTATACAAACTGATAACATTGATCAGCACGGAGTCAATAAAACTATACGAGGCCGAGATTTTACCTTATGAAGAGAAACAAGAAACGAGAAGAAGCGCGCAGACGTTACAGAACACTGAAGGTGCAATTACACAGGACAAAGACAATTAATAAGAGCGCTTTTCAGCCGCTCGCAGCTGCTGGCTCACGTGGAGAGATGAGGCTGGAAGAAGCTGAAGGACCCGAAAGGATGATGGGCAGGGGGGGGGGGGGGGGGGGGTGAACACTCAGAGACGTCATTCGCTCCCATTGAATCACTGAGCCAAGGGTGAGACGTTTTAGAAGAGGAGTTATTCTGAAGGTGGAAACTTTCTACAGAGTCATGCATGAATGATAATGATGGTGCTGGTCCACGACATAACCACAAAAGATGAGATAAGATGAGATAAGATGAGATGAGATGAGATGAGATGAGATGAGATGAGATGAGATAGGATAGAACTTTATTGATCCCACAGAAAATTATTGTGCCAGAGTTTCAGTAAAAAGACACGACGAATCACACAAGATGTAAAAAATAACAGAGAATATAAAAAATAACAGAGAATATAAAAAATA
>NC_056500.1:56852935-56857089 GCF_014905685.2 Nematolebias whitei | reverse complement strand
GAGAATATAAAAAATAACAGAGAATATAAAAAATAACAGAGAATATAGAAATACCAATAATTAAATTCTAAACAGGTGCAGACAGAAACATTAAAGTGTTTATTATGGTGCAGGATTCATTTTATTGTGTATAAAAAGAGAGAAGTGTAAAAGTTTGAAGGACTTCCTGTGGTGTTCTGTGGAGCACCTCGATGGTCTCAGTCTAGGACTGAAGGTGCTGTGGTCAGGGTCCAGGTGTCATGCAGGGGGGGTGACTTGTTGTTCAGGATCTGGAGCAGGTTCCTCAGCATCCTCTGCTCAGACACCTGTCAGAGACTGCAGGTCCACTCCCAGAACTGAACCAGCTCTCTCATGAGCTTATAGAGTCTGATGACACAGTGGTGTAGTCTACATTTTTGTACTGGGTAGACTGTGCTTAGAAACCAATGTACACAGATTAGTACAATGTAATTGTCAACTTATTTGGATTTTTAAGCATATTGAACATTTCCAAAGTTCTCTGATGCTTTTATTTGAATAAATGTACAACAAACTTTGTACAACAGTTGGCTTTATACAAAGTATTAAAAACATGTTATATAATTTATAAAACAGTATCAAAGCAAAACATGTTCAAGTATTAATTAGTAAGTACAGATTAATACAATAATTTGCTGGATAAGCAAATGTAATAAACAATAACTGTATACAGATTGTTACAGACGCGTTTAACTGTCGTTTAACGTAACAATGGCACATGTCTAATGACATGTCATGTATCATTGGGCACCTTTAAGTGAGTATACATATATATATATATATATATATATATATATATATACAAGTTCTTGAGCTTTTCTAGTGGGTATACTCAGTATACCCACGTATCACATAGACTACACCACTGTGCAGTTGGCATCAGCTTTCTTCACCCAGCTGCCCCAGCACACACAGCGTGGAAGAAGATGCTGGAGACCACCGAGTGGTGAAACATCTGCAGCACGGTCCTGCACACGTTAAGACCTGAGTCTCCTCAGAACATTAAAACCTGTGTATCAACGGCCACATTTCATGCCAGAGATTTGAATTACATTCATCTTTTGCTGAGAAATAATGGATTTAGCCGTTCTGCTCAAATCTTGGTTTTTGAATGAAGGCAAGCCCAGAATGTAAAGTTGACAGCGTCAGAGCCAGGTGGTAGATTATCTTTAACGCAACTCAACTTTGTTTTTTGGTAAATTAAAAACATTACAAAAAAAAGGGAAAACAATATAAAATGGTAAATCAAATATTTACCAAAAAAAGGAATAGACTGAAGCCAAGGCTTATACTTGCCTACCCTGTTCATAGACTCAGCAGTCTACATAATGACAGATATCTACTGTCCACATATACACATACAGACATTTACCGTATAGTTAAATATTTAAATATGCATGTATATTATACATACACATACTCACATTACATACATGGTTACACAATACATATATACATCTACATAACATCTACATAAGCTTTTATAATTTTACATTTTAAGGCTCGTAAATTATATTTACTCTCTCTTAACTTAAATACTTTCTGAATTCCAGAAGGAAGACAATTATTCAGTGCTTTATACATTATTTCCAGTATTTTTATATAAACAATGTCATTAAATTTTAAAGTATTACTTTGAATAAAGAGTTTATTAGTTGGTTCACAATATCCCACTTTATTAATAAGTCTAATTGCTTTTTTTGTATTTTTATTAATATGTCAATAGTAGTTTTATTTGCATTTCCCCATATTTCTGAGCAATATGACAAGTAGGGCATAATCAAGGAAGAGTTATAATATGCAAGTCTGTTACATTTATTAATTTTTTTATTTTAAACAATATTCCAATAGTTTTTGCAATTTTATTTTTAATATACTTAATATGAGGCTCCCAACTAAGTTTGTTGTCCAGAATGATACCTAAAAATTTGTCTCATAAACTCTGTCGATTTCAACTCCATTTACATGTAACGTTACTTTATCATAAATCCGATTACCTGAAAATACCACAAATTTAGTTTTTTTTCATTTAAAGTTAGCTTATTATAATCAAACCTCTTTTTTAACTCAACTAGCTCTTTTTCTACTATTTGTATTAGTTCATCCATATTCTTTCCAGAAAAGAAAAAGTTTGTATCATCAGCAAACATTATAATTTTCAAAATACTGGATACTGTAAAAAAATATAATTTAAATAAAGTATAAATAATTTAGGTCCTAGAACTGAGTCTTGAGGAAGACCACATTTTATTGTTTCAATTTGTGACTTTGTGTTGTTAATTTGTACATATTGTAACCTATTACTCAAATAACTCTTTAACCACTGATGTGTAACCACCCGTAAGCCATATTGTTCACATCTTCCCAGTAGTGGTTCATGGTCAATAGTGTCAGATGTCTTACATAAATCAATGATCACACCCACTGTGTTACGTTTCTGATCAACTGCTGCAGCAACGTGTTCCACAGACTCCATCACAGCTAAAGTTGTGGAGGAGTTGTTTCTAAAACCGTACTGGTGCTCATTCAATATACTGTTTTGATTAATAAAGAAGTCCAGCCTTTTTATGAATATTTTTTCCAGAACTTTAGAAAATTGTGGTAGCAATGATATTCTAGAAATATACGAGTATACGAGTGTATTATATACGAGTTCTAGAATCGCGCCGCTCAAGGTGTTTGCATGTTGGAGCAGCTCTGTTACTTTCATTCTGAGATTTTGCTTTTGGAAACTTTAATTCCTGGTTTTCTGGATGTAATCATATTTTTTGGATGATTGTTTCCTCTGGTATCAGATGCTGTGCAGCTGGAAGGATTTCTACTGAAACTTTTTTAGTTTTGGACATTTGTTATGATGCGTAACCATGGCAACAAGGCAGTTTCTACAACCAACAGCAGCTGATTAACATCTCAAAAGCTCAAATAATATCTCAGATACAGCCCCAAATCTCAGATGAGTTGAAAAGGATGTTCTGTGGACGCATTCTCATCTACCTGCCAGCTGTGCTCGAGTGCCTGACCACTGAGATCTTGGAACTAGCAGGAAACACGGCTCATGACAGCAGAAGGACAGGATCGTCCCTCAGCACCTACAGCTGGCTGTCCGCAGCGACGAGGAGCTCGGCAGACTGCTGGGAGGAGTGGCCATCTCTCTGGGAGGAGTTCTGTCCAGCATTCAGGCGGTCCTACAGCCCGGAGGAACTGAGAGGCCAGCCGAGTCTGGGTGGACGGATCGGATATGTGTGTGTGTGTTTATATAATAGTGCTCATGTTATCTCGTTATTATCGCATTAACGCAGCAAATGAATAACGATGACAATTATTTTAACGCACGTTAATGTTGTTAAGTTTCAGTTTGCTCCATAACTCCTCTCCTCAGCATCTATGAACACAGACACACAGCACTCTGGCAGGGGCTGGCTTTCCAGCTTGAGGGTGGGACAGGGTCCGCCTCAACAAGGGTCACATCCAATCACCCCCCCCCCCGCACAGGTTAACAATCCCCCCTCCTTTGACGGAGGGCCGAGTATTTATGCAGCGCCACAAAATCTGAACACAGAAGTTGATCAAGCCCCAGGTCTGACTCTGAGCAGAGGAGGGGGTCCAGATAGAACCCCTCTGACTGGGCCAACAGAAGAACCAAGCATCGGATGGATGGATGGATGGATGGATGGATGGATGGATGGATGGATGGATGGATGGATGGATGGATGGATGGATAAGAATAGTTTAAATTAGATATATTTATTTGAGGCTGGCAGCTCTAAGATATAGTTTTTAGTGGAGGAAATATTTAGTATTTTAGAATATTAATGTCTGTAGTTACAGAAAACTACGTTTTGAGCTGCATGCATTCAGCCAGAACTGCTGCAAAATAAAAAATAAAGATAAATTCATGTGAAATAATTATTAATTATTGTAAATATATGTTATCTCGCTCTACAAATTGATTGACAGCCGCTGCTGATAAATGACTTCATAACTTCATACCTGTGATGCTGGTAAGAAAACAGCTGTTCACATGTAAAAGGAGGACATCAGCCAACAACTGCTCTTTAATAACCTGATGTCTTGTTGTTCACAGTGGATTGTTGTTCACAGAGGATTGTTGTTCACAGAGGACTGTTGTTCACAGA
>NC_056500.1:56851012-56852835 GCF_014905685.2 Nematolebias whitei | reverse complement strand
ATATTAGTCCCTGGTTCATGGCAGGGGTTGTGTACCCTGCCTCCCCACGATAAGTGAAAAACCACTAAGTTGGGATACATTAGTTCAAGTTCTTCAGTTCAAGTTCAGTAAACTTTGTCATGGCATGTGTCTTGCTGCAATCACACTCATCACCTGTTACTTCCAATCTCAATCCTTGTGTAAATAAACAATTTACATTTAAATACTGTAATATTTTTAATAAGCAATCCATGGATTGTTTATTAAAAATGTTACAGTATTTAAATTTAATTTGTAGAGAAGAGCAGCAGGACATCAAAGGGGTGTCAGACAGCTTCACACAGCTCTGCAGCACGGAGCAGAAATGTACTTCTTGATCAATGACGCTGTAACAACTGAACATAGAAGTTCTAAAATAATTAAAAATAATTTTAATATTTTGTGATTATGATGATTTTACGATGCAACTACTTTGAATTTTAAGTTGGAAGACAAAAGTTGATTGTGCATCTGGACAGCAAAGGGTTAACCCTTCACAAAGCTGCAGCAGCAGAAATGTGTGTGGCAGAGAAGGAGATCAGCTGATCAGCTGCAGGAGGGAGCTTCATCTTCACTTGGCTGCACACATGGTGCAAATTCATTTAAAATAATTTATTGTAAATAAACAATCCATGGCTCATCATCAATCAGCCAGTTGTGCCATGTCCAGTCTTATTTTGAAAAACTGCGATATAGTGAATCCACGGAAAACAAACCGCGAAGTAGCGAGGGACTACTGTATATACATTAGTTCTGGGCACGTTAACGCGTTCTTGTTTCCGTACACAGCCAATGATTAATGCGTTAACGCTGCTGTTTCCTTTTTCTTCATTTTAAAATCTGCTGCTCAGTGGCTGAACACACACGTTGGTCACGGGCAGGGCTTAATTTGTAAACGGATCGATGCCAGAACGCAAATGGTGGGTGGGTGTGTGTGTGTGTGTGCAGGTTGGTAGGGGGGAGGAGGGGGTGCACAGGGGGTGGAGTGCGGGGGAAGTGGAGGGAGCCTGTAGGTCCTTCTCCCCTTTAAATCTTTGAACAAAGTAGATGGTGTTTCCTGCATTTTGTTCTAGCTTGTTTTAATGGGTTGTAAACATCTGCCTTTACCTACATTTGTAAACACGTCATTAAATTACTATTTTAGAGAGCAACAAAAGGTTGTGTGTGAATAGAGCAGGCACAGGTCCACCTCACTGACCCCGGTGAACGTCCAGGGTGTGAACATCGAGGTTGTGGACACTTACAAGTACCTGGGTGTTCACCTGAACAATAAACTGGACTGGTCTCACAACACTGATGCACTTTACAGGAAGGGTCAGAGCAGACTACCTGCTGAGGAGACTGAGGTGTTTTGGAGAGCAGGGGGTGCTCCTGAAGACCTTCTTTGACTCGGTAGTGGCATCAGCCATCTTCTATGGTGTTGTGTGTTGGAGCAGCAGCTTATCATCAGCTGAGAAGAAGCAGCTAGATAAGCTCATCAAGAAGACCAGCTCGGTGCTTGGACGCCCCCTCGACCCAGTGCAGATGGTGGGAGACAGAAGGACTCCAGCTAAAATAACATCATTGCTGGATAACGTCTCCCACCCCATGAAGCTGTAGCTGAACTGGAGAGCTCGTTCAGTGACAGACTCCTGCATCCTAATTGCACAATGGAGCGTCACCGCAGGTCCTTCCTCCCAGCAGCTGTTAGACTCTACAACCATCACTGCTCCAACAAACTCTACAAGGATTAAAACATGCTGACCTCTGCTGAAACACACACTCTGCCTGTAATACTGGACTGTCAATAGTCTGTCCTTATCAAT
>NC_056500.1:56850051-56850912 GCF_014905685.2 Nematolebias whitei | reverse complement strand
CTGTCTGCTCTGTGATACAGAGTCCTGATGACTCCTAACTTGTGCTCCAAAGGGTGATGGGAGTCAAACTGCAAATACTGGGCTGTGTGGGTGGGTTTGCAGTACACCTCAGTTTGCAAATGTCCTGGGGTCAATGGGGTCTCCAGTTTCTCCTATTGTTGCCAACCTCTACATGGAGGAGGTAGAAAAGAGAGCCTTGACGTCCTTTTCAGGGACACCACCAAGTCATTGGTTCAGGTATGTTGACGACACCTGGGTTAAAATTAAATCTCAGGAAGTCCAACATTTTACTGACCACCTCAACTCTGTGGATAAATACATCAAGTTCACACGAGAAGATGTAAAAAATGGCAGGTTGGCTTTCTTGGACTGTGAGGTTTCAGTCTCTGATAGAGGACACTTGCAAACTGAGGTGTACCGCAAACCCACCCACACAGACCAGTATTTGCAGTTTGACTCCCATCACCTTTTGGAGCACAAGTTAGGAGTCATCAGGACTCTGTATCACAGAGCAGACAGCGTCCCCACTAGCTCAGGATCCAGGCAGAAGGAGAAATCCCACACAAGACAGGCTCTAGAGCAATGTGGATATCCTAACTGGGCCTTACTGAAAGCAGAGAAGAAACCCAAACAGGACTCCAGTCAGCCAACAGGTGAAAAGGAAGAACCCAGACCCAGACCAGTGGTCATTCTGTATGTTGAGGGAGTATCAGAGAAACTGAGACGTTTATTTTCTAAACATAACGTCCCAGTGGCTTTTAAACCCCAAAATACATTACGGCAAAGACTGGTTCATCCCAAAGATCCAGTCCCCCGGCACAAACAGAGTAATGTTGTGTATGCTGTTCAGTGTCAGGAGGG
>NC_056500.1:56843798-56849951 GCF_014905685.2 Nematolebias whitei | reverse complement strand
CGGCACAAACAGAGTAATGTTGTGTATGCTGTTCAGTGTCAGGAGGGTGATCAGTCTTACATCGGGGAAACAAAACAGCCACTGGCCAAAAGGATGGCCCAGCACAGAAGATCAACATCATCAGGCCAGGACTCTGCGGTCTACACTCATCTCCAGGCCAGCGGTCACTCTTTCAGGGATGAAGATGTTCACATCCTGGATAGAGAGGAACGATGGTTTGAGAGAGGAGTAAAGGAGGCCATCTTTGTGAAAAGAAATCGTCCATCATTAAACAGGGGTGGAGGCCTCCGGGTTCAACTGTCCCCCTCTTACATTGCTGTGATTGCTAGTATCACTCAGCCCTCTGTGAACAGTAAACAGCCATCAGTGTGCTAATGATCCATTGTTAGGCTGATGGTCCTTCTTGAGCATGTGATCAGCTGGTTTTGGTTGTCAGCAGCAAAACTGGTTGATCCACTCTGAGAAGGTGCTATTTAAGAGACTGAGCTGAAAACAGCTCCTCAGACTGAGGAAGTCTCTTGGATGAGAGACGAAACGTTGCTACATTTTTTTGTTGTTTTGCTTTGTTTTGTTTTTTTTGAATGTCCAGAGGACCAGATTTAACTTTTTTAGAAATCTGTGAAATGTTTCAACCCAAAAAAAGAAACTGTCCAGATGACCTGACTGAAAATCGTTGGATTGTATACCTGGATTATTTAGCATGGACTTTGTTGGTTTTGAACCAGTTGGACATAACTGTCGACGAGGGAGAGGGCCAGCACCGAAGGAGGGGGCGTGCCAAAGAGACCATCTTAGCACCAACATAACTGGTTTGTTCTACTTTGGAGTAAGCTTTTGGGGGAAGAATCAGTTTTGTGTTGTGTGTTTCCTTGACTAATGAAGCCTTCTGGATGGAAGGTGAAACATTTCAGCACAAAAAAAGAAACTGTCCAGATGACCTGACTGTAAGAGTAGCACTTGCTGCAGCCCCAAGATGGCTGCTGATTACCCACAGCTGACGGTCGTCTACCTGATGAGCTTCCACCCTACATAAGGCTGCAGTCAAGCTCTACTCTTCGCTGGAGCATTGATTCCTCTTTTGGTATTTATGCTTCTAGCCAGTATTACTAGAATTGATGAAAGGAAAACTTACCTTGTTTTTGTGTGCCTACAGTCATCCTGTTGTTGGATCCACTCCTGCTTCGCTTTTGGACCTGTGACTCATTCCCTGCGCTCTGCCCTCCAGCCAATTGTCTGCCTTGAACTGCCTGTTGGATTGGACCTCTCTGGAGACCTTAGACTCAACAGAGTTTCTCTGCAAATCCATCTGTAAGGAGGAAACAACACCACACAATCATTTCCTGTATTGACCTCTTTGCCTGGCCATCATGACCAAGTCTTTCCTCTTCTAGGGGTTCCAGTCAACCTACATGTGTGTGTGTATATATGTATATAGAACCACTGTAAATAACACTGTTCACTTTTCAACTCGAGTCTTGTGTCATTTGGGTCTCGTTACAACTGGGTATCTTGAGTCATAACACTGACTGAAAAATGTTGAATCTGTGCCCTTATTTACCCATTCATACAGCACTCTACTAGATCTATACAAAGACTAACCTGTGCTTTATCACATTCATAAACCAATAGGACACACATCAGAGGAAATGAGAGATTCAGTGTCTTGCCCAGGGACTCTTCAACATGTGACTGCTGGTGGAATTGAACCCCCAACTCTCACATCGGAGTATGAATGCTCTAACCACTCAGCCACAGCCGCCCCACATATGAAACGGTATGAAAATATGCCACTTATCTTATAAATCTTCAAATCTTATAAGGTTTTAACTAGTGACTCTGCATTCAGTTTTACTTCTGATGGCTTTGATCTGTGTATTCTAGTTACTTACTAAGTAGTTCTTTGAGTTTGTTTTTACTTTGTAGTTTTATTCCCTTTGCGATTTTTTTTTTTTTTTTTTTTTTTTTATTTCTTGGTTCTTGTGTTTTGAATTTTGTTACTCGTGTTTTATCAATTTATCTCTGTAGCATTGATTTCTCCAAGTTCAGATTTCAATCACTCTTTTGTCCCCACCCCGTGTTCCCAGTGTCATATCTCATTCAGCCTGCCATGGCACAAGGTCCTCTCTCTTTGTGCTCCCTGTGAAGAAGCTCTTGAGTTTTCGTAAGTTGTGCTGCCATGTCAGTTTATTTTTGTTTAGTAAAATATTAGTTTACCGTGGAAGTTTTCTCATGCCTGCCTGCGGTCCTGGGTCCCAACAACATACCAGCCACAACAAAACAGATGGCTCCAAGAAGGAACCCAGCAGGTTTATTAACATCTTTGAATTTTTGACCAGAGAAGCAGATAAAACTACACAGAGACAAAGAGAGGAGGAGGAAACCAAAAACCCTGTCATCAACGTGCGCCCAGGTCTCTGCCTTTGCCAGGGTTGATGACTACTGTACCTTTCACTCTGTCTTCAGGAGGATGCCTCTCACTTGTCTGTCTTTGAGAGGATCCAGGAGGACAATAGTGGAATAAAAACAACAACTTCTTGTTACATTGAAAAACTGTGGATCCTTTAAAAACAAAAAGGTTCAACTGTGCCATCTGGACCAGTTTCTTTAAAAGAGAAACGTTTGAACCTGGATGATTGAGCTTACAACACTGTGTCTATCCTCCAAGACACACGTGTAGACCCCAGGGCCAAACATGGACCTGGTAAACATCTTATTTGGCTCCAAAGAAGATATTTAAAGTGCAAGACATTTTTATTGCCTCTCATTCTGCAAACTGAGCGTACTTTATTTAGTGCAGACTTCTCATGACAGTTGGCCAATTTTGAAGGCCAAAAATGTAAAAAAACGTTGGTAACTTTTGATTTTGATGTGGAAAGACAAACAGAGAATGTCAAATGAAAGCGTTCAAACACAAATCTTGTTGAGGAACTGGCAATGAAGAAAAGATGTCAGACATTTGACTTGAGTTAATGTATTGACTGAAATTGGACCTTGGTTTGAACAAAGATATTGTTGGCCCACTTTTATAATTGAGGTTGACAACACTGCTTTTAGAGAAAGTAAAAAAAAACTTTAATTTACGTTCAGATTCATCCTGTGTTTTTTGTTGTTGTTGTTGCAAATATTCAGCACAGAATTGTTATCTCAGCTTTGACATGTAAAGTCTGAAGCAAGTCAGCCGGACCCAGAACATATCTCATCACAAGAGGCTGTCAGCAGAATAGACAGAAGCTCTGTGAAGTGTTGCAGATAAATGAATACAATGTGTTGAATCAGCATAAATGTTTGAAAAAAAATCTGCACAAATATTGTTTTTTATAATAAAGCAATTTTGTTGTAACTTGTACATTTCTTGTCTAGGGCCATATAATCATTTAAGGCTGCGTCAGTGTCTTACTTCAGCTGTGTCAGATTCAAATGATCTGGATGTAGTAAACAATTATTTGGTAAATGTATATTTTAATAGGAATAGTCTGATTAATTAGAATTGGTATTTTATGTGTATGGGTGTTGGGGGGAGGAGCTACAGGTACATGCAGGACACAGGAAACAGAAGAATGGGCAGCAGAGAAACTGATGTAGCTGAGCTAAGCAGGCGGCTTAGGACAGGGGTTCCCAAACTTTTCCATGTCATGGCCCCACAAACAGCATTAGCTTCTGGCTGAGCACAGTGGTGCAACTGGTAGAGCTGCTGCCTCTCAGTGAGCAGGTCCCTGGTTCAAATCCCGGTCCGGGAGCCTTTCTGGGTGGAGTTTGCATGTTCTCTCCGTGCACGCATGGTTTTTTTTTCCTGGTACTCCAGTTTCCTCCCACAGACCAAAAACATGCATGTTAGGCTGATTGGTAACTCTAAATTGTCTCTAGGTGAGAGAGTGAATGGTTGTTTGTCTCATTTGTCTCTATGTGTCCCTGTGATGGACTTGCGACTCGTCCAGGGTGTACCCCGCCCCTCTCACAGTGATTGCTGGACATGGGCACCAGCGACCCCCGTGACCCAAAATGGAATAAGCGGGTAAAGATAATGGATGGATGGATGGATGGATGGATATTCCCACTGAAAAAAAGAACAACTTTTCAACAAACAGTTGACCAGAAGAACAAAGCAAAATAAATCTGACCTCTCTCTCAAGCGTGTTTATCTGGAAATGACAGCTACAGATTGCCCTAGTGGGCAATTATTATTATTACTATTTTTTATTTTTGCTTTGTTCCATCTTCTTCTCTCCAGCTTTCTGAGGCCCCCCTAGCACCCCCACCCACTTTGAACACTGGTTTATGAGACCAAGTAGCTGAAAATCCTCAGAGAAAAGAACAGAGGTACTCCATACAAGAAAGCATAATGGTGAACAGTCAAATTACCCAAATTAAGTTTGGACCAACTATAACCTGAATGTATTATGCTTTTTAAACCTTCATTTGTTGTATTAAAAAAAAAAAAAAGTATTGTTTTATTTTGAAAATATTGACACAATTAGGAGAATAATTTATATTTTCTGTCCAAGTTTATTTAAGTTGTGGATTTGAGCTCTGCTGTAGTGAACATGTTACCATAGTAACATTAAAGTGCTTGCATTAGTTATCAAAAACTACACATTTTTCTTTTTCAGTATCCTTTTGTTCATGTCTCAGAAAAATAAAGATTGTTTTTGTACTTTTATTTGAGATGAATTCCACCTCATTCTTTTTATTGCTGCGTGTATACAAGAACACTTTGCATGCATGTCGGCATACTTCCATGAATGCCACATTTGTTATCATTATGAAAGCAAGCTCCGCCCCCACAGACAAGGAACTTCAATTATCTGCAGAACAAAGCCTCCTATGTAGTCAATCTGATCAGATGCCCCCCCCCACACACACACACACACAATAAAAAAAACATAAACAAAAAACAACTCAAAAAATTATTTGCATCATGACGTGTTTAATGGAAATATACTTGTTTCAAATGCTAACTCCCATCTTGAACAAACTTTCTGTTTAGTAAAAGCCCAATATTAAGCTTTATTTACTGGTTTCAGAACCCCCAAATATGTTTAAAAGTATTGTTTCATGCATAAAATCCTTATTTCATCCAACAACAACAACAAAAAAACTGTTGTCTTCCTTCCCTTAAGAAGCATCTGTTGTTTGGAGCAAATTAAGTTTATGCTTCATTCATGTCAGGTCTGAACCCGTGAATAATCAGTTCGTACAAACAGGATAAATTCTGCAAAAACAGGGAAGCAAAACCAACGGGCAGGAAGAATGATGGGAAGGACGGGCTGTTGTGGTTTCAAAATAAAAAGCTTTTAAAAGAAGCTGCATTAATAGTTTAAATCACTCATAAAGAATGGATGTTTATGTTAGTAACAGGCTGTAAATTAGTCATTTAAAACTGTTTAAAGTGATTTAATATCAGCAAGCACCGTGACATTTGATTAGAACTTTGCATGTGGTCCTAAGTGATGAATTGCAGGTCTGTCTTGGATGTGGCCTGATGCCATCGTGTGCAGCTGCAACTTCTTCCGGCTGAGACACAGGATCAAACCCAGGAATGGTGTGTCAGAAGATCATAGAGGTCCACTGAAGTCTGCAGGCTCAGTCCAGCAGCTCCAAACCAGTCACGCCATGCTCACTGGTCTTCAGCTTGTCACTGGCTCCCTCCAGTGGTGCTAGAAGACTAAACTTGACCTCACATAATATGAGCAGTTAGTTCTTTCTTTAAAAGGTCTTTTGAGGTGTTTTCCTGTGTGTTTTGATCTTTCATCATTCTGAAAAGACATGAAGGTAAATTATGCGTGCGTGTGCGTGTGTGTGTGTGTGTGGGGGGGGGGGGGGGGGGTAGTTTGGTAGTTTTCTGCTATGTGACTCTGAACATTGATAAATGGATAGTTTACTCCCAATGGAATGATAAAGAAATATCTTGAAGTCTTGTTCATGACTGATGGAAGGATGGAGCAGATGGACTGATGGATTGGAACCTTGCCTCCTGTAAAGAGAGCGTCACTCCGCTCTGTCATTGTGAATGAGGTGCTGATGGCAAAAAGACGACGCTCTCAATTTACTGATCTGTCAACATTTCAACTCTCACCTGTTGTCATGAGATTTAGATCATGACCAAAGTTACACCATTCTGGATTCAAGCAGCTGAAATGAGCGTCTTCTGAAGAA
>NC_056500.1:56841663-56843698 GCF_014905685.2 Nematolebias whitei | reverse complement strand
ATATATTACGTGCTAGAATTTGATTGGGGCATTATTAATACTGTTTAACTAGTCTAGTCTAAAATATGAAGTATTTATTATTATTATTATCATTATTATTAATATTAATTATCATTAATTGTTGTTATTGTTATTATACTATTATTATTATCAATATTAATATTTATTTGTTATTATTTATTTTTTGTATCTATTGGGGGAGAGAGTCAAAAAACAAATCAGTGTATGGTGTGACCACCACTAGCCTCACTCAGTACAACACATCTCCTTCACACAGAGTTGATCAGGTTGTTGATGGTTGCCTGTGGATTGTTGGTCTGGCTGTGTGAAGTTGCTGGATGTGGTCAGGAACACGAACACGCTGTCGTGTACGCTGATCCAGAGCATCCCAAACATGATCAATGGGCAACATGTCCAGTGAGCATGCTGGCCACGCAAGAACTGGGATGTTTTCAGCTTCCAGGAATTGTGTACAAATCCTTGCAACACGGGGCCGTGCATTATCATGCTGCAACATGAGGTGATGGTCGTGGATGAATGACACAAGAATGGGTCTCAGAATCTCTTCACAGTATTTCTGTGCAATAAAATGTCATCAGTTAAAGGCACCTGTGGTCATTATCCTGCCTGCCCGTACCAGAACCACACTGCCACTGTGGGTCACTCAGTTCACAACGCTGACATCAGCAAACCGCTTACCCACACAGTGCCATACATGCAGTCTGCATCTGTACAGTGAAAACCAGAATTCATCTGTGAAGAGAGCACCTCTCTAATGTGCCATATGTGAAATTTGTCTAGTAAAGTTGGTTACGATGAGAAACTGCAGTCAGGTGCAGACCTCGATGAGGATGATGAGCATGCAGTTGAGCTTCCCTGAGATGGTTTCAGACAGTTTGTGCAGAAATTCATTGGTTATGCAAACTGATTGCTGCAGCAGCTGTCCAGGTGGCTGGTCTCAGACAATCTTGAAGGTGAAGATGCTGGATGTAGAGGTCATGGGCTGGTGAGGTTACATGTGCTCTGCAGTTGTGAGGCCCGTTTGATGTACTGCTAAATTCTCTGAAACGCCTTTTGAGATGGCGTATGGTAGAGAAAAGAACATTCACTTCACAAGCAACAGTTCTGGGGGACATTCCTGCAGTCAGCATGATTATTGCATGCTCTTTCAAAACTTGCGACATCAGTGTCATTGTGCTGCACATTTTAGAGTGGCCTTTTATTGTGGTCATCCTAAGGCTCACCTGTGCAATAATCATGCTGTCTAACCAGCATCTTGATCTGCAACACCTGTGAGGTGGATGGATTATCTCAGCAAAGTGCTCACTAAATAACTAAAGTATTGCATTGATAGTTTTTGTTCAGTATAGTTACACACTCCAATCTAATCTTCCAAACCCTTCACTTTCTTTTTAAAAGCACTGACTGGGATCAACCCTTGAAGCTTTAATAGCATCAAGGGTTGATCCTACAACTACTGTTTTTTAGGAGGATTGTAGACAATGAATTCATGTGATTGACGTTTGAGAGCTTAGTGTTAGTTTTCGCCCTCAAAATATGTCCACAACTGTATATTACTAGTTATGAACGCTGTTTCTTAAAGGGAGATCCATCCACCATGCCTCTGACCCCCCACGGTTCTAGATGATACACTTAAATGACATATCTTAGTTTGAAATTGGCAAATTTTGCCGAAAAGTGATTGATTTGAAGGTAAATGGTAAATGGACTGTACTTTTATTGTGCCTTTCTATCTTAGTGAGATACTCAAAGCTCTTTACAAGCAATCTGTGAAATATCCTGATGCATGCTCAATAATCCAGGCAGAAAAATCTAAAAAAGTTCAATCTGATCCTCTGGACATTCAAAAAAACAAATCAAAGCAAAACAACAAAAAAATGTAGAAACGTTTCGTCTCTCATCCAAGAGACTTCCTCAGTCTGAGGTGCTGTATTCAGCTCAGTCTCTTAAATAGCACCTTCTCAGAGTGGATCAACCAGTTTGCTGCTGACAACCAGAACCAGCTGATCACATG
>NC_056500.1:56840574-56841563 GCF_014905685.2 Nematolebias whitei | reverse complement strand
ACACTCTGCCTGTAATACTGGACTGTCAATAGTCTGTCCTTATCAATGTTCCAATACATATTGAACATTATTATTGATATTGTTCATCTTATTTCTTATATATTGTATTGTTTATTAACATTTAGGAACTTTTGTGTGAAATCTTTTTATGTTTTTATCTGTTGCTGCTGTTACACTTGAATTTCCCATCCGTGGGACAATAAAGGCTGTTTCTATTCAGACCAGTGGTCATTCCATATGTTGAGGGAGTATCAGAGAAACTGAGACGTTTATTTTCTAAACATAACGTCCCAGTGGCTTTTAAACCCCAAAATACATTAAAGACTGGTTCATCCCAAAGATCCAGTCCCCCGGCACAAACAGAGTAATATTGTGTATGCTGTTCAGTGTCAGGAGGGTGATCAGTCTTACATCGGGGAAACTAAACAGCCACTGGCCAAAAGGATGGACCAGCACAGAAGATCAACATCATCAGGCCAGGACTCTGCGGTCTACACTCATCTCCAGGCCAGAGGTCACTCTTTCAGGGATGAAGATGTGCACATCCTGGACAGAGAGGAACGATGGTTTGAGAGAGGAGTAAAGGAGGCCATCTTTGTGAAAAGAAATCGTCCATCATTAAACAGGGGTGGAGGCCTCCGGGTTCAACTGTCCCCCTCTTACAATGCTGTGATTGCTAGTATCACTCAGCTCCCTGTGAGTAGTAAACAGCCATCAGTGTGCTAATGATCCATTGTTAGGCTGATGGTCCTTCTTGATCATGTGATCAGCTGGTTTTGGTTGTCAGCAGCAAACTGGTTGATCCACTCTGAGAAGGTGCTATTTAAGAGACTGAGCTGAATACAGCACCTCAGACTGAGGAAGTCTCTTGGATGAGAGACGAAACGTTTCTATATTTTTTTTTTGAATGTCCAGAGGACCAGACTTAACTTTTTTGGATGCTTCTATTCTATTCTATTCTATTCTATTCTATTCTATTCTATTCTATT
>NC_056500.1:56813117-56840564 GCF_014905685.2 Nematolebias whitei | reverse complement strand
TTCTATTCTATTCTATTCTATTCTATTCTATTCTATTCTATTCTATTCTATTCTATTCTATTCTATTCTAAATGGGCCTTATGTGTTAAAGCCAGCTGCTGTTGAATTCCCAGAAACTGACTTTACACATGCAAAAAGGGAGCGTCCATCCAAAACAACCAATCAGTGCATAACAATGAGATGTTTTAGGCCAACAGTGACAGAAACAGCCTGAGGGCCCCCGCTTCAGAACTAACTGTCCACTTGACATGATTGAGCCTGTTGTGTACTTATCTACCCGGATGATTGAGTTTACAAACCTTTTTTTTACTTACACTTCTGTGTCACTCCAAACCCTCTGTTGGATGTTTTCAGCAGGACTAGTTCTGAAGAGTTCTGGTCAGAGCATTTATTGGACTCAAGTTTCCAGACTGACCGCCTCATAATCAAACGAATCAACAAAACAGCAACAGCAGTTTTAGACGGGAAGCTTTAGCTGGTGTAGTAGTTTACCAGTTTGTCTTCTAAACTGAGGCTCAGCTTGGTTTTAGGTGAGACTCTTTGCAGAACAAGAACTTTGTTCTTTTCGCTCACATGTGGAAGTCATTGCAGCAAGCGGCTGCATGGAGTGGAGGAAGAGGGGAGAGGTTGGAGCATCTGCCCCGGGGCCCAGCGCCCCCCCCCCCCCACACACACACACACGCTCGCGCACGCGCGCGCACACGCACTAAACGGAGTTATCTTGTTTGGATGGGAGGTGTGAAGGCTGCAGACAGATGTTTGGTGGTGTTGGAGCGCCCTCTGTGAGACGTGTGCGTCATCTCTGCTGCTCCCTAACACTGAGCTGTACAAAACATCACAAGTACACAAATACAAATACTCAACGCAAAGTCGTGAAAAAACTGCTTAACAAAGCGAATTTCTCACAAACGCAGTCATAAACAATATTTTGCAACATTTTTAACACCAACATCATTTGAGTTAAAAGGATAAAAGTTTGGCCCCAGAATGTTCTTTCTCTTTTTGTCCAACACCTGAAATGTCTCTTCATTTGAAAAACTCAAGGAGTAGAAGAGAGGGGGGGGGGGGCATTTCCTGAGAGTTATTTACTTTGAGCCAGATGATGACTTTTTGGGAGGGAATTGGGAGGCTGGGGTGAGGAGAGGGGGTGTAACGTTGAGTCAGTTACAGGTCGCTGTAGCTGCAGCGCAGTTGTGGAGGCGGTCGTGCATGTGGACAGAGCGCAGGATCTCGTGCATGTGGACAGAGCGCAGGATCTCGTGCATGTGGACAGAGCGCAGGATCTGTGAGGATTAACGCGCTGCAGAGGACTCACTGGATGTACTGAGAGGAAGGGGGGGTTAGAACAAGGTAACTTAAAGATCCGGTAAAATCATCATTTAGTTTCTGGAAAAGTCTCAAATGAGACAAAACTTGTCAGATTTCTTTTACTGCTGTTTGGAGTTTGGTCGCGCGCGGATGTGCAGCTTTGCTTGGAGCTGGTTCATTCACTGAGGACTGGAGCGCCCCGACACTTGGAGGATCACTTCTGCTCAGGATCTCTGAGCAGTTTTTATCTGGAGACATTTGTGTTCTTCCTCTGCGCGCCTGTGCGCCATATGGTCCACCCCAGGGTGTCGCTTGACTCTGCTGGATGAAAGCGCGCGTGTTCGGCCTCACAGCTGGAGGTGTCACCCCCGAGACTGAAGGCTCCATTGTGGGATGCTGCCCAGCGTTTAATGGGAAACATATTGGAGTGTGCGCACCACTTCTTCTTTTCAGGAGGCTTAAACTGGAATACTGTACATGCAACTGGAGCGCGGACTGGACACTGAGAATCTAAACTGCTGAAGGATTTGATCCAAAAAGGAGAGAAGCGCTGAGACATTCTTCTTTCACCACCTACCCTGCTGGGCACTAAAGGGTCTGCTCACATTTTCACATCCTGTGGACCAAAACCCCCAAACTTTAATTTCCCTCTTGTGCACATCTTTTCCATTCGGAGACACTTTTTGATCTTAAAATTTGAAGTTTGACTAAGTTTTGCTGTGCAAGTCTTGTTTAATTCATCTAAAGAAGAGTGGGGCATGAGCAAAGTCCAACACCTCTGCAAACTTTATTTCATGTAGAGTTTTTAGTCCAATTTAAAAAAAGAAAAACAACATTTATACTAAGTCTTCTTGGACATGGAGTGTGCGTAAAAAGGTCCAAACCCATTAAGCATTTTGTCTGCAGATTCCCACGCCAGTATGTTCCTTTGTGTGGAGTGGGTGCGCTAATTATAGAGTTAACAAACGCAGAGCAGACGGATCATTCAGGCCGAGCCGAGCCGAGCCAGAGTAGGCGACCGCAGGAAACAGTGAAAGGACCAACGTATTTATTGTTGTTGTTGTTGTTTTAGTGCATTAAACACAGAGGACACATTGTGTCTGTGAAAAACAAAACGAATCCTTAAGAGAAATATTTAAGCTTTTGAGCAGAGCTGGTCTGAATGGAGTTAAGTTACAAGCGCTCCTGAAACTTGGCCCGGATCGGGACCCTGGTCCAGGTTGCCCAGACCAAAGGAGGAATTAATTGTTTCCAGAGCTTGCTGCCAAAAATAAACATTAAATACACTAATATATATATATATTTTTAAAGATGGTATGGCATAATTCTTACACATTAAATAGACATTTATTTAAAAAAGTTTAATATGTTATATATTGCAGAAAAATCAAAAATCAAAAAAATCAAATGTAGCAATGTGGACTTAAAAATATAGAAATTAAGAGAAATGAAAAATGGATCAAATAAAAAGCAACTTGAAAGGGGTGAGGGGGTGCATTTGAACCATTCTTTAACCTCAGATTGGACTCAATGCCACTAAATGATGGACTGTGTCGCCCTCTACTGGTAGTTATTGGGAAGTGCAGCTTGAAAGTCACAATCTTTTAACTATTTTAGTTACAATAAACTAAAACATTATGTATACTTTTATTTAATATTTTTTATTGTTAGTGAATGCCGTCCATAAATATTTTCACGTTGATCATTGACTGAACAGTGACCGTAGACTTTGTTTCGATGTGGAAACAGTGATTTTTAAAAAGTTGCTGTTTTATATTTCTCAGGTCTGACCATCTATAGTCATGGATGGGAAGAAGACGTTTGTGGCCTTGGGGGTTATCTTTGGGTTTATGGTTTCAGGTAAGCGCCTAAATAAAGTGCAGACACATTATTTTCTCTTTTTATATTTCTGACAGCTTGTTGACCCACTTGTCTCTTATCAGTTCTCTCTGGACTGGCATCACCAATTATCAGTCCAGATGAGGAGCAGCTGTTCCTGCAGCCCAACTCTCTCATCAACATCAGCTGCACCGGCGAGCAAGACGTGACTTGGGTTGAACCCCTGCCCCAAGACGCCACAGTTGTTCCTGGGGTTTTCTCCTCCACTCTCTTAATTTACAACGCAACTGTGGAGCACACTCGCTATTACGAGTGCATCTATGCAAGCCAGGAGATCGACCAGGACGATGAAATGCCAAATAATGTGGCATTTATTTACGTCTTTGTCCAAGGTAAACATATTAGAGGGTACGTAAAGTTGCTCCAGAATAATGTAAAAACTAAAGATAGATTGCTGAATGGTAGAATCATAAACAGAGTTTCAACAGAACCAGAGGAGCAGGGTGGTCCTCTTCATTTATCACAGAAATAGTTTCTTAAAGAAAGACTTTGAACTGCAGTACTGCAACTAACAGCATAAGATACGTTAGACACATGAGCTTAAAATGATCGGATTTCACGGCTTTTTCTGTGCAAATAGGTCATGGAGGACAAACTGGAGACATACTCTGAAACAATAACTAACACTCATTACTTGTTTCACAAAGGTTTGCTCAGCAGAAAAGTTTTCCTGTTTAAGTTTGTCAGCTTGTATGTACTGGCTTTAATAAACCTGTACTCAGCAAATTTATATTGAACTAAACTGTTTTCATTTTCAACCTGTGCTTTGGGGGTTTTGGATACTAAAATTGTTTTAAAACAAAGTGAGGTAGAAAAATTTTAAATTTATTGAACCCCCAAATTATAACAATGCATGAAAATCCAAAAAAGACTTTAAATTAGGCCCAACGATACAAAAGAATGTGAACGTTAGATGCACAGCTGGAGACAAACTACCGGTAGCCACCGTGTTGGTGATAGAACAAATGGAGAAATGTCACTAAACATCAGGCAAACCTATACATTTCTTTATGTGGGTTCAAAACAAGAATAAACTATTGTAATCAAAAGCATGAATCATAAAATCTTTCTCTCTGCACATCCAGATCCTGATGTGCTGTTTGTCCCAGAGACACCGGAAAACCTTATTGTCCCCTACAACCCGTTCCGAGTGATCATCCCATGCCGTGTATCCCATCCAGCCATTCCGGTTGTCCTGAAGAGCGTTTCCACCGGAGAGAAGATCAGTGACTTTCATGTTGGCCAGACAGGCTTTATTGACAGCATCCCTCCTGGGCAGTACCAGTGTGAGACAACCGTAAAGGACAAGACTTTCACAAGCGCCATCTACACCGTCAAAGATGAGGGTAAGCTAAGATGAGATGCAGTTTTATAAATCAATGGAAAATAAATAATTGCTCTCTTCAGATCGAGGTTGAAGTTCTGCCTCAAGTGGAGGAGTTCAAGTATTCCCAGGTTTTGTTCACAAGTGAGGGAAGAATGGAGCGTGATATTGGCAGACTGATTGGTGCAGCGTCTGCAGTATTGCGGACTCTGTACCGGTCCATTGTGGTGAAGACGCAGCTGAGCTGTCAGGCAAAGCTCTCTGTTTACCGGTCGGTCTACGTTCCTACTCTCACCTGAGGTCATGAACTCTGGGTAGAGGCTGAAAGAATGAGACTGTGGACACAGGAGGTTGAAATGAGTTTCCTCTGCAGGGGAGCTGGACTGTCCCTTAGAGACAGGGTGAGAAGTTCAGTTATCAGGAGAGACTCAGAGTAGAACCACTGCTCCTCCACATCAGGAGGAGCCAGTTGAGGTGGTTCGGGTATGTCTGACTGGGAGGAGACCCGGGAGAAGACCCAGGACATGCTGGGGAGACTATGTCTCTTGGTTGGCCTGGGAACACCTTGGGGTCCTCCAAGAAGATCTGGAAGAGGAGCTGTGGAAAGATGTCTGGACCTCCAAGCTGCTGCCCCCGAGACTGACTTCAGAATAAGCAGAAGATGATGGATGGATGATGGATGGATGGATGATGGATGGATGGATGATGACACATTTAATTTGAAATCCTCTTTATTTTTGTTTATTTGAAAATGCTATAAGGCATTAGCCTAACTTCAACTGAAAGTCACGTGATAAATCTTCGTGTTGGTTCCTTTGAGATGAGACAGCAGCACTGATCTCCTTTCTCTGGTGGTCCTCCTCTAGAAGCGGAGGAGGTGGAGGACTTTGATGTGGAGGTTAAAGCTAGTGAAGAGACGATGAGGGCGGGGCAGCCCCTCAACATCTCCTGCATCGCTCCATCTGGCTCAGACTACCGTCAGTACTGGCTCCATTCAAAGAATCAGGTAAACTCCAGGGTTTGATTTTCTTTCTGAGCATTTTCTTTATTTCTAACTAGTTTCTTTGTGTCGCTTCAACCAGAAGTCCACTTTATCAGAATCAGAACCACGTACGTACAAAAGGAATTTGGTTTTACTTAACGCACATGAACTTATTGCACATAATTAGAAAACACCAACAAATGACTCAACAAGTAGGTGGAAACGCAGACAAAATGCAGAAGAGCAGACGTGAGAAGAACCAAAACTCAGACGTAAGACACGAGTTAAGAAGGTCTGAAGCCCACACATGATGTTCCATTATTATTTGCATGAGAGATGGATTCCTTCAAACGCTTGTCAAAAGTTATTTCCTCAGCAAAGTGAAATGTTTCTTAAAATCCATAAATGACAAGTGAAGAGTAATTTAAAGTGAAGCCTTTAGTATAAATGTTGCCTTGATGAAGAGGATGTAAGGTTCAGCAGCTGAAGTGAAGAAGGTAGTGTAGAATGAAAGTTTGAACCTGGTGAGACATCAGAGTCTGCGCATGACGACCAGCTGAACATCCCAGGCTTTCCAGGATCTGAAGCAGTTCTACATGTAATTTATGTTCATCTCTGCTCACATTATTAATGTGTACTTGTTGTGTGTGTGTGTGCAAGAGGTTTTTCAGAGACAGGTAGAACACAGAAGACCTGGGTCCTGGTTCAGGCTTTTAAAAGCCTCTGTGTCTGGGCTTCAGTCGTTTGTCTTCAGCTGGACCTGTAAAACAACAACAACAACAAAAGTGAAGGAGGCAGAGAGTAACATTACATTTTATATTTATGTATTGTCCTTTTTTCCTGCAGGCTCTAACTGCGATTCAGACGAAGCAGACGTCTCCTGACTGGGTCATCTACACCCTCAGCATCCCGAGAGCCTCCCCTGAAGACAGCGGCGCTTACGAGTGCTCCGTCACGCACCCAGTCAGTGGAAAAACCCGAGTCAGCAGCGTGGCTGTAACTGTTTTTGGTGAGCCTCCCCATCAGAAACATTTCCAGAATATTTCCTTCTGCACTGTAATAATGTCTGCTCAAGCTGAGGATTTACAGTCATTGAAAACGATTTCATATTCTCGTCATCGCTCAGGTGAATTAGTGCAACCTCTAATGTGTTGAAGCTGTGTGTGGAAGTCGTTTTCAGCTTCAGCTCTGGTTTTAACATCAGCCACTTGGTTTTATGGGATGGCCTCAGCAGATGTGTGTCAGGCCTTCACTTCACTTCGCCCCAGCCCTCGGCCTGGTTTCCCTCTCCTGAAACTCTTTCCTGTCCTCACAGACTTTGCTTCTTTGCTCCTACTGGTCAAGAACTAAGCGCTTGTTGTTTTCCTTATTTTACACAGAGGAGAATTCTTTTCTGACCCTGGACCACAGTGGCATTCTGTCGACGGAGTTTGTCAGCATTTTAGAGGCGACAGAGTTTACTATTCTCATCAGTGCTTACCCCGTCCCCAAAGTTTCATGGCTCAAAGACGGCAAAGAATTGCCAGAGAACTACTATGTCTTCAGCAAAACAAGCCACAGTGAAGGGACTCGGTAAGCATCAGTATTGTGATTCCACATTTAACATTTGAACAAGGAAGACGTGACGGGTGAGTCGTTCTGCAGATCACAGTCTGTAAAATCAGAAAGTGTCAATCAAAGAAAGTGAACATGGGTGGTGCTTATAGCAAAAAGACGTTGAGCAGCACTAACACTTTCCTCTTATATCTATTTATGACTAAACTAGTGTGTTGATTGTGGTGCATTTCATTTGTACTCAGAAGTCAGAACTTTTGAGTTCCAAGACAGGAAAAGAAAAATCAACTGAACGTTTGTTTTTTGTTTTTTTGAATGTCCAGAGGACCAGATTAAACTTTTTTAGATTGTTCTACCTGGATTATTGAGCATGCATCAGGATCAACTGAGCCTTGTTGTCTGACTAACGCTGACCTCAGAATACAAGATGTTGCCCTGTGCATGAAAAGCTGTGACACTGCAGTAATATTTTTTTTCTGTCAATTTGAAACTCATAAAAATAGTACTTTGTAAACTATTTTTAGGAATCTAACAAGGATGTCATTTGTTCATTTAAATGACCGCTCAAGGTTTTTCCTTCTCACAGGTATGAGAGCATTCTAACTTTTCGACATCCTCTGGAGAAAGACAATGGAAATTACACCATCAGAGTCCTGAGTGGCTCTCACACAATTCAGTTCTCTTTTGTCATTAAAGTGAGAGGTGAGATCAACAGAAAGAAAAGTACCGTACGTACGCATCATACAGATATGACTGAAAGTTTTCAGTGTTGCTATTTTGTTTTCAGCTTCTGCTGGACCGATGATCTTACCTTCCTCGGCTCCCATGATGCTGCCTGATGTGGACGAGATGGTGGTGCCTCTTCACACATCTTTTAGCTTGACGTGTCGCGGAGCAGCAGAGCTGGAGTGGGACATGCCATTTGATATGCTTGAGGAAACCCAGGAAGACAGCAGTGGTCTGTTTGTCACCACGGTCACCGTGAACAGTGCAACAGCCATGCACACTGGCTCCTACACGTGCTTCTACAGCACAAACAGCACCGATGACACAGAGGAAAGCAGCATCTACATCTATGTGCCAGGTATGGAGTCAACAACTACTTCAATAGTTTAGATGTTTTCTCTGTTTTCTGGTTAGAGTGACTTGTTTTATTCCAACACAGATCCTGACGTTCCGTTTCTGCCATCACCGGTGTTTATGAACCACGTCCTGTCTGACCATGATGAGATGGAGATTCCATGTAGGGTGTCTAACCCACAAGCCCATGTGACACTGGTGAACACTGACACCCAGCAGCCTGTACCTTGTGTTTACGACAGTAAAAAGGGTGCTTTGGGAATATTTACGGCTGGAACGTATGTCTGCAAGGCTGTCATACAAGGAGAGGAGCACTCCAGTGTGGAATACATTGTACATGGGGTGATAGGTGTGTGCTCCAGTGTTTGTGACATCTCTAATGATATCTGTTGCATCTTCTGCTTAATATGTTTTGGTCTCTCTATTCTGACATCAATGTTTCACTGGTATCAATTGTTCTATTTTAGGTGCTTTAAATGTTGAGCTGTCAGCCAAAAGAACTACTCTTCTGGTGGGAGACACCATCACTGTCAGCTGTCTGGCTCAAGGACCTGACATATTGGAAGACCATTGGAAATATCCTGGTAAACTGGTATGGGCACAAAATCATACTGTAAATCAAAAGACTTTACAAATTTAGCATGTGCATCAGTGGTAGTGTTGATCTCAAAATACATGATGTTCTGTTTTCTTTGACAGGCCAATCGCGGCAGCAAATCTTTCCGTGAAAACAAGAGAGACCAGGAGATCTTGTACACTTTGACAATTCCACAAGCCTCAACCAAAGACAGTGGCATCTACTCCTGCTCCATCACTGACATTATTTCTAATGAAAGTCAGACGAAGCAACTTACCATCCAAGTTTTTGGTATTGTTTTCTACATTTACAATGAATATCATGCTGCATTATATATATACATATATTAGTGCGGGTGAGTAATTGTTAATTTTCCGTTGATCTTGTTATTTTCAATAGACAGTGCGTTTGTGTCCATCGAGCCAGAGTTCAAGGAATATGAAGCTGCAGAGCTGGATGAGGTTCGGGAGTTCAGAGCAAAGATAGACTCTTTTCCCGATGCTCGTGTTACTTGGTTCAAAGATGGTGTCCCACTTGGGGATGTGACCGCTGAGATCTCTACCAACCTACAGCAGATCAATGAGATCAGGTGAGTTTGTCAGTAATAGCAGATGTAATGACAACCTCAAGTAGGGCTGGGTCATATCTCAATATTTTTAAAATATCATTTCATTTGCGATATAAAATGAGACTTTATCAAAATAAAATGATATAGTTTCACTCTATGTAGTTCTAATACGTGACAACCTGCCAGTTACTTTCCCAGTCTGCTCCTTCTCACGTCCCCTCCTCCTCTCCCTCACTGAATACACACCCAGCCCCTCACTCGCTCCCCCACCTCCTGCTGTGTAAAACTGCCTGCTGCTGCAGTTCCCACTGTCAACAAGCTAGATGCATATGCAGATTTCAGTCATCACAATAGGTCTTTGTTGACCCACAGTGCAGACACTCTGGTGACATAGATGTAAATTCCTGATAGGTGTGAAAAAGGGGCCGTTTACACGGCGTGTATTTTGAGTGCATCCGCAGGTTTCTCTCTGTGGTTCTGCTGATCATTTACACGACACCAGTGGCCCCCCTCTTTGAATCCAGAGGTTTCTGAACCCACCTTCCATAGTGGAGGTTTTTCTCTGACCCCCCGCTGATAATGTAAACATCTCCCGCTGAGGCTTCGTGTTAAATCACATGCGCACGCACGCGCGGACAGACGCTATATTTCTATCAACATGGCGGCGGATACAGTTCTTTCAGAACTACGATTGATGGAATATATTTTTAATCTCGTGGTTAATCTACATCAGATTCCAGGTGCTGTGACCGACATCTGTGTTGGAAGAGACACAATCTGATCCAGTTCTAATGTCTCTGTTTATAGAACGAGTCACGTGCACACGTCGCACTGCACTATAACATCTAAATGTGCTAAATAACAACAGTTTAATAACAATAAACAGTATTTATGTTAGTGTGAGAGATATAATGAAGCTCTGAGCTAAATGAAGCTATCTGGACATGTAATTCAAATTTAAAATGATGCTAAACATATAGTGTGAACACTAAAGTTGAAAATGAAGACATCAGGTTTAATTTTTATTTATTTATTCAACACCACAAACTGTATGTCACACAAACACTGATAATTAAACGGGACACACTATTAAAAACAAGTTAACTGAACTGTAAACTACATTAATGAACTGGACTCTGGCTCCACGTTGAAAATGACTGTGTAGCTGCTACAAAGGAGAGATTTGGTGTTTTCCAGGAAATTGACTGTTTTAGGGCTCCCACATACTTGGGCATACTGTGTATACTCCAGAGTCAGAGTTTCTTTATTGTCATTCACACCTCATGTGGTACATGTGGTGGAACGAGATTATGTACACAGGGTCCCAGTTACATCCCACAATAACATGTAAAAGAAAAACAGTAATAAGATCTAAGGTATGAACTAAGAAAAACATCAACTAAAAATATGCTAAGCACTAATAAAATAAAAACAATACGCCGAACAGCAGCACGAACTGTGAGTCTGTGTGAGCAGATGAGCATGAACACAGCAACATGAAACAGATCAGCAGCAACATGAAACAGATCAGCAGCAACATGATATGGTTTTTCACAGTGATTATCCTGATTAGAGATTCATGAGTCTAACAGCCTCAGGGTAGAAGCTGTTCCTCAGTCTAGTGGTTCTACACTTAATGCTCCTCAACCTCCTGCCTGAGGGGAGTGGGGCAAAAGTGTGTGTGCTGGGTGAGTGAGGTCCTTCATGATGCAGGTGGCCCTCTTCCTGCATCTGGAGGTGTAGATGTCTGTGATGGGGGAGAGATGGACTCCAACATCTTCTGTGCAGCCTTCACCACTCTCTGCAAAGCTTTTCTTTCTGCAGCTGTGCAGCCTCCATGCCACACGTTGATGCTGGAGCACAGGATGCTCTCCACTGCACACCTGTAGAAGGAGGTGAGGACTGAGCTTCCAGACCAGCTCGTCTCAGCCGTCTGAGGAAGTAGAGTCTCTGATGAGCTTTCTTGATCAGGCTGGTGGTGTTGTTGCTCCAGCTGAGGTTGTCATTCAGATGTACACCCAAGTACTTGTAGCTGGAGACCACTTCCACCGCAGATCCTCTTATGTTCAGGGGGTGGGGTTGTTTCTTCTGAAGTCCACAACCATCTCCTTTGTCTTCTTCACATTGATGTGAAGGTTGTTCTTCCTGCACCAGCTCTCCAGGTGTTCCACCTCCTGCCTGTAGCTGGACTCATCATTGTTTGTGATGCATCCCACCACCGCTGTATCATCTGCAAACTTTACAATGTGACAGCCTGGATGGGTAGCTGCACAATCATATGTGAGCAGAGTGAACAGGAGGGGTCTCAGCAGACAGCACTGAGGGGAGCCGGTGCTGAGGGTTATGGTGGAGGAGAAGTTGTGGATCCTCACAGACCAGTCTGTTTGTTAAGAAGTCTAGGACCCAGTTGCAAATGGAGGGGCTTGCCTCTTTTCCACAGTTCCTCCTTGGCCTTGTTTTACCTGCTCAGGCCAGTTCAGTGTTCTTTTCCACAGGGTCTTTTTTGTTGAACTGGCCTGTTTTTTCTGTACCTACTTCTCTGCGGTTCAAGTGAGGCCAAGAAGGACCTTAAACGTGATGTCAGCGCACTGTCAGTCACTGATTGGTCAAGGGGAGGAGTCACTGGATCTTTCAGAAACTTTTCACACCAATCTGCCATGGAAGCCTGGATCTATTTTAAAGATTTTAAAAACAATAATGACAACACTGTGATCTAATCCTGAAGTGCAGGCGATTTTTGTGCTTGGTAGCAGACGACAAAATTCAGAGCGAGCTAGATGGAGTTTTGCCGGTTTCCCCAGTTCTCTTCACCGGAGCCTCAGAGCCAGCCAGGCCGAACAGGGCTCATCTCCCCGGCTCCGAGCTCCACTGGTCACCGCGGAAGATCCTCCATGGTGCCGACTCAGGGCTTGGGCTCCAGATCCCAGCCTTGCATGCTCAATGACTCGAGCTGCTGACTCACAGAAGGCCGTTGCCCAGACCCTGGCCTCGCGTAATCATGAAGGCTGAACCCCGGTCCCAGCAGACAGGCGGATTGGGATGGATCTGGGACGGACGGTGGAAACAATGTTTAAAAACATGTTAGGTATAAAAAAAATTATGTATTTTTTAATTAGTGAAGATTTAAAAAATAAATAATTAAACGGTGCCAGCTTTATCATGAAGTCCTGTTTTCACTTTAATGCCTATTGAATAACCTGTTAAAGTTAAATCACCTGAAAAATCATAAAAAGACACAAAATTATTGGATCTCTCGGGAATATTTCCCTCAAGTATGTTTAAGAAGAGATACGACCCACAGATGTACAAATCACAAAACAAGAACTTTAAAGCAAAGCTAATAATAATAATAATAATAATCCTTCCCCAGAAAATATTTGAAGAAAATAGATGCCATTCCCTGCATTATGGTGTATTTTAATAAGTTGTTGAACATCCACGTGTACCTACATTTGTAAACACTTGATTCAATAATTATTTTAGAGACATCAACAAAATTAAGTCAGGTTCCCTGGACGGATTTTAAAAATTGTTGAAATTATTGAGCAGGACCTGACATCATGCCCTCCCAACATTAAAGTACACTGTGACAAAAACACAAAAACATTTTTGTCAGTTTTGTCAACCTGCATGTAATAATTAAAATACAAATAATTTACAGGTTCGTTCCTTCCTGTCACAATTTCTAACCTTCACAACTTTTATTCCCCTTTTCTTCACAGTCCTCTGGGAATAACATCCATCTCCTTCTCCTGTTGTTTTCATTTCCGCTATTCCTTCTCCATCACAGATTTTAACAATTTTAGTTTCCATAATACTTGTGTTACCTGGCTTCTTTCTTCTCAACGTGATGTTTCTCCTTCAAGGTGTTCTCTATAACACCATCAGCTGGACTTCTCAAATATTAAGGCAAAATCTCACCGCGCACAACACAGACACACTAGCTAAGTTGCTACACACTCCATTTCTCTCACACATCCTGACACACACACACACACACACACACACACCTGCCAGTCAACAGCTGACGTCACTAACATAGATGTAAGCTAACAGGCAACACGGCGGTGTCTCCCCCTCCTCCCCCCGCCCTGACAACAACCCCCCCGAGGAGATGAGCACCCGCCACCTGCTAAGCTACTGGTAACTTTCATCTTTTCTCTCCCTTTACTTTTAACTGTCGACTCATCTCTAGTTTCACAGAGCAGTGCTGCAGTTAGCAGGAGCCAGTAGTGTTGGCTTTTCAAAATAAAGTAAATTTGAACATTTCCTGATAATTAAATTTATTTAAAGTCTATATAAATCTTTATTCTGAACGTGTGGCAGCTTGTATTTTACTGTGGTGGCGTTCCACAATACAATACATGTAGAGGAAACCCCGATACTGTAAATATATAATACATGTTTAATTCGATCATTTTAATAATCTGTTTTCTTTTTAATTTACCAGAAACTTCGAAATAAATTCTCACCAAGTACTGAAACCTGTTTCAGGGTTTTACCACCACTAGCTGGTGAGGCTCATAACATCAATTTGAACCCCACCCACTGTAATCGGTACTGAAAGCATAAAGTGGCACTAATGGGCACTGTTGAAATGGAAAATGAAGCGATCCGACCTTGGCCGGGCCGAGCAGGACCTATGGAAATGAGGCATTTGTCTTAAGGCTCCAGTATACTCGTGCGGACCTTTTTCCACGCGGACTCGACGCGCACTGTCCGCAGAGGGTTGAGACTTCATACTCGAGCGTCCACCCTGAGCGGCTGCAGACCAGCTCCGCAATCAAGCGGCGTTTACCTTCGGGACAAATTGAGGTCGCCGACAAGCGTACTGGATTGATTGACAGGTTGCAAAAAATCAATAACAAATAAAAGAGAGCTGGCAGCCCCAGCTGCAGCGGTGTTGTGTTTATATGTTGTTAATAAAAACTTCTAAAAAAATAACAAAACAGGGAGCGCTGGCCCTGCAGCCCACACATCAGACCAGCCCACCAGGAAATCGCCAGACCCTCCCGCAGCCACGCTGGACTTGATTTTAACTTGCTCGTCTCAAATTTTTTCATTTCTCACCATTTCAGTCATGGCATCAATGGAGGAGGAAGAGATCACTTGCCTCATGACAAAAAAAAAACTAAAGAAAAGGCCAGATCAGGGATGAAGAAGGGGAATTTAATACATTGGTGTCGCATACAAAACAGTCTGTCGCCGGGCAGTTTATTGTGCGACACCGCGTACACATACGTGGTCCTTGAAAATTGAGCTTTGCATGGACATGCCCTGCAGGGGTACGTGCATCAGGGTCCATCAGGGTCTGGGGGATCGTGGTATTGAAGGCAGACGTGAAGTCTGCAAAGAGCATAGGAGTCCTTCTGCACCAGGTGGGTGAGAGCAGGTGTGGACCACAGAGGAGGTGGAGGTTAATAAAGGTTGATTGAATATACTTCATTAGAATCAGACTTTTGAAAGAGCAAGTCAGCCTTTCATTATGTTTGCTCTGTTTGTTTTCTGTTTACATTGTAAGTGCACAGCTGTGTATTTGGTTTTGTTATACAGAATATATATATATATATATTAGACATTTATTTTGTACAGTTACAGCTGTTTGTTAATAAAGGTGCCTGTGTGACAATTGGGACAAGGCTTTGACTCAGAAATATATTTTAGTTATTACTTTATGGAAAGAAAAAAAAATCAATATATATTATATATCGCCATTCATCTTAAAAATATTGAGATATTAATATTGGTCCATATCATCCAGCCCCAACCTCAAGGTAAAATTGCTCTCTCTAACTGGGCTTTAGTGGTGTGATGTTATGCTTCTGCTTTTGTTTCTCTGTACAGCTACATGAGTGTTCTCACACTGATCCGTGCCAAGGAGGAGGACAGTGGGAACTACACCATGCACATACAGAATGGAAACCTAAGTCGTGATGTCAGCTTTACCTTGGAGGTTAAAGGTCAGCTTTTATTTCTTTGGATTTGAATGTTAACCAAATTTTAGCGGAATCTAGAGTCTGTTGATATTTCATGTTTGCTTATGCTGCTCTGCTAACATCTCATCTGGCCCCTGATGTTATAGTGCCTGCAGTCATTGTGGACCTGATGGACCTCCATCATGGTTCAACCACAGGCCAGTCTGTGGTGTGTATCACCAGGGGGCAGCCCACTCCTGTGGTGGAGTGGTTCATCTGCAAGAACATCAAACAGTAAGATCAATTTTCTTCAAAATGAAAATGCCTCTGGACTTGTTTTTCAAGTTTTTCTCTTTAATTGATCTGACTAGATTGATTTATTTTATTTTATTTGCTCCCGTCTAGTTGTGCCAATGATTCTTCTGTGTGGCAGCCTCTTGCCACCAACTCCACGGAGATCACCACGGAGTCACACTTTGATGAAGAGGGCAACCTGGAGAGCCAGGTCATGTTTGGTCATCTCGAAAGCACACTGGCCGTGCGTTGCCTTGCCACCAATGAAATGGCTGTCATTAGCAGGGAGATCAAACTGGTGTCCAATGGTAAGAGCTCACTCGTATCACAATCCCCAGAGATCTTTGCTTGTCTTTTTACTCAGCTTTGAATTGAAATTTGATGGTGTCGCCACCTTTGATTTCTAAAACTGCTGTGGGCCGCCTAAAGAGCAGTTTGTCAGAGTTACAGCAGCTGTAAGAAGATGAGTTTAAACTATTACTGTGGAAGATCAGTCCTTGCAGATGAGCTTTCCCATCCTCACCCCCATCTTGCTCTGCCAATGTCTAGCCTCCTCTTTTCCATTTCCATTTCCTTTTCAACATACCTTTTGAGATTAATGTGGTTTTAACTTGATCAAAGGAACCTATCCTCATGCAACACTCACTACATGCTTCCATGTTGGTAATGTATTCTAACATGTGTGACCACTGGCTTTCCTCATGCACAGGCCCTCACCCTGAGCTGACTGTAGCTGCTGCTGTGCTGGTGCTCCTGGTCATTGTCATCATCTCACTCATTGTCTTGGTTGTCATCTGGAAACAGGTACTCTTGTCATCATTTGGCTCATTGCCTCATTTTCTTTCAGTTATTCATGTCCTCATTTTTAGCATTTACTTCCAAGATTTTAATTTAAATGTCACACTGTTTAGGTTGTTTAACATCAAATGTGCACAGCTACATAGTGCATGTTTGATTTTTTTTTTCTCTGGGTAAAATAGTCACTGCTCTCAGGGTTTTCCTATGGACAACCATGAATTCCTGTGTTCTCTGTCTTTCAGAAACCAAGATATGAGATTCGCTGGAGAGTCATAGAGTCTGTGAGCCCAGATGGCCATGAGTACATCTATGTGGATCCCATGCAACTTCCTTATGACTCTAGGTGGGAGTTTCCTCGTGACAGACTTGTGCTTGGTGAGTTCAGTATATATTTTTAAAGGTTTCAAGGTCTGCCAGCAATGAAATGGCTGTCATTGGAGATGCTCCAACCTGTAAATCTCTCTTTGCCTTTGAAGTTAGTCTATGATAAGATAACTGTGATTTGGAGAGTGGGGGCTTGGTTGCAGAGATTTGGTTTGGACCAGTGATCAAGGGACATCAGGCACCACAAGTGTCAAAGATGAGACGGCAGCATGTTGAATCTGGATAACTGACCCTATTCTTGCTTTGTGTTTCTTAGGTCGTATCCTGGGCTCTGGAGCTTTTGGGAAGGTGGTTGAAGGCACCGCTTATGGACTCAGCCGCTCTCAGCCCGTTATGAAGGTGGCAGTGAAAATGTTAAAACGTGAGTTTAAAGACAGGACAGCTGAGCCAAGCTGCTGTTAGAGATGTAGAGTGCTGTATGAATGGGTAAATGAGGACACAGATTGTAGTGTAAAGTGCTTTGAGTAGCTTGAAATAAGATAGAAAGGTGCTATATAAGTACAGTCCATTTACCATCACAGAAAAGCTGCAAGTAGCAGTAGTATGGATTATTGAGATTGGCTCTGTGACAGAAGCTACTTGTTTCTACTGCACTTCAAACAATTAAGATGTTTTTAAACTGGGAATTAAAGTACCAGTATACAAACAAAATCATCAGCACCAATAGTTAATGAGATACTGTTTTAAATATTAATTCAGTGAGGATAACAGGAGCCTCTAACTCTTGAATCATTGAACTGGTTTTAATACAACTCCCAGAAAATAATCATTGGATATATATCCGTAATTTGTTAACATTTGTAGTTAATCTGATTCAAGATGGCTGCTCTGGCTAATAAACCTTAGTAAACACAATATTGGATATACAGTATCTATTTTTTGTACTGATACTGAGCTAAAATTTAGTGTGATGGTAGCTGAGAAACATCCCAAAAACGTACTCTAGGTATTAACATTATCAAAAAAGATCTTTGTTTTAAACTTTGGTATGCAAGGGTCTGGGCAATTTGCAATGTTTTAGGAAATGCATCTTTTATAATAATGATTCTTTGAGGAGAAGACAAGCTTTTAGTAAAACCAACCGAAATACCACACTCCCAAATTGCTGTAGTTTTCAAATAACGTAAAACATGATAAAATTTATATTTTTCAAGGGTGTTTGTTTTAGTGTGCCATACCGAAAATAAAAGTGGTACCTATCTGGCAACCCTGCTGAAAACTTTTTGAAGGTGCACCCGATGAGTGTATGAAGTATCATGAGTATCAGTCTGAGGAGCTGCGATCACAGTACCTTCTCATAGTGGATCAACCAGATTGACTTCATTAGATAAATAATGTTTCTACTTGACTTTTTATTTATGTGAATGTTTTTGTTCAGTGCCCTGAGACAATTTCTGTTGTGACCTAACCTACAAAGCTCTCAACAACCTAGCTCCATCTTATATTACAGATCTTATTGTTCCATATTTTCCTAACAGAGCACTTCGCTCTCAGACTGCAGGTTTACTTGTGGTTCCTAGAGTTTCCAAAAACAGAATGGGACGCTGATCTTTCAGTTATCAGGCTCCTCTCTTGTGGAACCAACTTCCAGTGTATGTCCATGAGGCCGACACATTGTCCAGTTTTAAGAATCGGATTAAGACTTTCCTTTTTGATAAATCCTATAGTTAGGGTCGGCTTGTTATGCTGTTATAGGCTTAGACTTCTGCAGGACAAATCAACCTCTTTTTTTATTATTATTATTATTAATTGTGACAAATGAATAGTTTCATTTGAAATTATTTATATCTTAAATTGTTATTCTTGACCTGCCATTGTGTATCTGTTCCTCCTTCCTGTTCCTCTCAAACCAGTCTGTCAAAGCAGATGACCACTTGTCCTGCACCTGGTTCTGCTGGAGGTTTCTTCCTCATCAGGGAGTATTTCCTTTCCACTGTTGCCTTTGTGCTTGCTCAAAATGAGAGTTCTGCGATGAAGTTAAACTGAAAGCAGTCTGCTCCTCAGAAAAATAATGTTATTAACTTATGTTTTATGTATATGTTTCTGGTCAGTGTCTTGAGATGACTTCTGTTGTGACTTAGTGCTATATAAATAAACTGAATTGAATTAGGACACTAATGATCAGTTGTTAGGCTGATCGTCCTCCTTGTGCATGTGAACAACTAGAAGAACCAGAGGTCCAGAGGACCTGAATTATGGTCCTGTTTACACAGACTCAGCCGCTAGAAACTTAGTGTTTTTCAGATGTTAATTCAGGGGAAACATCCTCGCTTACATGGATTTTATGGTGTTAACACTGAACCGCAGAAATCCCCAGAGTCCGCTGTAGTTGCCATGCCAGGTCATTAGCTGGCGCTCTGAATTTTGTACCTTCACCTAATGCCCATGTGCACTGGCACTTGAATCCTATGTGTATAGAATGTAAATATTCACTTGGAGAGTGGAAGGCAGCAGGAAAAGCTTTGTGTGGACTGATGATGAGGTCAGTTTGTTGCTTAATGTGGCACAGAAAGCAACATGTTATACTCCAGCGCCATTGTTGTGGATAGAAGTATGCCGTTTGGCTGCACATGCGTGAAATGTACGCCTGTAGTGCGCATGTGCGACTTCACACTTGCAGAGCATTTCACACCTCTGCAGGAAGTTCTCCCGAAAATCTCCACTCTGAGACCTGAATTCAGAAACCTTTGGTTTCAGAGAGAACGAGGGCTGTTGTCTGTAAATGAACGGCCGAACCACTCAGAAAACACATCTCTGTAAACGGGGCCTTAACCTTCTGGAAAACTGAGCATTCATGAGGATAGCATCTAGTTTTGGTGTTTGTTCTTTGGTGCACCCAGTAGACTTGATGGGGCAACAGTCAAAGAAAAAGAAAAGGAAACGCTGAAAAATGTTCACAAAAACAAACCACAGCATAAACAACAAACTAACATGTTGCAATAAAAAGGAAATCCTGGCCTCATGTATGATTTGTTGACTTGCTTTGATGGAGTGTGATGATAGTCACGGCTGCTGTACTTTCTTCCAGCCACGGCTCGGTCCAGCGAGAAACAAGCCCTGATGTCTGAACTGAAGATCATGACTCACCTCGGACCACATCTAAACATTGTTAACCTCCTGGGAGCATGCACCAAGTCAGGTGAAAAATACGCAGGAAAACACATGTAAATCAACATGCTCATTCAAAATACGTATTGTTTGATAATACTGTAGTACAACCATCTACAGTTTCATCAAACACCTATACACACATTCAGATTTGGCAACAGCCACAAGAAGACTCAGTGCTTCCTCAGCTCTCCGTGGCTTTGCTATTTTCATGGGCTTTTTATGGAGAAGTGAAGGCTCACCCTCCTGACTGTGCTTTCAGCTTTTACGAGTCTCTGATAAGATTAGTCTGTAGACTGACGCCGATGTGCAACTTTATCTGCTGTGTTGCTCTCAGGCCCTATCTACATTATCACCGAGTACTGCTTCTACGGAGACCTGGTCAACTATCTGCACAAGAACAGGGAGAACTTTCACAGCCTGAGCCCAGAGAAAAACAAAAAGGAGCTGGATATCTTTGGTATCAACCCTGCAGATGAGAGCAGCAGAAGGTATTTCTGATATATATATATATTTTTATTTATTTATTTATTTATTTTTATATTATTTTATTTTATTTGGTTATTGTTAAGACGTCTATGGTTTGGAAAAAAAAGCCCCCAAATCAGACTTTCTGTCACACACCCAAATTCTCCCCCTGCTCCTAATCTATAACTCAATCAGTGTTCTCTCCATGGCAAAGGAAATTGTCTAGCATCTTTCTCTAATCACATTAAAGTCTGAAGTGGTCTCAGCTTTCAGTCTAATTTCATTATCATGGTGGTACCTGTCAATTGTTCCCGCCCAAACATTCACAGTGAAATGGCAGCCTGTCCTCTTCCCGCTTGAGATTCATCCGTGTTGATGGATGACTCACAGCAACCACACCTCAAAATGACCATAACCTGATTTAATCCTGGTCACCATGTTAGCCTCAAACACATCTCCCACTAACTTCAGCACAAAGAACTGGGAGGGCAAGTGGCCAAATTGATGTAAAGTATGCTCAGTCTGGGGCTCAGTCTGATCTCAACGACCTGTCACCACTAACAGCATTCTCCTCTCGCCTTTACTCTCAGTTATGTGATCCTGTCCTTTGAGAAGAAAGGAGACTACATGGATATGAAGCAGGTGGACAATACTCAGTATGTCCCAATGCTGGAGATGAGCAGCACCTCCAAGTACTCTGACGTCCGGAGGTCTAACTATGACCACCCTCCCTCACAGAAAGGCTCGACCGGTACGCCCTGCAGCTCCCTGTCCTCTTTCTCAAAGTTATGGCTTTGGCGTTGTGTTTGAGTCATTGTTGGTTGAAGGGTACACCCTTGTCAAAATTTAGGACTGGAAGTGGCCTGTAATTACACAGAGAAGATAATTGTAGTGCACACATAATAATGCCCAGTTTCTGCCTGCCATTAAAAGCCAGGTCTGGGAGGAGAGTGCTATATTTACAGCACATGTTGAACCTGAGGAAATGCTCATGGTGTCTGTGTTTTCCAAAGCAGAGTCCGAGATGGACGCCCTGCTGTCAGACAGCATGGACGAAGGCCTCACAACTGTCGACCTGCTCAGTTTTACCTACCAGGTGGCAAGGGGAATGGAGTTTCTTGCTTCTAAAAATGTAAGTTTGCATAAAAATCTTGTTTTTCTGCATTTTTACATCCTCACAACTTGTTGCTTTCTGAGGCGCTAATAGCAGCTTGTGCCGGCCAGAGGTGGGGTGGGCACTGAGGAAATCAAAGGTTGTATGATAAGCAGCTGAATGTTGCTGTACCCACTCAGGAAAAAGGCCAGACTCTGAATATAGAAGTCAGAACTAGAATTACCAGGCAGGAACTCACTGCAGCCAGAAACTATTCATCCAACCATATAGTTATTATCCTTAAATATCCAGTGGTCACAGCCATCCTTCCAACTGGCATGTTTACACAGCGATTATGCTTCATGAAGCAAAATGAAACAGTATAAAAAATGAATTGGCTGAAGTGAAACTCAGAAATGGTCGGTAGCTGTGGTAGAGCAAAATGTGCTGAGCTGAGAACAGATGAAAGCAGCACCTCCAACATTTTGGATGGTTCTTCCTTTGTACAGTGTGTTCATCGGGACCTCGCAGCCAGGAATGTCCTCCTCTCTCAAGGCAAGATCGTTAAGATTTGTGACTTTGGACTGGCCAGAGATATTATGCATGACAACAACTATGTTTCCAAAGGAAGCGTAAGTTTCTACTTGGACATAAAATTATTCCTAAACCATGCAGTGAATTTAAAATGCTTTTTTTTCTCCCAAGGTTTTTACAAATACAGTAAAAATTGTGCCTTCTCTTTCATGATAGACCTTTTTGCCAGTAAAATGGATGGCACCAGAAAGCATCTTTGACAATCTCTACACCACTCTCAGTGATGTTTGGTCATATGGCATCCTTCTCTGGGAAATATTCTCCTTAGGTAAGCTTCTGTGAAACTCTATAAATGCACCAAACTTGTATTTATATATATATATATATTTATAAAGAAGAAGTGGGTAAAGATAATGGATGGATGGATTATATGTTTGAACACGAGGGGTTTGAAGTGGGGGTTTAACCCAGAGGTGTGCATGCTTTAAAACGATAACAATAAAAAAACATAATTTATATTATACAAAGCCTCTGCACCTGATTTACCTTGTTTGTTTAGATGCTGTCTCTTTAGGCCCCCTCCGTGTAAAAGCCCTGCTTGCTGTACAAGTATTAAAAGCATTTGTCATTTACACATCAACGCTTTGAAGCTCTTTACCAAACTTCTTAAATTATTTGATTTTGTGTTATTTAAAGCACTTTATGCTGCATTCATTTATATGAAAAATGCTTTATAAATATGTTTAAACTAACTTCATATTTATTTAATTTTAGGTAGATATCACGTGCACAAAATGCCACAATGAAATCTAGATTTTTTTTACATGTTCACATTTCAGATAATAAGGTTAGTCAACCTGTAACAGAACATGTTTTTTGTTAAGGTGGCACACCGTATCCAGGGATGGTGGTGGACTCCAGCTTCTACAACAAGATCAAGAGTGGATACAGGATGTCCAAACCAGAGCACGCACCTAAGGATGTGTATGTGATCAAACACTATGGTCACAATGTTTGTTACATAAAACACACTGGCTTACTGATCTGAGCAGTGGTGGCTGCCATCAGTCATGGTAAAACCACAAGGCACGTGACTGTTTGAACCAGTTCTTAGGAGAGCATTATGTGATTTTTCAGGTATGAGATGATGATGAAATGCTGGAACAGTGAGCCAGAGAAGAGGCCTTCCTTCATGGGTCTGAGTGAAACTGTCAAGTCTTTGCTGCCCTCCAGCTACAAGAGGGTGAGTCTTTTTGTGACCTTTTCCCCTTCAGACCTCTGTGAATTTATAACATCCGCTTTTAAAATGTACTGCAAATCAAAATGAAAAGGCGGTTTCTTGCAGACATTAGTTTGAAAAACAAAGTACCGGTTGAAAACCATTTAAATAAGTTATTAAAGTAGAAGGCACTTTAAAGCCCTTTCCACATCTTCTGTGAGTGCATTAGAAGTGTTTCTTTAGGCTCTCTGCTCCTGTGTAAAATGTGATTGGAGCCTCGGTGTCGCAGCTGCATGTCACAGCCTCATTGTAGGTAATGACACTGCACAAGTTGTCGCCTATACCACCCAACTTTAATTAGCCTTCCACAACATATAACACGTCAGAGCAGCTTTACCTCCGCCCTGCTCACAGCTTTAATGGCTGACAGTAAAGAAAAAAAACATTTCTGGAGGAACCACGTGGGGCTCAGCCGCAATGTTTGGACATCACTTGAGCTGGCGGCAAAATCAGTGATCACAAACTCTCATAAAACAGTCCTCAACTCCCGAGGGTTACTTTATTCTCTGCTTATATGTGTGCAAACGTCACCACGTCATTGTTGTCTGCACATCTTTATTTTGTTCTTGCAGTCTAACAGCAACGCTTTTTGTCTTGTGCAGCATTATGAAAGAGTGAACCGTGACTTCCTGAAGAGCGACCATCCTGCCGTGACCCGGGTGTGCACAGACGCTGATGCAGATTACGTTGACATCCCGTACAAGAACCAGGGCAAGCTAAAAGATCGAGAAAGTGGCTTTGATGAGCAGCGACTGAGCTCTGACAGTGGCTACATAATCCCACTCCCAGACCTGGACCCAGTATCAGACGACGACTATGGAAAGAGGAACAGATACAGGTAAAGTGACGAGTCGTGCTCTCTGACCACAGTACACAGCATCAGAGAAAACATTGATTTAAACGTGTCTAATTTGCTGCACTTTTAGTTCTCAAACATCTGAGGAGAGCGCCATCGAGACAGGCTCGAGCAGCTCCACCTACGCCAAGCGTGAGGGCGAGACTCTAGAGGACATCACGCTTCTGGATGAGATGTGTCTGGACTGTTCTGACCTGGTGGAGGACAGCTTTCTGTGACAGTGGAGCAGGAGCAGAGAGGGTGGGGGTGTAAGGACATGGGGCGAAAGAGAAAGGCTTTCATAATCAGCCAAAGACTCTGACCACGCCACCCCTCCTACTCCTCAGACTGCCAAAACTAAAACCACTTCATGATCTCAGTGAGTCTGTGGTGAACCCAAGGTACGCACATCCCACCCCCCTAAACAATGACCCGTTTTGGGTGAAGAAGTGGATGAGCATTGATGAAAACTCAAAGGAAGGATTAGAAGAACTGTCGGGCATTCCACGTTGAACTTTTCCAAACGATCAATGCGTTTTTTTGAATTTGAGAAGCTTTTGAGTATTCGTTTTGAAGGAACAGCAAGAAAGAAGCAATCAATAAAGCTGAAACTTTAAAGAAACAAAACCACTACAGTTGCACTATTTCAGCAAGATGAGCTCAGTCCTGAATGTGTTCCAGTGAAGAGTTACAGAAAGAGAGCACCTGATGCTGGTACAATCAGTAGCAATAAAGCACAAAATGTGGACAATGTGCATTCTTTGTATGAGACCATATAGCATCCTCAGTAGTTGTATACATGTGGTAGTTAAATTTTATTTTTTTTACGTATATGAACATGAATTATTTGTGAATAATAAGACAGATCATAGCAGCTTGAATAGTTTATGAAAGAGCTTCTGGGTCGTGTGCCTCTTTGCTTAGTCTCACCTTTCCTTCTCCAGATACCAAAAGGTTCGAGTCTTCAGACTTCTGTCCTGATGGAGGCCCAGGTCAGATGAGGCAGGTGGCTTTTATCAAACTAAGATGGATTGTATTGTAAATAGCTCCAGAGTTGTTTTATAAGAGAGAATTATTGGGATGAAATTGGAGTATTTGATGCGAGTATATGTTAAGCTTCAGCACCCTTTTATGCTTCAGCACCCTTTTATGCTTCAGCACCCTTTTCCACTTGTGAAGTTGTTGCTTTTAAACAACTTTTCCAATATGTTAATAGTACCGTTCTTCAGAAAACGTGCACATCATAAATGGTAAATGGACTGTACTTGGCGCCTTTCTGTGTAATCAAGAAACTCAAAAGCGCTTTACAACACAATCTGTGCCTTCATTTAGCTCCACACACACATTCATACAGCACTCTGCTAATTGAACAAATCCTTCTAAACAGATCAGAGCGTCAGCTCACATTCATGCACCCATGGGACACACAGCAGAGGTGATGAGGGGGTCAGTGTCTTGCCCAGGGACACTTCAACATGGGACTGCTGGTGGAATTGAACCCACGTAACCAATGGACAGCTGCTATAACCATTAAGCCACAGCTGCCCACCTCAACATCTGTGGATCAGAACTTTGAGTACAAAATACTTTTCTTCCACGTCAGCAGTATTTGATGTTGTATTAGTCCATTTAGCATCACAAACTGGGAGCCATGAAACGAACGGCATCAAAGGGACTTCTTTTTCATCCTAATAAACACAAACAGTGATTCCATTATTTGAGTTGGAAGATCTTGCTTGTTTTGATCAAAGTCGATCTGAGAGCCTCATGTTGAGTGAGCTGATGCTGATGATGTGTGTCCTCATTAATGTGAACACTGTGCTCGCTGTGACTGAACTGTTCGACAAATGTTGCACTTTCCCCTCATTTGTGATGTTCCCAAATAATCAAGGCTGAGATTAAAAAAGGAAAGTGGAGACAAAACAAACAAAAAAACAATTGTGTTGGCTGCAGATGTTTAAAGCAGAGTGGATGTTTGGACCACAGCTGGATGATGTGTTGCTGATAATGATACCTTATCTGTAGTCATAAATAATCACACACATTATGACTTCCTATTATCATATTCCATTATTTTATATCATGTACTTTCAGGTGATTTATACTGCAATAAATGATTTATAATGTAAAACTGGAGAATGTTCCACTGGTTTCTGTTAATATTAAACAGAAAAAGACTGAATGTGGTAATAAAAATGAAATATTAGGAGCTTGCTTGTGACACATGGAGAAACTAGATAAATAAATGTTTTTTGTAGAGATGTTGCAGATAAGAATTCATTGCAAAGAAAAATGGTCATTTTAGATATGTGACTTTATATTATGATACACAACATTAATATAAATCACAAAAGCTTTCTCCATATAGGTATAATCTGATGTAAATTAAAAACTTATTGTTTAAAGGAATGCACTGCACCCACAGTAAAGATGAGTGATCCATTATAGCCCAGAGAAGACGCGCTACAATCACATCAGACTTTTATTTTTAAGGTCAATTAGCTTTTCTGGTCCACTTGAAAAAGGTTAACTAAAAGCTGATCAGTTGGAGATGTTCATCTAATGATTTGTTACCAAGAGTTTCATCAAAATCTGTCCAGTGGCTCATGAGATATTTTGCAAATAATCCCAGATTGAACGGTCATTACTTGTATGATGATGCGCAATAATCAAATTCTGACACAAACACTGAAAGGTTAAAAAAAATAAAAACCTTCCCCAGATCCTGGACCTGACAAGAACTTACCAACATCAATACTTTGTTGCAAACTAAATTCTTTGGGCATTTCCTGCTATATTTACTTCAGACATACAAAAATAAACCTTTGCATTTAAAAGCAACCTCTGCTGCCGATACAGATGTGTTGACGCTGTAAGTTCTGCAGAAAGGCAATATTCAGATATTTTTATCCAACAACATTCAAGTTTAAGTTTCAGTTTGTGAAAAAATATATAATAAATGGAATTTGTCATTTAACTAATGAGTTTTGTTTATACTTGATTTAAATTTAAAATGTTTTTTTCAGCTATGAACAGAACTCGTGCTTTAAGGCATTGCACAGATGTGTTAAATTATTTTGTAAGTTGATTATTTTTGTTAAATCTTTGCATCTGAAAAGCAACTACAAATGTAAGAAAGTGCTATAAAGTAAATATTTTTATAACATAATAAGCACTTAGTTATTATTTCAATATTTAGCCCAAAATGAAGCAGCTAATAGTGTATACACATATAAAGTCCACATATCCCCAAAATACTGATGGGGAGTATGAATGTAATTATTTCAATGCATCAAAACAAAAGAATAATATTTTCGTTCATCCAACTATATGTACATTTGTCTGCCCATTTAACTATTAATACATAAATCCATCAGTTTATAAATAAATTGGATATATATATATATAAGCACTTTGGTAACAGTTTCTGTTTTAAATATGCTCTAT
>NC_056500.1:56795625-56798117 GCF_014905685.2 Nematolebias whitei | reverse complement strand
AAAAAACGTTGAGGTTGCATTACCGCCACCTACTGGTATGGAGTATGGCTCAAAATGTATCTTATCCTATGCTATATTCTATTAATCACCTTTGTTTTCTAGAAAAATCTAATTAAAATCTGAGTACTTTTACTATCTGAATTTCCCTGTAGTATATTTATTAAATTAAACTTTTCTTTATTTTCCCTAAATTCTTCCAACATTAATCTCCTTTCTATCACATATCTTGTACATACTAAAATAATATGTTCTATTGTCTCGTTTTCTCCACAATGTTGACAGTTTCCTGTATTATGTTGCTGTATTCTGAATAGCGAACTGTTAAGTCCATTATGTCCAAATCTTAACCTTGTTAATAATTTCTCCTCTCTTCTATTTTTTCTTCCTATTCTCATTTTTCCTACTCTTTTTTTAAATCCTATACCACCTTCCTTTGTTATCTTCATCCCATTCTTTCTGCCACCTTTCCCTCAATTTTTGTTTAATTATATTTTTTGCTTCTGATTTGCTTGTACTCACTGTAAAATTGACTCGTCCTGTTGTTGCCTTTTTTGCTTCCCTATCTGCTATTTCGTTACCCTTAATCCCAATGTGAGCTGGAACCCAAATAAATATAACTGTTAAACCCATCATTTGTATCCTGAATAATGTTTGCTGTATTTCTATTAAAATGTCTGGTCTACTGTCTGAGTGGTTGTATTTTAGACTGGTTAATGCTGAACTAGAATCTAAGCAAATTCTTGTTTTTAAAGGTCTAATTTCTTCTATCCATTGTATTGCTAATAATAATGCTAATATTTCTCCTTTGTATACTGATAACCCATTTGTAACTCGTTTTTCTTGTCTTATCTGAAATTCTGGTATAACAAAGGCTATTCCTATTTCTCCATTTGGATTTTTTGATGCATCTGTAAAAATCTGAATATGATTATAGTAGTTGTTTATATATATCTGTACTGTGTTTGAATTTAAAATATATCCTTTATCCTTCTTCTTGTCTAAGAGTTAAATCTGCTATTGCATCTGGTAGGATCCATGGTGGTACTGCTGGCAAAGGCACCACTGGACTAATTCTTAAGTTGGTTATTTGTAATTCTTCTGCCTTTCTATTAATTACCCATCCAAAACTCCTTGTCTCCTTTTTCTCTTTTTCCCCAACATGGTTTTAAAGTTTCTATTGTCGGATGATTTGACTTATTTCCTTGTAAACTGATCCAGTAGCTTATATCTAATTGTATTCTCCTTAATTCTAATGGCATTTCTCCCATCTCAACTTTAATTGCTGCTGTAGAGGTGGTTTTGAATGCTCCAGTACAAATCCTTGGCACTTGATGTTGAATACTGTCCAGTTTTTCCAGATGTGTCTTCGCTGCTGACCCATAAACAATACTTGGATATTTGATCTGATCAAACCTATGTAAATTCTTTTTAAAGCCCCTCTTTCTGCCCCCCAATCACTTCCTGCTAAACATCTCATAATGTTTAGAACTTTTTTACATTTAGCAAAAATTTTTTGTATATGAATATTCCATGCTATTTTCTCATAAACCATATTCCTAAGAACTTTATACATTTTTCTCATTCTAATTCTTGATTATATAATTTAATTTTAACATCCTTTATCTGTCTTTTCTGCAAAAACATCATCACCTTTGTTTTTTTCCACAGAGAATTTAAACCCCATTGAAATGCTCATTTTTCTATTTTTGACAAAATCCTCAGTGTTTAGACCCATTTGCAGGCAGGTGAGCGAGGCAGTAAAAGGCTGGCGTGGCAGCAAAACTTACAAAAATGATCAGGCAGGCAAAACAGGACAGGTACAGATTCGGATGGAAACGGATAATTGGACGGAGGAGGAGGACTGAGTCGTCTGTGCATAGCAGAACAATGACCGGACAAAGAGTGGAGGAGAGAAAGGCTTTTTACAAGAAAGAGGGTGAGTGAGTAATGAGAGCACCTGGGCAGGTGGCTGATGAGGGACAGGTGTGAATGATTAAGAACTGGAGAGGCAGACTGAGGAGTGAGTGGAAAGTGACAGAAAACAGAATCAGAATCACACAAAATTATAAAGAGCAGAATGACAAACACAATAAGCAGAGAAGGAAAAGACACAGAAATACCAGACAGCTAAAGGACATACTGTGACATAACCCCCATCTCAAGGGACTGCTCCTGACGTCCCCTAGGACCACAACACAGAAAAACACAGAACGGATGGGAGGATGAGGGAAACACTAGGATGGAGGGCAAAAAAATCAAAATCTAAACAAATACCGGCAGGGCTAGACCTGGGAGCAAGAGAAACCAAAACAAGAATTTTCTAGGAACAGCCCTGGGTATCGTTCAGAGTAACAGGCAAAACAGGCAGACGGCCAGAGGACCATCCAGAGTGGGGCCAGAGTTCAGGCGGATGGCCAGAAGACCGTCCAGAGGACAGTCCAGAGTGGGGCCAGAGTTCAGGTGGACGGCCAGAAGACCGTCCAGAGCGGGGC
>NC_056500.1:56763910-56795615 GCF_014905685.2 Nematolebias whitei | reverse complement strand
CCAGAGTTCAGGCGGACGGTCAGAGGACCGTCCAGAGCGGGGCCAGAATTCAGGCGGATGGCCAGAGGACCGTCCAGAGCAGGGCCAGAGTTCAGGCGGATGGTCAGAGGACCGTCCAGAGCGGGGCCAGTGTTCAGGCGGACATCAGAGGACCGTCCAGAGCGGGGACAGAGTTCAGGCGGACGGCCAGAGGACTGTCCAGAGATGGGCCAGAGTTCAGGCGGACAGCCAGAGGACCGTCCAGAGCGGGGCCAGAGTTCAGGCGGACGGCCAGAGGACCGTCCAGCATGGGACCAGAGTTCAGGCGGATGGTTCAGAGACCGTCCCAAACGGGTCCAGAGTTTAGGTGCCAAAGGGGAGGCTGTGACAGTAGATAAGACTCCAGGGAACAAAGGAGTGGGACCGATGATGATCGAGGCAGCAGAGTATGGACCAGAGGTGATGGTAGTGGCAGTTGTCAGGACGTCTGCAGTTGCTTGGTCAGGACGGGGTTCTGCCGCAGAGGGGTCGGAGGCGGGTTCTGCCTCAGAGAGGTCGGAGCCAAGTTCTGCCACAGAGGGGTCAGAGCTGGGTTCTGCTGCAGAGGGGTCAGAGCCGGGTTCTGCAGCTGCGGGGTCAGAGCCGGGTTTTGAAGCTTTGGGGTCAGCTGGGTTCTGCAGCTGCGGGGTCAGAGCCAGGTTCTGCAGCCAATGAGTTGAAGACGGGTTCTGCAGCCGACGAGTCAAAGACGGGTTCTGCAGCCGACGAGTCGAAGACGGGTTCTGCAGCTGCGGCGTCAGAGATGGGTTCTGTAGCTGAGGGCTCTGTGCTGGAGTCTGCAGCTGACAAGGGGTCTGCTGGTGGTGAGACAAGGAGAGCCAGAGCGGGTGGCGAGACCAGTCCATTCGCCACTGAGGGGTGCTTGGAATGACCGGGGGGCGGGGCACATGGCAGGAGGAGAGAGCGCAGCACACATCTCTCAGTCCAAGCCTTAGAAAAGAGTTTGCACACCCCCGGTTCCTTGCCCTCAATTTCCAACCAGGTAAACACGTTAATGAAGTCCTCAGTGTAGTGAACTAGGCCTCCGACAACAATCTGTCTCTGAAGACCTTCATGGGACAGGAACTGTTGTTTCCTTGATTTGAATCCAGAAATACAAATTAGCTCATCAAGAGAATACTTAATTGTATCCTGAATTAATCAATTGAAAGAACACTCTTCTTTTTTACATTATCATTACTATTTTAGTATATCTTGATAATCAAAGTGTGTTTAGTTCATACCATTTCTAAATGTTGAAGTGAACCACTCATTTTAAATCAACTGTGAAACAGTATTAATGATTTTTAAACCTCATTAGACTTAGAAATCTTTTTAAATGTCTATTTACAAAGTAATTGTGCATTTTGATCTTCTCTCTGAATGAGGAGTAGTGATGTCGGTCAGAAGTCAGGGATGTCGGTCAACAGTCAGAAAGCAAGTTATTAGAACAAAGTGTCTTGTTTTTAAACTTAGCAGACAGTAAATAACTTCAACTGGCATCTGCGTTTGTCTCACTTCACCATAACATTCCTCTGTCTGTACTAACCGTGCATAAACATTCCTGCTGTCTTTTTGACTTTTAATAACCCTCTGACATCACTGAAACACCGCCCCTGCTGGTTGTTTCAACCAATCAGGAAGTACTAAGTGACCAGAAGTGAGTACTCTTTAAAAGTCAACACTTCCTGGAACTATGGAGTCTTCCTAGAGTCTTCTTCAGTCTTCTGGCTCTCTTCCTGCAGTTTCCTGAGTTTTTCTTGGGACTATGGAGTCTTCCACTTCTGAGTGGAATCTCTGACTTAAGTTTTACTAAATATGTAGTGAATGTGGGGGACAGCTTTGTTGTAGCTTCACTACTAATTAATTATTCTTAAAGCTAGTTCAAGCACAAAGAATATTAATTATTTAAATACAACTGATTCTTTCTTTTTCGAGTTAAATTAATGCCATGTGACTGAGATAACTGTGAGGATTGTTTAATGACATGAGACGCCATTTTTTCTTTGACCCATCAGAATAAATGCGGTCATTTATTTAACAGAATCAAAATTTAACATCAAAACATGTACACACTGATTTGCTGATCTGTTTCTGATTAATAAAAACTTGGCACGCTTTACTAACAAGACAACAGAACATTACTGATGGAGGCATCTAGATTACTGGCAAAATAGAAGTTTAAGGGAAAGAATAGATAAGTTCAAAAGGAAGATGGATGAAGGAAGATGGATGTTTTGTTGACCAGAATTAGCATGCTTCTTTCAACACCAGCTCAAACCCCCGGTCCACTTAGTGCGTAGCAACGCGTGACATCTCATTACCTTTGCAGATGGATGGATCAGCTCCTGCGTAGAGGTCCCTTTGCACGCTACCTTTCAGCGTCTCCGGTCAGGGTAGCTGGTCATCATCAAAAGTCGTGTGGTTTACTCCATCCAACAGAACAAGCTTCCTTCGAAGTTGTAGGGCGTTATGCCCGGGTGAGTTCACAGCGAGTCGCTGTGACTCCAGTTGGGATGGACGGACCCTCGTCTCACGGTAAAATCCATCAGCTATTGATTAAATCTGAAAGTTCCTTAGGAACTCTCAGTAAAACTTCAGTCAGAGATTCCACTCAGAAGTGGAAGACTCCATAGTCCCAAGAAAAACTCAGGAAAGTGCAGGAAGACCGCCAAAAGACTGAAGAAGACTCTAGGAAGACTCCATAGTTCTAGGAAGTGTTGACTTTTAAAGAGTACTCACTTCTGGTCACTTAGTACTTCCTGATTGGTTGAAACAATCAGCAGGGGCGGTGTTTCAGTGATGTCAGAGGGTTATTAAAAAAAAGACAGCAGGAATGTTTACGCACGGTTAGTACAGACAGAGGAATGTTATGGCGAAGTGAGACAAACGCAGATGCCAGTTGAAGTTATTTACTGTATGCTAGGTTTAAAAACAAGACACTTTGTTCTAATAACTTGCTTTCTGACTGTTGACCGACATCCCTGACTTCTGACTGACATCACTACTCCTCATTCAGACAGAAGATCAAAATGCACAATTACTTTGTAAATAGACATTTAAAAAGATTTCTAAGTCTAATGAGGTTTAAAAATCAGTAATACTGTTTCACAGTTGATTTAAAATGAGTGGTTCACTTCAACATTTAGAAATGGTATGAACTAAACACACTTTGATTATCAAGATATTCTAAAATAGTAATGATAATGTAAAAAAGAAGAGTGTTCTTTCAATTGATTAATTCAGGATACAATTAAATATTCTCTTGATGAGCTAATTTGTATTTCTGGATTCAAATCAATGAAATAACAGTTCCTGTCCCATGAAGGTCTTCAGAGACAGATTGTTGTCGGAGGCCTAGTTCACTACATCAGTGTCCACCAACCTCTTCCACAGATCCTTGGGGGTGGCCCTGGTGTCCAGATAATTACGTGTTACCCGGAAGAGTTGCTCACGTTCATCGTTCATGTGTCATTCTGACAAAATCCTCAGTGTTTAGACCCATTTACAGGCAGGTGAGAGAGGCAGAAGTTTAAAATAAAAATAATTTATTTTAAACAACTAAACAAAAGGCTGGGGTGGCAGCAAAACTTACAATAACAATCAGGCAGGCAAAACAGGACGGGTACAGATTCGGACAGGACAGAGACGGATAATCAGACGGAGGAGGACTGAGTCGTCTGTGCATAGCAGAACAATGACCGGACGAAGAGTGGAGGTGTAGTGATGTAGCTGTTAGCTTCACTACTAATTAATTATTCTTAAAGCTAGTTCAAGCACAAAGAATATTAATTGTTTAATTACAACAGATTATTTTCTTTTTCGAGTTAAATTTCTGTTATGTGACCAAGATAATTTGTGAGTGGAGTGTTTAATCAGTGACATGAGACGCCATTTTATCTTTGACCCATCAGAATAAATGAGGTCATTTATTTAACAGAATCAAAATTTAACATCAAAACATGTACACATTGATTTGCTGATCTGTTTCTGATTAATAAACTTGGCACGATTTACTAGACAAGACAACAGAACATTACTGATTGAGACTGATTCATCTCTGAAGGCATCTAGCTTGATTTACTGGCGAATAGAGAAGTTTAAAGAGGAGGAATAGATTTAAGGAGGAAGTTTAGATGGATGAAAGTTATGTGTTGAACCAGAACATGGCACCCTTCCTCCGATATTCAGCTCAGCCCTCCGGTACACTTGAGGGCGTCAACGGCTTGTTACCTGAGATGGCGGATACCTCCACTCTGGAACAGAAGTCCATTGGCACGCTCCGATTTCAGCGTCTCCGGTCAGAGTAGCTGGGGTCATCAGAAATCGTGACGAAGTACTCGGTTCAACAAAATACGCTTCCTTAGAAGTTGAGCATTTACTGCTCGGGTTGAGTCACAGCCGAGGCAGGCTGTGACTACGCTGGAATGGAGAGACCCTTGGCACATGGTCAAATCCATCCGCTATTTAGTTGAGTCTCATCTTCGACTGAAAGTTCCAGCAAGACTGGAAAAGACTGCGAAGACTCCAAAAGATGACGAAGACTAAGCCCAAGACTAAGACTAAGACTGAATAGTTCCAAGAAGTGTTGCCTTTTAAAGTGTATCCACTTCCTGTTACGTGGTACTTCCTGATTAGTTGAAACAACCAGCAGGGGTGTAGTTTTAGTGATGTCAGAGGGTCACTAGGAGTCAGGAGACAGCAGGAATGTTTTAAGAATGGTTAGTACAGACGGAGAAATGTTTTTAAGGAATGAGAGGATGCAGGTGCCAGCAGTTCTTATTTACTGTCTGAGAGTTTTAAAAACAAGACACTTCGTTCTCATAACTTGTCTCTGACTTTCGACCGACATCCACTACTCCTCATTCAGACAGAAGACTAAGTGCACACTTACTTCGTAAATAGACATTTAACTGTATGATCAAAGTCTAATGAGGTTTAAAAATCATTAATACTGTTTCACAGTTGATTTAAATGAGTGGTTCACTTCAACATTTAGAAATGGTATGAACTAAACACACTTTTGATTATCAAGATATTGTAAAAATAGTAATGATAATGTAAAAAGAAGAGTGTTCTTTCAATTGATTAATTCAGGATACAATTAAATATTCTCTTGATGAGCTAATTTGTATTTCTGGATTCAAATCAATTAAATAACAGTTCCTGTCCCCTGTAGGTCCTCAGAGACAGATTGATGTCGGAGGTCTAGTTCACTACAGAGGAGAGAAAGGCTTGTTATAAGGCAGAGGGAGAGTGAGTAATGAGAGCACCTGGGCAGGTGCCTGATGAGGGACAGGTGTGAATGATTAAGAACTGGAGAGGCAGACTGAGGAGTGAGTGAAAAGTGACAGAAAACAGAATCAGAATCACACAAAATTATAAAGAGCAGAATGACAAACACAATAAGCAGAGAAGGAAAAGACACAGTAATACCAGACCGCTAAAGGACAGACTGTGACAAGTTTAACAATAGCATTCTGAATTTTTTTAGCAGTAAAGTCTACATTACGTCCCCTCTTCCAATTGGCTCCATCATCCGCAAAAAGCAAACAGCCCATTCCTTTTTCAATTTCTGCAAAAACATTATAGAAAACAGTATTGGGCTTATAGTGCTGCCCTGCGGTGTCCCATTTTCAACTGTATATTTTTTAGAAAGATGTTGACCTATTCTAACTTGTAAATTTCTATTTGAAAAGAAGTCCTTAATCCAATTAAACATTTTACCATTAATACCCAATTTATGCATTTTGATTAATAATCATTCTGTTCACAACATGTCATAGGCTTTTTCTATGTCAAAAAATACTGCTATAACCATTTTTTTACCTGTGCTCTTCTATTTTCATATTCCAAACATATTGTTGAATCATATGTATTACGGCCTTTTCTAAACCCGCTTTGATATTTAGAAATATATCCTTTCATATTTAAATAATATGTTAATCGGCCATTATTAATTTTTTCCATTATTTTACATATATTTGATGTTAATGCAACGGGTCTATAATTTCCTGGTTTCGTTCTGTCCTTACCTGGTTTAGCTATTGGAACAATAACCGATTCCTTCCAACTTATTGGTAGTTTCCCCTCTTCCCAGATTTTATTATACATCTCTAAAATAACATCTTTGGCTGTTTCACTCAGATGTTCTATCATTGTATACCATACTTGATCTTTCCCGGGTGCTGTTTTCTTGGTTTTCCTGAGTGCACAATTTAATTCTGCTTTTGTAAAAGGTTTATTAAGTAGATTATTGGTTTCATCAATATTCTGTTGCAAGTCTTTATATTTTAATTTTGTTGCATTCCTACCTTTTCTTCCCTCATCACTAATATTACATCTACTATGAATTTTATTAAATGTTTCCGCTAAAATTTCAGCTTTTTCGTCATCTTTAACTATTGTTGTGTTATCTAATGTTAATACTGGATATATATATATATTCCTTATTAATACCATTCATTCTTTTAATTACTTTCCAAATTTTTTTCAATTTGTTTCTCTCCCAATAGTATCACAAAAGTTCCTCCAATATTTTCTCTTTGCTTCCTTAATTATCTTCCTAACCATGGCTTGTTTTTGTTTATATTCAATAAGATTCTGGTATATTGAATTACTTTTTGGAAGGATCCTACCCTGCACCCTGCCTTTCTCTCTCCTCTACACTCCTAATTGGCTCCAGCTGCAGATGATCAGCTCAACACCCAGGATGAGTATAAGAAGATTCAGGAACCACTCTGCAGGCGCTGGGACATTGCCTACCAACGGTAGTTGTGTTCTGGCCAGTTATTCAGTGATATTAGTAAAAACTAATATTGTGTTTTTTCCTCTGCGCTTCCTCAGAGTTTGGATCTTGCTGTACCTGCCCTGCCTGAGTTCCACATGAACTGTGACTCCTCCTGCCTAACTACAATTGCTGGATGCCTTCCACCACTTGCCTAAATCTACTTGTTGCTTCACCTTGTGCCACTGGACACCATCTGGACATAATACCGTCACCTTCTGTTTTCCTGCTTCACACCGTAAGAATAATTCAACAAGATATATTCTTATTCAACCACAGCCCTTTAAATCATCACTCTCTCTCCAGGTGTTCCCGTTCCCCTCATTGATGTTTTATTTATCACCAACCTGTAAATAAACACTTTACACTATTATCTGAGTCCTGGTATCTGTTCAGTTCTGGTCTTTCATTCTGGGTACACCGCAAACATTACAGAATGTCCCAGCCAAACCAAGTACCCCTGAAAGATTCTGGATCTGAACAGAGCCAACTCACTCTTCAGGCTATGTTACACAGAGTAGAGAAAAATGAAGCTACTCTTGAACGCTTGTTAAACCTGCAACAGACTAACCAGTCTAATCTCCAGGAACTGGGCAGCATGTTGTTTTCAGTCAAACAAGGGATGACTCAGCTCCTGCCACCTGCTGCTACACTTACACCTGAGGTCAATCTTCCTATTTCTAATCTTCCCCAAATGATCACTACAGAGCAAAATTTAAAACCGGCAGAACTTTTTTGTGGAGAGCCTGAGATGTGTGGGGGTTTTGTACTCCAGTGCGAATTAACGTTTCAGAGAGCACCCAGTCTTTACTCTTCAGATGCTGCCAAGATCTCCTTTTTCATCACTCAGTTAAAGGGGGATGCATTACGTTGGGCTCATGCTCATTTATCCTCTCACCCTGTCAGTACCTTAAGCTTTTCCTCACTTTTAGAAGATTTCAAGCGCGTGTTCGATCAACCCCTCCAACGAGCAGAAGCAGTAAAACGTCTACTCACCCTTCGTCAAGGCAGATGCTCCGTTACGGCTCATGCTCTGGAGTTCAGAATCACCGCCGCCCAAACCGGATGGGGAGAGGTCGCACTCAGAGGTACCTTCCTAAGAGACCACTTAGCGGCATTAGATGAACCACAAAGTTTGGACAAGCTAATTCAGTTAGCCACACGTATTGATAACCAACTACAAGAACGAAGGTGGGAGAGGGACTACGATTCCCAGAACTCACCTACTTCCGGTTTTCCCTCTACATCAAAACATCGAACTGTTTGCAATAGAAAAGACTACGTTTCCCAGAGTTCCACTGCTTCCGGTTTTCACTCCACACTGAGACAGCCACCTGCATTAATGCTAGAATACAAACCCGACTCAGAACCAGAACCTATGCAGCTGGGTCGCACTCGCCTCTCTCCAGAAGAGAGACGAAGAAGAATTAACAATAAAGCTTGTATCTATTGTGGTGAACAAGGACATTTCGTTGCTCGTTGCCCGCTCTTGGGAAACGGCCCCTCTCACCAATAAAACAGGAGATATTGGTGAGAAACTCTTCTTCTTCTCCTGACTCCCGCTTGGAACTCAACACCACCATTATCGTTGATAGAGAAAGTAAATCTGTTGTTGCTCTAGTGGACTTTGGGGCCGAGCAGAACCTCATTAGCCAGGACTTGGTGGAGCTCCTATCCATCCCCACACAACTTCTCCCCACGCCACTGACGATGGCCGGGCTAACAGGTCAAAAGTTCGCTTCAGTGTTTAAGAAGACTGTACCAGTACACCTCATGATCTCCGGGAACCATCATGAACACAGTGAGTTCTTTGTATTTGAATCACCCGTTACACAGCTTGTCCTAGGTTTTCCTTGGCTCAGAGATCACAACCCCATAATTAATTGGAGGGTTAAAAGAATAGAACAGTGGAGCCCACACTGTTTAATGAACTGTTTAAGAACTGCTGTTCCTTCCACTATTAAACATCCTGAGGCACCCGACCCAGTCGATTTGTCTAAGATTCCTAGTGTTTACCATGACCTTGCCCCTGCATTTAGTAAACAAAAGGCCCTGTCATTACCATCGCACCGTCCTTATGATTGTGCTATTGATTTACTACCAGGGGCTCCTCTTCCTTCTAGCCGCCTTTACAATTTGTCTGGTCCAGAACGTGACTCTATGAAAGAGTATATCTCTGAATCATTGAACTCTGGAATAATTCGTCCCTCCACCTCTCCTGTTGGAGCGGGATTTTTCTTTGTGGCTAAGACAGACAAGACCTTACGTCCCTGCATAGACTATAGAGGATTAAATCAGATCACAATTAAGGACAAATATCCCTTACCTCTAATAGACTCTATCCATGAACAATTACACTCTGTCAAAATATTTTCCAAATTAGATCTTCGCAACGTTTATCACCTCGTCCGAATCAAGGAAGGTGATGAGTGGAAGACAGAATTTAAGACACCACTGGGACACTTTGAGTACCTAGTCATGCCATTTGGTCTCACCAATGCCCCTGCAATTTTTCAGACATTGGTTAATGACATTTTACGAGACTTTTTGAACATTTTTGTATTTGTGTATCTGGACGACATATTGATCTACTCACGGGATGAGGAGCAACACGTTCACCACGTCAGGACTGTCCTACAATGATTGTATGAGAACCAACTGTGCGTTAAGGCCGAAAAGTGTGATTTTCATGTACAATCTGTCTCCTTTTTGGGCTTTATTTATGAAGGAGGACAATACCGCACAGACTCTGAGAAAACTAAGGCAGTGGTGGAATGGCCAACACCTGAGACACGTAAACAGCTGCAGCGATTTCTGGGCTTCGCTAACTTCTACCGTAGGTTCATCAAGAACTACAGCAGGATCGCTGCTCCTCTCACCCAATTGACCTCCACCCTGCAGACTTTTAAGTGGACTCATGAGGCAGAAGCGGCTTTTGGTGAGCTAAAAATACTTTTTTCCTCTACCCCTATTCTTTGCCACCCCGATCCTAAGCTTCAGTTTATCCTTGAGGTCGATGCTTCTGACACTGGCGTGGGAGCCGTTTTGTCTCAGATCTCCTGTTGACAACAAAGTGCACCCCTGTGCGTTTTTCTCTCGACGCCTTTCCTCTGCTGAACAGAATTATGACGTAGGCAACCGTGAGCTCCTTGCTGTCAAGTTGGCCTTGGAGGAGTGGTGACACTGGCTCGAGGGCACAAACACACCATTCCTCATTTGGACTGACCATAAGAACCTCACTTATCTCCGTGAGGCCAGGAGATTAAACCCCAGACAAGCTAGATGGTCATTATTTTTTACGAGATTTAACTTTGTACTGACTTTCAGGCCCGGCTCAAAAAATGTGAAGCCCGACGCCCTGTCTCGTCAGTTCTCACCACCAGAGGACACCGAACAGGAGCCAAACATTCTACCATCATCCTGTGTGGTTGGTTTGTTGACCTGGTCCATCGAAAAAGACATCTTAGAGGCCCAGAAGTCCGAACCTGACCCTGGGACAGGCCCTGCTGGCACTATGTTTGTACCCACCAGTATCAAGGCTAAGGTACTCAACTGGCTCCACACTCATAAGATTTCTTGTCACCCAGGTGTTGCTCGTATGTTGGCTCTGACTAAGACACTTCTGGTGGCCCTCCATGAACGAGGATGTAAAGAATTACGTAGCCGCTTGCCCCACGTGTGCCAGAAGTAAGACTGGCAACCAGCCTCCAGCTGGAAAACTACAGCCACTCCCCACGCCCAGCCGCCCATGGTCCCATATATCTCTAGACTTTGTTACTGGGCTGCCCCCCTCTGATGGTAAAACTGCTATTCTCACTGGCATTGACAGATTTTCTAAAGCAGCTCATTTTGTTCCGTTACCCCAGCTTCCCTCGACCTTGGAGACGGCCCAGCTGTTGGTCCAACATGTTTTTCGAGTTCACGGCATCCCATCGGACATCGTTTCTGACAGAGGACCCCAGTTCATATCACAGGTATGGAAGAACTTTTGTAATTCCTTAGGGGCCTCTGTCAGCCTAACATCGGGTTACCACCCACAGTCCAATGGTCAGGCCGAAAGGGCCAATCAGGAATTGGAGGCTGCCCTCAGGTGTGTGGTGGAGGACAACCCCTCCACATGGAGCCAACATCTACTATGGGTGGAGTATGCCCACAACACCCACACATCTGCTACTGGTATGTCGCCATTTGAAGTCTCCCTTGGTTACGCTCCACCATTGTTTCCCAGTCAAGAAGGTGATATAGCAGTTCCTTCGGTCCAACATCATTTCAGGAGATGTGGTCGGGTCTGGTGCCAAACTAAGCTCACCCTTCTGCGCACAGCTGCCAAAAACAAGGAGATTGCCGATTGTCACCTTTCTGCAGCCCCGTCTTACAAGGTTGGACAAAGTCTGGCTGTTGGCCCAGAACATCCACCTCAAGGACACCCCACGTAAGTTGGCTCCCCGCTTCATTGGTCCCTTTAGCATCACGCGTATCCTGAGTCCCACGGCAGTCAGACTCCAGCTACCTGCATCTATGCGGATTCATCCCACCTTCCACATGTCTCAACTCAAGCCCATCGTGGAAAGCCCACTGTGCCCTCCTGCCGACCTCCCTCCGCCCCCCCGTCTCATTGACAACCATCCAGCCTTCACGGTCCGCCGCATCCTGGACGTTCGGCGCCGGGGGTGGGGGTTCCAGTATTTGGTCGACTGGGAGGGTTACGGTCCAGAGGAGCATTCTTGGATCCCGAGGTCCTTCATCTTGGACCCCAGCCTCATCACCACGTTCTTCAGGGCACACCCGGAGAAGCGCTTCAGGTCGCCGGGAGGCGACTCCTGAGGGGAGGGTAATGTAAGGATCCTACCCTGCACCCTGCCTTTCTCTCTCCTCTACACTCCTAATTGGCTCCAGCTGCAGATGATCAGCTCAACACCCAGGAGGAGTATAAGAAGATTCAGGAACCACTCTGCAGGCGCTGGGACATTGCCTACCAACGGTAGTTGTGTTCTGGCCAGTTATTCAGTGATATTAGTAAAAACTAATATTGTGTTTTTTCTTCTGCGCTTCCTCAGAGTTTGGATCTTGCTGTACCTGCCCTGCCTGAGTTCCACATGAACTGTGACTCCTCCTGCCTAACTACAATTGCTGGATGCCTTCCACCACTTGCCTAAATCTACTTGTTGCTTCACCTTGTGCCACTGGACACCATCTGGACATAATACCTTCACCTTCTGTTTTCCTGCTTCACACCATATTAATAATTCAACAAGATATATTCTTATTCAACCACAGCCCTTTAAATCATCACTCTCTCTCCAGGTGTTCCCGTTCCCCTCATTGATTTATTTATCACCAACCTGTAAATAAACACTTTAAACTATTATCCGAGTCCTGGTATCTGTTCAGTTCTGGTCTTTCATTCTGGGTACACCGCAAACATTACACTTTTGTGCTTTAAAGGCTTTATTTCTTGATTTTATTGCTTCACTACAATCTTTTGTCCACCATGGTACAATCTTCTTATCTCTCTGTCTCCCTCCTTTTCTTATTGATTGTTCTGAAATCTCCAAAATCATTTTACAAACACAACTATTTACATCATTAACATCCATTGTCATGTCAATTTTCTCTGTCCTTTTATTACTCAAATATTTGAATTTATTCCAATCTGCTTTATTAAAGTTCCAGTTTTTATTTACTTTTATACTATTATCATTCCAGTTTTATTCCAATTGTTTTAATGGGATAGTGATCACTACCAATTGTATTTTTATTAATGTCCCACCAACTAATTCCAGCCACTGAGTTTGACACAAATGTTAAATCTATTACTGATTCCGCTCCTGTTCTCACATTAATCCTTGTTCCCCTCCCATCATTAAGACATACAAGGTTTTTCATTTCTATTAACTCTTCAATAACTTGTCCATTTTTACCGTTACTTTTACGCCATAATGTGCTATTTGCATTAAAATCTCCACACCATATAACTTTCCCTTCCATATATCCCATCATTTCAATTGTCAATAGTTTACATGGATTATAAAAATTAATTATTCTACATTTTCCTTCTAACCCCCATAATTCAACTACAATATATTCCAATTCTATACCTTTCCCTACTATCTGATAACGTATTCCCTGTTTTATATAAACCCTACACCCTTCTCCACGTCCCTCTTCTTTGTCCCTTCTTATACCATCATATCCTTTCATAACAAAATCTAGGTTCGGTTTTAACCATGTTTTCTGTATGCATATAATGTCTGGTTTTTCTTCAAGTCCATCTATGTAACCTTTAAATTCCTGTCCATTTGCAATTAGGCTTCTTGCATTCCACTGTATTATTATCATGTGTGTTTACCTGCTGGGGTTCCTGGTTTCCCATCTGACTCCAACCTTTTATTTGTCTTCCCAAGATCCTTCTTTAAACTCCAGAAACTTTTCAGCTCCTCTTACTATTTTAATCTTTTCTGTTTTGTGTTTGGCTTGATCTGTGCAATTAATAACATGTGCTATAAATAATATTTGTTTTTCCACAGCCACAGTTATGTTTTCCTCTAAATCTCTATCAATTTGCTGTTTTTGTCTTTCCCTTTCACCTGTATCTTTTGTCCTTGAACACTACTGACTGCCTCAACATAACTTATGTTTTTAGTCATTTTTATCTGCTGGATGTCCTTTGCCTTCTTCCTGACCTCACAACCCCCATGTTACCCTGTGTTGCCCACTACAATTACAGCATTTTTCCTGTACATCGTCCTTACACTCTTTAATTTTATGATCTCCTCCACACTTTGAACACCTTTGCTTTTGTGGAAATGGGAAATTACTTATTTACTTATGGTGGGTTTAAAGTCAATTAAATTAGTTTATGGCGTTTACTCCCTTTTCCTTATAGATGTGTTGTCACATAGACAAGGTGGGTGTGGTAGTATGACGTAATTTGTTTTGGACAAAGACGGGTGTGGGGTTTCACATTCTAGGGACAGTTAGAAACTCTCCCAAAAGATACAGATAGTTAAACCATTTCATCACTCTGAGGAGAAGGGGCATAGGAGGAGCTCAATGTCATGGCAACAGTATGAGTGAGCAGATGATTATCCAATTGAAAGAAGATCCTCCCAAAGGGGGAGAGGCTTAGGAAAGGTTTAACATTGTGTAATGAGGAAGTAAAGTTAGACACACTCCTGGGTAGCCATCTTTAATGACCTCAAGGTGACGTACTCTGTCTGTCTCCTGAAATGCATTTCAGTCTGTGTTCTGTTTTGTGTTCTGTCTTGTGCTTTAACTTTGTTTAAAATAAATCCTATAAAACTAAGGTGAAGTCTCCGGAGCAGTACCTGTCTGATCAAACGAACACGCAGAGGGAAAACTACTCTCCCTCAACACTTTCCTTTACATACAGCAGCTATATGTCCATATCTCTGACACTTGAAACAACGGAGTGGTGGTGGGATGAAAGGCCTACTTATACCTACCTATACTGGCTGATCAGCCCACAAAGACACAAAAGGGTAAAACACATATAACACCTAACTGAAACTTGTCATGATCTGCAGTTTAATGGTTTGAACCCACGTGCAGAAAAAAACAGGAGGACTTGATAGTGAACAATAGCTAATAATTTATTGAACAAAACAAAATGCTGACGGGGCAGCAAAACTTACTTCGAATATAGTACAAATAGGTGGAGCAGACACAGACCATAACACCGTGGAAGGATAAAGCCCCGATACCAAAGGAGTGAAAACACACAGTCTAAATATTGACACTAATGAGACAATGAGGAGCACCTGAGGTGATTTAGAATAAGATGATGACATGTGGAACAGAGGTGCCGGAAAACAGAAACAGAACCATGTCATAACCCCCACCCCAAGGGTGGCACCTGACACCCCCAAAATGGGCCCCCCACATAACTAGGGAGGTAGGGGGGAGGAGACAGGATGGAGGGCACAAGAAGAAAACCCCCCAAGGACGAAAGAAAAAGAAAAGCCGACAGGAAGGGACCTGGGAAAACTGAAAAAGGGGGAAGAGCACCCATGCCCAAGAGTCCAGGTGGATGGCCAGGGGACCATCCAGGGTGAGGCAGGTGTCCAGGTAGCCGGTCAGATGGTCGTCCATTGCCTCTTATGGGTGGTGTGCGCCTGGACCCTCCTTGAGTCAGACCGGAGAGAGGTGATGAAACCGGTGACCCTGCAGCAGAAGAGGGGCCCGGAGACCCTGAAGCAGGAGTAGAGACCACCTCAGGAGCTACATGCGGTGTAGGAAACAGCTTGGAAGCTTCATGTGGCGTGGAGTCCTCGAGAGGCATGGGACACTCAGGAGCTGCAGGAGGCTTGGGACCCAGAAGAGGCTTGGGACCCACGGGGGCCGCAGTCGGAGTGGAGGCTCGTGGAGCAACAGCCGGCAACGTGGGGCCCTGTGGGGCTGCAGGAGGTGACATGGGGCCCTGTAGAGCTGCAGCAGGCGACGTGGGGCCCTGTAGAGCTGCAGCAAGGCGACGTGGGGCCCTGTGGAGCTGCAGCAGGCGACGTGGGGCCCTGTGGACCTGCAACAGGTGACGTGGGGCCTTGTGGAGCTGCAGCAGGCAACGTGGGGCCCTGTGGAGCTGCAGCAGGTGTGGAAACCCCAGAGGTGACAGCTGGTGTGAAAATCAGCGTGGCCGGTGCTGGTGTGGAAACCAGCAAGTCTAGTGAGTCCACAGCCAGTGGTGCAGGGAAGACAAAGTAATCTCCAACCCCCACTGAAACAGGTGCGGGGGCCGTCCTCCCCACAAGCCACAGACATACAGGTGCGGGGGCCGTCCTCCCCACAAGCCACAGACACGCAGGTGCAGGGACCATCCTCCCCACAAGCCACAGACACACAGGTGCGGGGGTTCGGCTGCTCATTTATTTGAGGTGACCCTTCAGCTGGATGAGAGTCCGATCGCCATTCTGGCAAGTGAGGGCTCAGGTGCCCCTCCACCAGCAAAATTCTCCCCCTCTCACCCTGGTGCGTCTTGGAAGGTGGATGGAGGAGCTGCAGGTTGGTGGATCTATTCTGGTTCTGCCGTCTGGACCTCCTGCCATAGCAGCGTGAGTCAGGACCAGGAACAAGCTGGAACTCCTCCGACTCGGGATCCTCTCCTGAGCAGGTGGCAGAAAAATGGCGAAGGTGTGGAGAGGAACGCGGCGGTGGAGAGCAACGCACAGGCTTAATGGCCAGGCGCATTCCGTAGAACTGGGATGTCCGCTTCTCTTCCTCCTCTACCAGGAGCGGAGATGGAAGGACTTCCACCTCGCAGCTGCGAGTGTTTTGTCTCCAGGCAGGTCTGGACTCCTCCAGCTGACAGCCGCCCCATTGGATGATGGGCTTCGCCTCCTCTTGCTCCTTCTTCTCCTTCTCCCGCTGGGCAGTTTTGTCCGCCTCACGGGCGAGCCATTTAAAAATGTCAATTTTCCTGCTGGGTTCTTTATGATCCGGGCTTTCTGTCATGATCTGCAGTTTAATGGTTTGAACCCACGTGCAGGAAAAACAGGAGGACTTGATAGTGACAATAACTAATAATTTATTGAACAAAACAAAATGCTGACAGGGCAGCAAAACTTACTTCGAATATAATACAATAGGGGGAGCAGACACAGACCATAACACCGTGGAAGGATAAAGCCCGGATACTACAGGAGTGAAAACACAGTCTAAATACTGACACTAATGAGACAATGAGGAGCACCTGGGGTGATTTAGAATAAGGATCAGCTGTGGATGATGACATGGGGAACAGAGGTGCCGGAAAACAGAAACAGAACCATGTCAAAACTAACATAAGGAAATCCTATTTCCCCCCATGATCCTTGTGGTATGACCCAATCTGCAGGTCTCTCCATATAGGCTTGCACCACCCGTTTTCCACTGCTTTCTTCCCCTGAAGGACTGGAGCAGCAGGCACTGAGGTAACTCAAAAAACAAAAAACAAAAAAATCAAATAAAACATAACAGTGTAAACTAGAATGTGCACACTTATTTTATCATACAGTGTTATGACTGTAAATAAATTCTAAACAAAAAATACAATTCTTTGTTACTCTGGAAATTATATCCTATATTTAAAGAAACAAAAAGTATGGTAAATTATACAATAATCTATTGTAGCAGTGTGATAATGAGACATTGCCCCATTTATGTGGCTGTAACTGCAGCCATCACCTTGTTGTTTCTTTTTTTGGCGAGTCGAGACGGTTCTTCTCGTCCTCAGCATTTCATTGCATTGTTGACCTTGTGTTGATTTTTGTATATGACAAATAAACAAAACCTGAACCATGACAGGCAAAGGTAGAGAGCTGGCTGACATGATGCAGAGAAGGAAGGTAGATGTTTTATGTGTCCAAGGTTGTTTTCACACCTGATAGTCCGGTAGACTCGGTTCGGTTGGGGACCAATATTCATGACGTTTTGTTTACATTTGAGTAGGGGTTGAACGACTACATAATTTTAAAACTCGACATTAACGTGATAAAACGCGAGTAGAACTTGAGTACTTGATGACATCATAGGATCTAAAGATACAAAAATAAATAAATAAATAAAACTGCAAAAAATGTCATTATTTACAAAAAAAGACCAACAAAACATTGGGAGCGTATATTATGCTCCTACTATTTATCAAACAGCAAATTAGTCACAGGAAAAACTAAACTATTAGTTTTTATTATTAAACTGCAAACGTGAAGAAACGTGCAGCACGTCAAAAACTAAACTTAAAACAGTGGGGGTCCCACAGCTGTGGTGCACATTAAGTTTAGTTTTAGAGATTAATATGCTTATAGATTGTTTTTTTATAGGTTTAGAGATTAATATTGTCAGAGGAAGCTGGTTCTGGTTCGGTAGAGTGGACCCGGTGTTACACCATACTCTGTGACCTGCAACAGTGCAACACCGCCCCCTATGGTCACAAAATATGGTATAACACCGGTTCGCAACGCGCTCCAAACAGTCAGGAAGTTGTTAAATTTTCTGTTTCCTTACGGTAGTTGAACCAGAAGATACATCTTTAGTGAAATATTCCCAGACTATTGATGCATTTCTACCTGTTTGTCAAGACTGGACCTGCTCTGCTCCATATATCTGCTTGAAGGAATCCATTTTGTAACCCGCGCCTGGTGCGGATCACGTGACGCGATGATGTAATGGTGTCACCACGAATACTCGACGTGAAATTAAAAACCTCGATAGGTGTCCTAGAAATCGATGTGTAGATTACTCAAGTAGTCTGTTAAAGCCCTACATTTGAGCTGGTGCGTTTGCATTCACACTGCACTGTGCAGTCGAGCCAACCTGTTGAACCAACCTATCCCCCCGCTCGCCTGTGGGGGCGCTGCACCAAGAACTACTGAAAGAAACGACACAAAAACCTCTGAAGACACTTCTTCTGGAAATAAAAACAAAAACGGAGTGGCATCAAGTTTTAGCAGTTTTAGCAGTTTTAGGAGTTATATTTTGTCATTTTTCAACAATGGACTCAGCATGAGCAGAAGATGAGACAGAAGACCACGGAGAATATCGTTTTTCACACAAGACAGCTGACGGCTCCATATGAGGTAAGAGAAATGCGTGTTTGTTTGTCCTGCGCTGTACTCCACTTCTTGCTTGTGGAGCGGGGCTCGGTCTGTTTACATTCACACTGTACTCAAACCGCGCTGGAGTTTTCTTCTACCGGACCGAGACCTAGATTTTAGCCCAGGCCAGAGTTCGCCTTTTTGTTCTGTGACAGAGTTTGATGGCGCATTCACACCTCCCCAAATGAACCGGACATTCTAGGAAAATGAGCTAGAGTTCGATTAAAGCAGACTAAACAGGGCTAGTGTGAATGCATCCCAAGAGACCAGGTGGAAGGGCAGCAAGGCTCATAGCACTGGAGCAGAGTTCAAATTGTTTTACCATGGCGTGGATAGAAAAAGAAATGTAGTAGGGGTGGTCCTGAAGGAGGAGTTGGCAAAGAATGTAGTAGAAGTGAAAAAAAAATAAAAAAACGTTCAATACAAAAACAACTGGACTTTATTTATAACAGAAGATGTTTCGCTCCTCATCCGAAGAGCTTTCTCAATTCAAAGAGCAGAGAGTGTGGGGTTCAAGTTAAAAGGCTGAGTGAGATAAGATACACACACATATGTAGATTGACAAATCACACCTTAACAGTAGGGGTTTCTTAAGGTCTTTGTTCCTGTAATTCACAGACGAGGCCCCTCTGTTCCCATCAGGTGTGAAAACTGGCTGGGAATCTGTTTTAAAGCTGCATTATAGGTTTTTGAAAGTTCAAATCTGAGGCCTCCTCCTCTGTTAAGAGATGTTTTTTCTCTTTTTACATAAATTGCTTCTTTCACCCTCCTCTCAAACCATCTGTGTTCTCGGTCCAAAATGTGCACATTTTGGTCCTCAAAAGAGTGTCCCTTATCTGTGAGGTGGAGGTGAACAGCTGAGTCTTGTCCTGTGGGGCTGGCTCTCCTGTGTTGAGCCATGTGTCTGTGAAGAGGCTGTTTAGTTTCTCCAATGTAGAGGTCTGGACAGTCCTGCTGCACTGGACCGCATACACTACACCACTCTGTTTGTGTATGGGTGTTTTGTCCTTAGGGTGGACAAGCCTCTGTTTGAGTCTGAGAGTCCTGCTGGGTTTGAAATGTACTGGGATCTTGTGTTTGTTGAAGATCCTTCTGAATTTCTCTGATACTCCAGCAACATAAGGGATGACAATGTTTTTCCGTCTGTTGTTCTCCTTTTTCTGTTTATTGGTGTGTTTTGTAGATTTCCTCGCTGACTTGACCAAAGCCCAGTTAGGATATCCACATGTTTGAAGAGCTTCTTGAATGTGTTTCTGTTCCTTTTCCTTCCCTTCTGTCTTTGTGGGGACGCGGTTGGCCCGATGCTGTAAAGTTCTGTAAAGTTCTCTCTGTCATCAGACACAGATGGTTGAGAGGGGGGTGAAGGAAGCAATTTATGTAAAAAGAGAAAATCCATCTCTTATCAGAGGAGGAGGCCTCAGATTTCAACTTTCAAAAACCTATAATGCAACTTTAAGACTGATTCCCAGCCAGTTTTCACACCTGCTGGGAACAGAGGGGCCTCATATGTGAATTAGAGTAACAAAGACCTTAAGAAACCCCTACTGTTAAGGTGTGAGGTGTGACTTGTCAATCTACATATGTATGTGTATTTTATCTCACTCAGCCTTTTAACTTGAACCCCTCACTCTCTGCTCTTTGAATTGAGAAAGCTCCTCAGATTAGGAGCGAAACGTCTTCTGTTACAAATAAAGTCCAGTTATTTTTGTATTGAAAATTTTTTGATTTTATCATGTCCTGGATGACTGAGAATCTTCACCAGCATAGAAAAATCCAGTGTCAGATAGGGTGATATGTCTGAAGGTAGAAGTAGAAGGTCTGATGTTAAACAGTCAGTGGTTATGCTCCACAGGTTGGATGTGATGGGGAGAAGAAACACATTTTGGAAGGATCTGGATGAAGTGATAGAGAGCATTTCCAGAGAAGAGAGCGGTGATCAGAGTAGACCTGAGTGGACATGTTGGTGAAGGAAACAGAGGGGATGAGGAAGTGATGGGTAGGTTTGATGTCGAGGAAAGAAACCAGGAAGGGCAGATGGTGGTGAATTTTGCCAAGAAGATGGAAATGGCTATAGTCAACACTTATTTCCAAAAGAGGGAGGAACATAGAGTGACCTATGAGTGGAGGAAGGTGTAGTGAACTTAATCTGGTGTCACGACTAAGCCTAAGGTCAAAACACTTGACCTTAAGAACCTTGTGGGACAGAAACTGTCATTTCATTGATTTGAATCCAGAGATACAGGTTCACCCATCCTGAGACTCTCTTTCTTGATAATCAAGTGAAAGAACACTCTCTTTTTTATTATCATTACTATTTTACAGATGTTGATAATCAAAGTGTCTTAGTTCAAACCATTTTAGATGTTGCAGTGAACTAATCAATTTTATTAACTGTGTAATGATTTTTAATTCTCATGCAAGTGTGCGTTCCAGTGTCAGGAAGAAGCAGACATGCGTTGGAACAACTGTCCTGTTTATATCCTCTCAGACGTCAACAGGGGGGTTTGGCACCTGTTTCTGAAACTCGCCAAAACAAAACTCTCTCTGTCTGTGAGAACATTTCTGATCTGTTCCATAACAATTCTTGCTGCATTCTAACCTTTTACGTCACAAAACACACCCCGTCTGGTCGGTTCTGGCCAATGGGAATACTCCCAGATGAACCGGGAAAACAGCTCTTTAAAATGTCGGTACTTCCTGGTCTAAGCGGTTCTGTGAGGGTTCTACTCGGTTCGGTGGAGTTCAGTTCTGTTCAGTTCTGTGCGGAGAAGCCCAGTGCTGGGAGCCGGGAAGATCCTGACATGACAACAGAGCTCTTCCGAGTTTCATGGGATTATAACATTTTCCACTGAGGTGAGCTGTGAGGGACAAAAAGCTGCTACTCCGGACGAGTAACAGCATCCTACGGAGACGCTGAAGGGTGCGTTAAACGGAATCTCGCCTGAGACATCTCCAGGTAAAAGAGTCGATTTCACCACCTAAGTGTACTGTAAGGAAAAGCTGAAGAAAGCCCGGAGAGTGCCGTTCTGTCAACACTCCCTCAAACACCATCTTATTCCCTCTAAACTTTGTTGTGGAATAATATTTGTTCCTTTTAGAATCTGACTCCCAATTCTTATTTTATTTTGAAATTGACCCACTTCCTGTTTTACTTTGAAGAGGCTCTTCATTTCCTGTTTATATAATGTAACACGATGTAAACCACTTCTGATTGGATTGGAATTCTGACCAATCAGACCGTAGACAGACTCAAAGCGCGCTGAAAAGTTAGTTTTTCTGTGTGAAGGAACGCCCTGTTTTTCTGAGAAAAAGAGAAGTGAACAGTCCTGTCCTGGGGTGTGTGTGAGTGTGCCAGCAGAGAATGAAGCAGAGAGACGCAGCAGATGCAGAGAGATTGGAGCAGAAAAGATAAAAGCAGGTTGTATTGTTTCAGATTAAGAGATGCACCCAGATTTTAATATGTTAAAATAACGACTGCATTTAACTAACCCACTGTTTATACTTGTGAATCTGTGACAACATTATTACTTCTGTGTTACTTTACTTATTAAATATTCATAAACTTAAAGGTGCCATTGTCGTATTTAATGTGCAATGATTTGACTGATACCTGCAGGATTGAAGCGGTTACTACAGAACTCGGGTGGAGAAATAAGAAAATCACGACAAAAATGGAGGTTCCACCGAGATGTGAGAAATAAGTATCCTGCAGAGTCTTCCATACTGAACTGACGCGTCATTCATCAGAAGGAGGTAAGCAGAGCCTGTTAAAATACGAAATCTGTAAATTGGACTTACAAATAGGCAAATTTTTGCTCAGTGTGGTTGACTCTCAAAAAATAAATAGTTTTAAATAGAGATACGTCGACTGTAAAAAGAAGATAAAGATAAGATAAAATAAAACCAGCCTCAGAGATAATACTGCGCGTTAGTCTGCCCAAAGGGAAATCGACGGATGCCCTTGGAGGAGTGAAAGTTCTAGGAAAATAATTCCGCTGTTCAACTCTGTAACTCCACTAGACTAAGTTTTACTGTAATCTTGTTGAACTGGCAGTCAACTTTTAAAACAGTATCAATTAAAGTTCGCTCACAATTGACCGTAGGTGGGCGTTCGCGAGGCTGGGTGAGACATTAAATAATTAAATACGACGCACGCACCGAACAGATTAAAATAAAACAGAACTAAAAAGTAAATTGATGATAAAATAATTTATGACCTGTGGTGGAATAGAGAGGTCACGGGTTCACAAATATTGCTGTCTTCTAGGATATTAAAAGGGAGTCAACACATTTTGTCTTAAAAAAAAACAACATTTTAAGGGTGACCATTGTAAAATATTTCTGGCGTCTGTGACTTGCGTGTAAGTTGATAATGTGGTCAGTATTTTGTTTGTCTATTCTGTGTTTGTGTTTTTGTCAATTATAAGACCACAGTATGGATGTGTAGGAGAAAGAAGAAGAAAAAATAAAAAAGTTCCAGAATTTTCCAGTGACAATAAAAAAAAAAAACGTGTGCTGTTTGTTTGAATTTCCTGAGAGAATGGACACAGAGGTGCAGCGTGTAATGTTACAAAAATGTGAGCAGGAAAGTTTTAAACCGGTAAAAGTACAAGTAGAAATAGTGCAACAAGCTCTCGAGCTGCTGCAATATGATAAAAAGCTAAAAAAGGCTCTCGTGCAAAAATTACAAAAAATAGAAAATAATGCAGAAGAGAAACAAGATGTGATATCTTTGATGTGGGATAAAATTAAAGAGTGCTCGAGTGATGAGGATAAATTTGACAAGAAAAAGAGAGAAGCAAATGCCTTGCATAAGAATAAATACAGAAAGTTGATGAGAGAGGTGATTTATGAAAGAAAAGAGTGGTTGAAATTGGTTTTTGTAGCACAAGGTTCATATCATTTGTTGAGAACACCGCAGCTGGTAGAACAGCCTATGAAAAAGGTGGAGGAAATGGGTAGTTCAGATCCCCCTCCTTACAACCGGAACGGCAATCAGTCAGAACATCCTCCAAAAGGAATGTACCCCATATATCACATTCAAGAGGGAACGTTGCAAGTGGAGGGGGTTAATGACACCCCCTCGCAGCAGATGGGGGAGTCATTAGACCCAGTTAAAACAAAACTATTTGAGGCACCAGGAAGGGAGACACAGTCCATCACTAAACCATTCCAAACAGAGGGGGAAGGGAATATAAACAGCACACAGCAATGGGTGATTAAGGATGGGTGGAGTCCGTCTGTTAATCCCTCAGGACACCCTGATTCGCACACTTCTTCCATCCTTGCATCCTCAGCACCTCCCTCTGACAGCTTTCATGATGGAGAGGGCCTGCTTGTGGGTTTGCAGGGTTGGAGGAATCGTGCAGGATTGTCTCAAAACCCGCTCACCTGTACTCACCAATTGCCTGCCCCGTCTCAGACACATGTACAGAATCCTTTTTGGCCACAAGCAATACGAATTACTTCTGATTTGTCGGCAGCTCTTCCACCACCAGATCACGCTTCTAACCCTGTTGAAAGCGTGGATCCATTGTTAAGTACTGGTTCATTTCCTCTTCTGCAGGCAGGAAATCAGATACGTTATAAACCTCTTGCGCTAGGTGATGTGCAGGCGTTAGTAGACAAACTCCCTCCCCTCACAGAAGGAGGAAGTAAGTGGTTAAACGTAGTGGACTCCTTAACTAAAGGTATTAATTTAGCTGTGGGAGACATGAGGGCACTATTGGGAAGGTGTGTAACTTCTACTAGGATGGATGAAATAGAGAGAGCTGCTGGCTGGAATAGAAACATACCTGACTCAACTTGCATGTTGTTGGAGTATCAGAGACTTGCCGCCGCTCTCAGACAGGCTTATCCCCTTCCAGAAGGTACAGGGGTTCCTAAGTTCACCTGGAAGCCTGGTCAAAACCCCACTACATATTTAGATGTGTGTAAACAGGATTGGTATGACAGAACTTACTGCCATGGTCAAGGGGAAAATCAAAAGTATTTTTTTAGACAAGCAATATTGGATGGTGTGCCCGCAGCAGTCAGTAAGGCAATGAAAATTAACCCTGATTTACCCACAGCAGATGCTGCCCAGTGGGAAAGGCATCTTATTCATCATCTGCAATGTGTGGCTGATGAGGAGACTAAAACTTCCTCTGAACTGAAAGATATGCAAACGCAGCTCTTAAAGCTACAATTGAAACAGGCTAGGGATGTAGTTCAAACTAAGAAAGATTCAAAACAGATGGTACAAGCTGACATTGTGTTTCAGTGTTCTGATGCTGCTTATCAGTGTCCTGTAACTGCCCAACCCCCGCTTCCTGTTGTATACCCTCGGGGACGGTCAAGAGGGCAGTGGGGAGAAAGAGGGGGGTCTCGGGGCAGAGGTTTCGGTCGGGGTTACACGCAGGGAGGCAGAGCAACAGATGTTTGCCATTACTGTCACAGACCAGGTCACTGGGCAAGAGATTGTTATCACAAGCAGGCCAACGCCCAAAGAGGAGGAGCACATCACTACTCAGCTCCCAACCACCAGATGGCGCCACCGGCACCTACCTCTGGCCAGCAGGATCCATCTTGGGCGCCACCAGGTGGATACTACCAGCAATGACACACCCCACAGAGTAATCACACCATAGGGGGAGGAGCAGACCCTATGGTGAAAATGAGGGTCATGAATAAAGATCTATCATTCCTCGTGGACACTGGAGCTACTTATTCAACCCTCAATGAGCAGGGATTTGATGAACATGCCAGTGCTGACACGGTGTCTGTGATCGGTTTCGCTGGGGTGCAACAAAAACTGTCTCTAACTGAACCTCTCGTAGTAACAGCAGGACTTCAAACAGTGACACATCCATTTGTTTTGTCCACACGTGTACCTGTCAACCTGCTTGGAAGAGACTTGTTAAAGAAACTTGGTGCAACAATAATGTGTGAACAAACTGGTTTACGTGTGACTTTACCAAGTGGTGTGACCTGGACTTGTTCTGCTTCTTCCTCCTCTTTGTCATCACAGTGCTTGGTACAGCCGATACATGAGGAAGTAGCTGACATTTACTGGGCGTTGCTGCGCCCAGAGACACCTGAACACACAGGACTATACTCTGCTTACTTGATGTGGAAGCCTTGGCTTGATGCTCTGCGTCCCTATGTCCCACCTCTAGATCCTTTACATGTAACTCTTTTTTATGACCGTGATTCTGACGATTGTTACAGGGAGCATTTTGCTCAGCACTTGCAGGACACTGAGTGGCCATTAATATCAGACCGGCTCATAGTTGGTCCACAAGGCGTAGCTTCTCACGTCAACCTCACACCATCTCAACTGGAGTGGTACATGATGTCGTCTGAAGCGATCCCACACGTCTCGTTAGCTTTAGCTCCCACACATCAAGCTAAAGATTTGGGCCCAATGGTGAAAGCTGCTGTCTCTGCCACTGATTGGGTCCCAACACAAATACCTCAGCTCGCTTACTCGTCATCAACCGACTGTTATAGCATTGACTTAGCCGTACATGATGTAGGTAAGCTAGAACATGAGGTGATCTCCAGAGACCATGGCAGAGAAAAAACTGACCATTCAGATGTTCCTCAGATGTTAGACACACTTCCTGCATCTCTCTGGTCTCAGGGACCTGAGGATGTAGGTCATGTTAAATGCCTCCCAATCTCTTTTGAACTGACGCACAACGAACCTATATGGTTGTATCAGTATTCTCATGGACCTGAGGCTGAACAAGGTTTGACTGACACGGTCCAAGGGTTGCTGAAAGCAGGGGTCCTCGAACACTCACATTCAGACTGGAATACTCCCATTCTACCTGTTGAGAAGGCGGGGACTGGAAAGTACAGAATGGTACATGATCTTAGGTCGATCAATGCCATACTTAAGACACCTACGTCACCAGTACCAAATCCATATGTTGCACTGACCCAACTGACACCAAACCAGAAGTGGATGACCTGCATTGATTTGGCTAACGCCTTTTATTGCCTGCCCTTATCAGAGGACCTGCGTGACATTTTCTCATTCACATTTAACGGTTGTCAGTATAGATACACTCGCTTGCCTCAGGGTTTTGCATTATCGCCAGGCATTTTCAATCATGTTTTAAAGAACATTCTTGAACAGCTTCCACTCCCCAGAGGCACCACTTTGGTTCAATATGTTGATGATTTGTTGATAGCCTCTGAAACAGTACATGACTGTCTTACAGCCACTCAGGCTGTCCTGCTTCACCTGCATGATGCAGGTTTTAAAGTCAGTAAATCTAAACTCCAAGCAGTTCGTACACAGGTCTCTTTCCTCGGTAGGTTGGTCTCTGCTAAAGGTACAACACTATCGCCAGAACACAGGGCGTCTATACTACATCATCCAAAACCCACCACTGTACAAGACATGTTATCCTTTTTAGGTTTAACTGGGTACAGCAGACACTATATACCTGATTATAGTGAACTCACCACTCCACTCAGACAGATGGTAAAAGATCAAGGTAACAGAAACCTTAAAGCAAAACTTGTGTGGAACACAGATGCAGAACATGTGTTTATTAATTTGAAGCAACTCTTGTCTAGAGCAGCGGATTTGGCTTTGCCTGATTACTCAGCCCCGTTTTTTCTTGACGTTTCTGAAGCAGAAAACACTGTTAATGGTGTTCTGTTTCAGAAAAAGGGGGGTGGTAGACAGGTGTTGATGTACGCAAGTGTGATGTTGGATGGTACTGAGAAGCGTCATCCAACATGTACACAGGCAGCAGCAGGTCTGGCAAGGATTGTTTCAAAAACAGCACACATCGTCATGGGACACCCATTACACATACTAACGACACACAACATAGTAGCGTATGTTAATTCTGAGCTCTTTACAATGACATCCTTAAAGCAAAGACGCATGAGCAACATCCTATCAGAACCGAATTTATTGTTCCTGCATCAAGGCATAAACATGGCAGATGGTATGCAAACAACACAAGCACATGATTGTGTGCAAAAAGTGTACATGGAGGAACGCATTAGACCTGATTTACAGACTGAACTCATACCACATTCAAATGTACTTTACACAGATGGTTGCTGCTTCAGGTGTGAGGATGGGTCGTTGAGATCAGGATTTGCTGTGGTACAGCAGAATGGTGTTGAGTACGAGGTACTGAGCTCAGGGCAGCTAGAAGGTCATCAGTCAGCTCAAAAAGCTGAAATTCAGGCAGTCGTTGAGGCTTTGAAATTGAGCAAAGGAAAAGAGGTTACAGTGTACACAGACTCAGCATATGCGTATGGTGTAATTCATGTACAATTACCACAGTGGAAAAGAGCAGGGTTTCGAACAGCAGGTAACAAACCAATTAAACATGAGGAACTCATTAAGGATTTAGCTGACAGTTTGATGTGGCCAGCAAAAGTGGCGGTTGTGAAGTGCAAAGGTCATGATGTTACACAATCAGACACAGCGGAAGGAAACAGGCAAGCTGACAGAGCAGCCAAGATAGCTGCTGGCTATTTGCCAAGAGTCCAGATGGTGACAGTGAAAGAGGAATGTCAGAAAGTGAATCAGTGGGATGAGAAAACTGTAGCAGAGGCTCAGGCCACAGCCTCTCCAGAGGAAAAAACATTATGGTTTAACAGAGGAGGTCAGAAAATAGGTGAATTTAAAGTGTGGGTAGGACCGAATCAGAAGTGGATCTTGCCTATGACTTTGAAACAGGCAGTGTTTCAGGAAGCACATGGATTAGCACACGTGGGATGCAGACAAATGTTAAGAAATCTTCGACAATGGTCACACCCACATTTAAAAGATATGGTAACAGCATATGTTGACACCTGTACTGTTTGTTTAAAGTACAACATTCGGCCTACAGTAAAACCTGAACGAGGTTATTTTCCTCTCCTGCACCAACCGGGACAGGAGGTGATTCTAGATTACACTGATATGTTGGAACCTGTTAAAGGGTTCAGATATGTATTGATGTGTGTTGACGCATTTACAGGGTGGCCAGAAGCCATACCTGCAAGAAGAGAAGACAGCAAAACAGTGGTGAAGTTTCTGATTAACCATTACATCCCCAGACACGGTTTCCCAACAAAAATAAGATCAGACAATGGCACACATTTTAAAAACACAGATCTGCAGGCTGTGGAAAAAATGTTAGGCCTAAAACATGCTTTTGGAACCGTGTATCATCCTCAATCTCAAGGGAAGGTAGAAAGGATGAACCAGAACATAAAACAAAAATTGGGCAAAATCTGTGCACAGACTAAATTGAACTGGGTTGATGCTTTACCAATTGCTCTAATGAGCGTGAGAACTTCTGTTAATAATGGAACTGGCTTTTCTCCCTATGAGTTAACTACAGGAAGACCCTTTCCAGGACCAACCGTATGCTCACTGACCAGTGAGGAGGACCGTAAAATGGACCATAAGGTATACTTTGATGAGTTAAAAGCATTAGTGTCTAACTTTACTCAGCAGGTTCACCACAAACAGAGCCTAACAGAAAGACCAGAGGAACTTGGTCTCCCCACCGCGGAGTGGGTCTTGCTGAGGGTCATTAAAAGGAAGTGGCAGGAGCCCAGGTGGACGGGCCCTTATCAGGTTACAGAGAGAACGTCCCACGCAGTCCGCCTCAGAGGAAAGGGGGACGTTTGGTACCACTGGAGCCAGTGTGCGCCTGCCTCAGAGCCAGGAAGAGCGAGGGAGCTGGCAGAAACCATCTAAAGTCGTAAAACTGGACATTCATGTCTTGTAGACCGAAGCAGCCTGGTAAAGTTGCGTGCGGGCCCTGAAGGACTTTGTTTGAGTGGGTCACTGGGTGCTGGAAAATCCACATTTAATACAGACACCTAGATACGACAAAAACACGACATCTTAGAGTCTCACACTTCATGAAGAAAACTCAGAGACATAGGAGGATCGGTCTCTGAGCACCCCAGGGTATGCCCTGAGTACTTGTGATTGTAACAATATTGTATGACGTGTACTAACCATTTGTCTCTTATTTTTTAATTGCAGTCTTGATTTAGAGTGCATCCATTTATTTACTTAGCTTGAAAGTATTAAGTATATTCAGTTTGTAACGTTAAAAAGAAATATCTATAATCAATTATAAGCAGTATATTAACAGAGTGTTATTTTGTATTCATTTTGTGTTAAAGGAACGGCTTGACTGGCTGTCTGCTGTGGAGGTTGCTGTGCGAGACATCTTCATTAATTGAGTACAGTTTCAGTTTACAAGATCAAAATGCGGTGGTCATCAAAGTACGTTGTGATAGGGATAGGTGCCTTGTCATCCATAGTGTTGTCACTCATTTTCTATTTTGAATATTTCTGCATCATTCCCGGTTTACAAGAGTGTGAGCAGACTGGTGAAACAGGCAGGGTAAGAAGGAGTGTGACACCACACACAGTCATGAAAGATGCATATGGCCTTCCGGTGCTGAAAGTAGAGTATCCCAAAGACACCACCACTACCCTAAGCCTGCCAATCTGTGACATGTTTTATTGTACGGATTACCGTATTGCGAATGCAGCCTTTTATATTTGTCCATGTCCCAATCCATCCAAATGTTTCTGGTGTCCTGAGTGGAATTATGTCACGTTGTATTCGGGATCATGGAAACCTGATATGTCTGGACATCTGACTAATTACAGAGATTGGTGGAGGGCACATGCCACCTTGGCAAAAAATAACAGACACTTGTTATTGTCCTTTGAGTATGTTCGAACTTGGAATAAGTTAACCAGCACAAAGCGTGAGATGATCTACACCTTGGTGACGGAACCCATTTATGTGCTTGTAGCCGCAGATGTCACTGGCAAGGACCCTTTCCGGGTGTTGCAACTTGCTCTTACAGAGTTGCCAGCCCAAGATCCTACTCCTCCTCCGACCCAGGAGTCATCGTTTCCAATGCCTATGCAAATTGATAGTGTTGACTATACCAGCTTAACCCCTGTGGATGTGATTGCTATGTCCACTGGCTATACTGACTCTAACATTTGGTTAGCTTGGCTCGCTGAGGCTGCTAGACAGGCTTCTTTGTCTGAATGTGTAGCTTGTGCTGCAGCTAGACCAAATTTGTACACCCAGCCAGCTCCATTACACCTAGAGGACGCTTGGGGATTTCATTGCATGTTAAGTTTGACTATGAGAAAATATACTAAGAATTGCACTACATTAGCTCAGCTATTCCCAATTATTTCTAATATAACCAAATTAGGCTCGTTTGTTCCGGTAGAACGATTTGACTATTACTGTTTTAATTACACCTCAACTGCAAACAAAAGAGTTGCCTTAGGACAAATTCAGAATGAATGGTGTAATATCACGCAACAAAATGTCTCTGACAACACTCGTGTGGGTAAGGTGGCGCGCGCTGACCTGTATTATTATTGTGGTGGTAGACGTTTACTAACACATATCCCTCAGGATTCTGTGGGATTGTGTGCATTAGTACGCTTAGCTGCATCGTTAACCTTGATTGGCCCTCGTTTGGAAGTTTTAAATGACACCTCCATCTCTCCCATCAGGAAGAGACGTTCAACTCATAATTTTGACCCCACTGTGGGCTCGACTACTTATATTGATGCCATAGGAATCCCTAGGGGAGTTCCTGATGAGCACAAATTAGTAGATCAGATTGCGACAGGTTTTGAAAATTTACCTGTTGTTTCAGCATATTTCCCAATTACACCAAATAAAAATGTTGACCGAATAAATTACATACATTACAATGTCATGCGTCTGTCCAACCTAACCAGAGACGCTGTTGAGGGCTTAGCGGAGCAACTAGCTCCGACTTCTCTGATGGCTGTGCAAAACAGAATGGCGCTTGATATGCTTTTAGCTGAGAAAGGAGGTGTGTGTAGCATGTTTGGTGACTTGTGTTGTAGTTTTATTCCTAATAACACTGCCCCTGATGGAAAAGTGACCCGTGCACTTGAAGGTTTGAGAACGTTGTCTAATGAGATGAAATCTCACTCTGGTGTAGATAATCCTCTTGATGAATGGCTCTTCAAAGTGTTTGGCCCCTGGAAGCAGATGATTGTGTCCATGTTAATGTCCATTGCAGTATTTGCAGCTATTTTAATCACATGTGGATGTTGTTGTATTCCCTGTCTGAGATCTCTGTCAGTACGTCTTATCACTTCCACTTTAGAGAAGCGTGACCCTGAGATAGCTCATCAGCTCCTAATGCGCAGAGGATATGAATTTACTGATTTTGAGATTCAACCACTTCGGCGCAGAGAAGCATATTCTTCAACTTGATGTCGACCTCTTTTTCTTTGAGGTCGAAAGGGGGAATTGTTGTGGAATAATATTTG
>NC_056500.1:56755879-56763810 GCF_014905685.2 Nematolebias whitei | reverse complement strand
ACGAAGCTAAGACCTATCTCTTTGTGTTTCCATAGGACAATGATGGTACCACTCCTGGTAATCTTCACCCTCTTGGGTGCCACCCAAGCAGGGCAAGCCGAGATCGTAACCCTTGGGCCCACCTCGGGCATCGCTCTGCGGGACCAGCCGGGACTGCTCATCACAGATTGCCGCCTATACACCCGAAAGGTCTTCGTCCGCTTCGACCCCCAAACCGTGGTCCAACAACACATTGACATTAAAAATGAGTGGTTAAACAAGCCATGGTACACAGTATCCCTAGAGGGTGCTAAAGCAGAGATCCAACACGTCCTGAAGCAACTACATAAGTTCACCTACACCCAACAAGAGTTGGGTGGAACACATAGAAGGCAAAAGCGCGACATCGGCGGGCTTTTACTCGCTGCTTCCTCACTCGGATCGCTGTTTAGCCTGGGTTTGTCCGCATACAACACTGTCAGTATAACGTCCCTAAAACAACACGTGTATGAAGTAGAGAGCGAGGTCCCAAAGATCCGAGCGCAAATGGACCTTCAACTAACACAATTGACACAGGTGACTAAAACCGTAAAGGATACTGTTCTAGTGCTGAATACTCACACCCAAGAAATCAAAGCCCTCGTACATGCGGTAAATGAGTTAGCCCTTAAGGTTGAAGCGGATTACGCTGTCGCCCACCTAATGGATAGGATTTTTGCTGACATGCTTAGAGATGTCAGTTCGTCGGTAGATACACTAGCCACCGGTAGGATCCCACCGTATCTAGTCTCTCTACAGATGGTGAACGACATCCTCAGCTCCGCTACGCGCGAAAGAGTCACGCAAATACAGGCTCACCTGGCTTACACTCTCGGTAGCGCAATTCCAATCTACGTCAATCACAAAACGTTTGAAATGGCGTTCATTATCAACCTACCGATAATTCCCTCAAATGGCATATATAGACTCAGGGACGTTGTTAATGTTGGCAATTGGCACGGTGAAAACCATGTTCAAATTGACACACCGAAGATGGTTGCGTACCACGACGATAACCCCTCAGTTTATCTAGCTCCAAACCTTCAGATGTGTGTTCTCACTCGGGAGATACATTATCTGTGCGCGAGTAAGCCGTTTGTGTGGAATCAAACCGCGGGCTTATGCGGGTTGACACCTATTCCGGAGAATTCTAAGTGGTCAACGACCATAACGCCTCGACACCTGGCTAAAGCTGCAAAAGCGGAAATAATTGGCTCTCGTTGGCTAGTGAACGCTCCTCAAAGAAAGGCGATCATAGCCTACGATCAACCCGGGGCAAATAGACCTTTGACGTTACCGGACAAAACAATGTGGATCAGTGTTCCCCAGGGAACGACCATACACATTGGTGATTTGACGCTCTATCACCTCGATCCGGAACAATGGGACGCGACTCTGGATGACTCAGAGTACCTGGGGAATATGTCTATAGACATAGATCCAGAGACTCTGGGAAGGATCCGTTTTGAAGGCACCCAAGTCGTCGACGTGAAACCAATAAACCGAGTTCTCAAGTCCCTAAGGTCCACAATTAAGAACCCGATCCAACCAATTACCTATGCGTGGTCAAGCGCGGACACATTAATCATAGCCCTGCTAATGACGATAACCCTCATATTGTGTGGGATACTCGCATCCCTGTTCCGGGGCCAAACGTCACTCCGAGTCGACGTGGATCGCCATGCAGCGCACCTCGATATGATTATGCCTCGCGTAAGCGGGTCTGCAAAGAAGCCACTCACACGGGACAGCGTGACTGAAACTGACAACCAGGGTGAGGGGAAGCAGTGAAACGATGTTTCTAGATGCTTAGTCACTACTCTTGTCGGTGTTGGAACGTTGTTGAATTGATTTTGGTTGTTTCTGAGGTAAGAATGAATCTTGTTGTGTAGTAAGTTAGAGACTAAGAGGCCTTTGACCATGCCAACATGCAGTTCATTCGCTAAATTGCAATCTTTGCGGAGTCAATGTATATTATTGCTACCCTAAGTACCATAATCTACATTGATCTCACAACGCTTAAAGCGAACCTACTCGAACAATTCTATTCGGGGGGATAGCTAATTCTTTTTGATAAGTCTCGCCATAGACTTCCAAAACATTTATGGGGAAACCAAACACCCAATCTCAAGTCGTTCGTCTAAAAGACAACAGACATTTGATCCAAACTATATTTTGCCATGTAAAGCTAACTTAAGCCAAGTTAGAAATGGAAAAATAGTTTGGAACCCTTTTCTATAGGTATAAACCCCTGTAGTTACCCCTTTTCAGCATGCTCCACCCCTTAACTGGTAGTTGTAGCTGTTCCCAACCATAATAGCTTACACACCAGGTGCATATAGTTTAAGGCCTTATGCAAAATCCCCTTCATAAGCCCACCTTAAACCACATAATTGCATGACACATTGAACCAGAACGGCACAGGCTGGACGTCGCTGGAGACGACCTTCGCTGGAGGCGACCTGCAATCCTGACGTTGGTCTCCGCTCTTCATCCAGTGGCCGCATCTTCAAGTTCAATCCAAGGGTACCCCTCTGTATGCTGATTAATCAACACTTCCAATCGTTGTGGATTTACCGTTGTGGATTATATGACTTTTTCCAGTGGATTACAGACTCTGTTTTCAAGGGGTTAAAGCATTGCTACAATGGAATTATCGAGACGATATGGAATTATAATCAATACAATGGAATTACCGAGAACATTGTGGAATTACTTTTGACTTTTGTTTTCCTTGCTGGATTACTCTTGACTCTTGTTTCTTTGCTGGATTACATCAAGCTTCAAGGACAATCGAAGGCGTAAGTTCATAGTTGGAATTCATCCCCATGGACAGGTGATGATTTCCAAAGGGGGGACTGTAGTGAACTTAATCTGGTGTCACGACTAAGCCTAAGGTCAAAACCCTTGACCTTAAGAACCTTGTGGGACAGAAACTGTCATTTCATTGATTTGAATCCAGAGATACAGGTTCACCCATCCTGAGACTCTCTTTCTTGATAATCAAGTGAAAGAACACTCTCTTTTTTATTATCATTACTATTTTACAGATGTTGATAATCAAAGTGTCTTAGTTCAAACCATTTTAGATGTTGCAGTGAACTAATCAATTTTATTAACTGTGTAATGATTTTTAATTCTCATGCAAGTGTGCGTTCCAGGGTCAGGAAGAAGCAGACATGCGTTGGAACAACTGTCCTGTTTATATCCTCTCAGACGTCAACAGGGGGTTTGGCACCTGTTTCTGAAACTCGCCAAAACAAAACTCTCTCTGTCTGTGAGAACATTTCTGATCTGTTCCATAACAATTCTTGCTGCATTCTAACCTTTTACGTCACAAAACACACCCCGTCTGGTCGGTTCTGGCCAATGGGAATACTCCCAGATGAACCGGGAAAACAGCTCTTTAAAATGTCGGTACTTCCTGGTCTAAGCGGTTCTGTGAGGGTTCTACTCGGTTCGGTGGAGTTCAGTTCTGTTCAGTTCTGTGCGGAGAAGCCCAGTGCTGGGAGCCGGGAAGATCCTGACATGACAACAGAGCTCTTCCGAGTTTCATGGGATTATAACATTTTCCACTGAGGTGAGCTGTGAGGGACAAAAAGCTGCTACTCCGGACGAGTAACAGCATCCTACGGAGACGCTGAAGGGTGCGTTAAACGGAATCTCGCCTGAGACATCTCCAGGTAAAAGAGTCGATTTCACCACCTAAGTGTACTGTAAGGAAAAGCTGAAGAAAGACCGGAGAGTGCCGTTCTGTCAACACTCCCTCAAACACCATCTTATTCCCTCTAAACTTCTTTCCCATCTTTAAACTCTTCTATCAAGTAGATATTCTTCCAGATATTTTAGAAATGTCTGTGTAAAGTGCTCATCCACATCCGTGTGGGTAAAAGATCATAATTGTACAGTTTTCATAAATGTCTGTGGTGACGCAACGGAAAAATCATGGCCGTATGATTTTTCTTGATTGATTGCTTATGTTGTTATTTTCATAATTTGCCAAATTAATGTAAATGTTTGATGTTAAACGTTGATTCTGTAAATAAATGACCGCATTCATTTGATGGGTCAAATATAAATGACGTCTCACGTTTGCATTTCATTAAATTCAATGCACGTTTTATTCAGTTCAGAAAAATGAGGAATCCGTGTTAATTGATGAATATATCTGAGCATCTGTTCATCTACAAAGGAGTACATGTGCAGACTACATTTTGTGTAAAAGAGGAACCCTGAGGGAGATTGGGGACTGTAAGATTGTGCCAGGGGAGAGTGTGGCCAGACAGCATTGGATCGTTGTGTGTAGAATGACTGTTGTTGTGAAGAAGAAAAAAATAGTAAAATCAGAGAAGAAGACCAAATGATGGAAGCTGAAGAAGGAAGAATGTTGTGAGAAATTCAGAGAGGAGGTGTTAAAGGCTCTGGGTGGTAGAAAGAGCTTCCAGATGGCAGGCCTACTACAGCAACAGTAATTAGAGAGAAAGGTAGGAAGGTACTTGGGGTGCCGAGGGAGGAAGTGCGGTATTGCATGATGAAATCTGTATAGACGGATTATCAGTCAACGTCCCTTCCGGGTCATTTCCGAGTATACTGCGCATGTCGGTCGAAGAAAGAAGCAGCAATCATGTCTTGTTGTGCTGTAGGTTGCACCAACCATTTTGATAAAAACAATGAAATGCGCAAGTTTTACAGAATTCCTTCAACTCGCACCCTTCAAGGCTAACAGGAGACGTCTTTAATTGCAAGCCATCAGAAGAAGAGATTGGAACGAGCAGATGATTAAAAATGCAACAATCTGCAGCGAGCACTTCATATCAGGTAAGAGCTGACTAGCTAACAAGCATTGCTGGTTATTGTGTCCCGTATACAAAAATATGAACAATTGATCACTCAAATACGAATGAACCTAGCTTACAAGCTAAGATATCTGAGTTCAGTGATGCTGAGTGGAGTTGCTAATCATTTATTTATTTGTTTGTTTTTATTTAGAAATTTATTCATTTCATTAAAAACAAAATAACTACATACAATAGAAAACAAATATATATATACAATCAAAAAATAAAATGAAAGGCAGCAGAAAAAGAATAAATCTTATGACATCTGCCCCTTTATTCCCAGAATATATTCAAACAAAATAATTTACAAAAAAACAAAGTTAAATAAAAACAACATCAACTCAAACAACACTTTGTATAGATGCACATTATACTTTACCATATTCCTTCAGAAAACTAACTTTTAACATTTTCTTGAATATGTACATAGATCTGGCAGTTTTAACATCATCCTTCAGACTATTCCACATTCCCTGAATTATACTAGACCGCTCCTTCAAACTGGTACGAAACCAACGCTTCACAAACATCTATCCCCTTGAGATAATAACCACTCTCCCTTTTAACACGATTTACTTGAATATTTGAAGGCAGTATGTTTTTGTGAGCCTTATACATAAACAGTAAAAAATTATAATCAACCAAGTCATAGAATTTTTATATCTTCAGTTGTTAAAACAATGTATTTGATGGATGTCTATAATATTTTCTAGTGATGATTCTTACAGCTCTTTTCTGTAAGAGTACCACTGCCTGCAGCTCCTCCTCCAAGATGGCCGCTAATTGTCCACACCTGACGTCCATCAGACTGAGGAGGCTCTCCGGCTACAAAAGGCTGCAGTCCAGTGCTACTCTTCGCTGGAGCATATCACCTTCCATGGTAGTTGTGCTTCAAGCCTTTTAGGCTATTACTCACAAGTACTAACCTTGCTCTCTTGTTCCCAGTGTTTCCTGGTTCCTCGGCTTGTTAAAAGGACCCCTCGTGATCCTTTGGTTTCCTGACTCCTCGTGTCCTGTTCCTGGTCCCTCGGACTCCCTTGTGGCCTGTTCTTGGTTTGTAGACCCCCTTGGGTCCCTCCTTGGCTCAACCTCCCTTGTGCCTGGAGCTCCCTTGCCTGGTGCTTCTAATCCAGCCAGTGCCTGCCCTGCCAGCTACTGGACTCTCTCTGGAGCTCTCTTGGAGGACTGGAACCCGCCTCTGGACCAAACTGTAAGAGATTCACAGAACACAAAATATCAGCTCCTAAGAACTCCACCTCCATTCTGACTGTCCTCCTCTACCTCCTCCAGGAGATGCAGAGAAGCTGCACCAGCATTGTACATTATTTCACCTGTAAATAAACACTGTTCTTTTGTATCCACCTGAGTCCGTCTCGTTCCGGGTCTCATACAAATCTGGGATCCCCGCGGTTATGGCATTTTCTGTAAAATAAAAATAGGATTTGTAATTGTTTTACATGCTTTACCCCAGACTTCAATACAGTAAATTAAGTGTGGGACAATTATTGCATTATACAACATAAACAGAGCTTTATCATTGAGTAACTCCCTTACTTTGTACAGTACTGCAATAGATTTAGATATTTTTTGTTCTTAAATTATTTATGTGAGGTTTCATGTCAGTTTTTCATCAATGATGACACCCAGAAACTTGTTACTGTTAAGTTGTATGCTAACACATGCTATGCCAGTTAGCACTGGCCAACCATGTGCCGTTTTAATTGTCAGTCACTGGAATACACTTTATTTGTACAGGAGTGGACTCTGAAGACATCGACAGTCCTGGCTTTGTCCCGTCCATCTTCTCCTACTCTAAAAAGTTCGACAAAGACAGCAATGGAAAATTGGAGCAGTATGGGGGCCGAGATGGTGTAGAGGCAGGGCAGCCGGCTTGGGACCCGAAAGTCCCAGGTTCAATCCCCAGTCACTGCACATCACGTGGTATCTCTGGGCAGCACACCTCATCCCCAAAATGCCCCCCAGGCGCCCTCAATAGCTGCCTACTGCACCACCTGGTGGTTGATGGGTTAAATGCAGAGACTAATTTTGCCATTGTATGGAAACATACAGTGCTGACATTGTGATGACATTAAGTAGAGGATTACTGATTTGTACTGAGGCTGTAATAAACCTGTGTTTAACAAAGTAAAGTGGTGTTTTCCTGCTCTACCTAATGATTGTTCTCTTCTGTGTCTCAGCTACAAGAGAAAAAGATAAACCCCCAGCAGATGTCCAAACAATGGACCATACTGTCCATCCTCATGAAAACTGCATTTAGGGCTCACCAATAAGGATAATACGTTCAGATTTAATGTTACTGAATGTGACATTTCCAACATTTTGACAAGTTGGTTGGCTCCCTGTTGTGTCTCAGACTTTGAAACCTTTAATCTATTAGATGACGTTGTAACTGTGTGTGCAGTGTTAACACGCATTTGGGACTGTATAGTTCTTAGAAAATAAACTGTAAATATCTTGAAGTATTCAAGAGTTAAGGATACATCAAAAACTTTTTATTTCTTGTTTGTACATAAGTAATGTCATTAAAAAGTAACAACAAAATAACCATTTCTTTTTTTTTAAACGTGCACAGAATGATTTGAAGGAAAAGTTAAAACTGAATGCTAACAGGAAAAATTACAATAAATGATTTGTGTCAAAGTGGATTGTTTTTAGCGTCTTTCTTTTACAATATTACTTTGTATGAATAACTGTTCATGTATGTGGAGGACTGTGTTCATCATTTGATCATCTGTGGCTGCACCAGTGGATCCTGCTGGGTCCACAGGACTGGAGGCCACACACTGAAGCTGAACTTGATAATATTCGTGGTTCTTCTTGAGACGTAATGAGCATCACCTATTCACCTTTTCAACATCATGTAATAAAATGTATAAAATAAAAAACAAAATAAAAATAACGTGCACAGAGGCGGGTCTGACTGTTTTAAATGTTTCTCATAGATTTCTCAGTAAAACGAGTCACATAATCTGTTGTGACTTTCATTTTAATCGATAGCCCCTGGTAATAAATAAATATAAAACCTCAAATAAGCAACAAATAAACCTGGTCTTG
>NC_056500.1:56747202-56755779 GCF_014905685.2 Nematolebias whitei | reverse complement strand
AATGAAATAACAGTTCCTGTCCCCTGAAGGCCTTCAGAGACAGGTTGTGGTCAGAGGTCTAGTTCACTACACAGGCCAGCCGAGGAACATAGCACCTCCAGCGTGTCCTGGGTCTTCCTCTGGGTCTCTTCTCTTTAAGTAACTATGATTATTAAAAAATTATTTACCTGTAAAATCCCGTCTTAAATCTGGTCTTGTGTGGGGGTTTTCTTACAGTTTCGTGTTTTGGTTGTTTGTTTTTGGTGTGATTTTTTTTTTTTTTAAATCACCGAGCGAAAAATGTCTTTTTTTAATAAAACTTGTCATGTTCACTTTAGCCTGACAAATATCAGTCAGCCACCAAGACATCGAGGGTTTTTATAGTTTTTAATAGGATGAAATCTGTCAGGAGAGCTGTGAAGATGGACACCTCTGTGCGCCCTCTCGATAAACGGGAACGGAATTTCGCACAAGACACCGGCTCTTTCTGCACTTCGGCTGCGCGCGCATCCGCCATGTTGATAAACAAATAATCCGTCTATAGACGGAGAAGTATGTTAGACTGGTACAGGACATGTATGAGGACAGCAGGACAGTGGTGAGATGTGCTGTAGGAGTGACAGATAGCTTCCAGGTGGAGGTGGGAGTGCATCAAGGATCGACTCTGAGCCCCTTCTTGTTTGCTTTGGTGATGGACCAACAGATGAGGTCAGGCAAGAATTCCCATGGACTATGATGTTTGCAGATGACATTGTGATCTGTGGTGAGAACAGGGAACAGGTGGAAGAGAACTTGGAGAGGTGGTGGTATGCACTTGAATGAAGAGGAAAGAAAATCGGTGGTAGTAAGATGGAGTACGTGTGTGTAAATGAGAGAGAGGCCGGTGGAACAGTGACGTTACGAAGAGCAGAAGTCCCAAAGGTGCAGGACTTCAAGTACTTGGGTCAACTGTCCAGGAAAATGGGAATGTGGTAAACGAGTCAAAAAGAGTCCAGGCAGGATGGAGAAAAGTTTCAGGTGTCATTTTTGACACAAAGGTTTAAGCAAAGGTCAAAGGAAAAAATTACAAACAGTGGTGAGACCAGCTATGTTATATGGTCTGGAGACAGTGGCACCAACAAAAAACCAAAAGAACTGGAAGTGGCAGAAATGAAGATGTTGAGGTTCTCCTTGGGAGTGACAAGGACGGATAAGATTAGGAATGAGATCATCAGAGGTACAGCACAGGTTGAACAACTGGGAGATAAAGTTAGAGATGCCAAACTAAGACGGTTTGGACATGTCAAAAGGAGGGACAATAGGATGTTAGAAATGCAGCTGCCCAGAAAAATACAAAAGGAAGACCAACTAGGAGATATACGGATGCAGAGAGGACATGGAAGTAGTTAGCATGAGGACAAATAATGCAGATGACAGTGAAATGGAGAAGGATGACTTGCAGGGGCAACTCCTGAAGAAAGAAAAGCCAACAGAAAAAAAAAAAATAGTTAGCTTTACATAGATAATTTTCAATATTAAAGTTGTATTTTGGATTTATTACATAATGGAATTCACAGAATCAGTAAGTTCTGTGGGTTACTGTAAAATTTCAGTGTAAATTTTTAAAGTGACATGTACTTTAACGCAAGAAGCTGGATGATCTGTCGGGGCAGACACTTAGTCTTAGGACAGAAATGGGAGGACTTTTTTTGGGTGATGTGTTGTCTATGTTGGTTTTTCTGTTTAATGTCAGTTTTGCATTTATGTTCAAGTTATTGGTAGTCACTGTAAATAAATGACACCATAACTCAGATGTTGTACCTGATGTATAAAAAAACAGGGAAGCACTTTCTCTTTAACAAGGTTTTGAGTTTGTAACTGAAAATAAAGTGATGTTTTTGGAAAGCAATTTTGTAATGTCTACAAAGTTAGTGTGTACCAGGTTGCAGTAGCAAATTATGATGGCCCATCTGTCAAAGTTTGATACTGGTATTTTCTTCTTTGAGGCCTTTCATGGGGCTCTGTACCCATATCAGATGCTGGGAATTATAGTATATCTCTTCCCCCCCCCACCCCCCCCCATCCTGTCTACCTCTTCCATTTTTGTTCTACATTGTCAACCTCTAAGAGTGATAGCAAGTTTCTCTCTTCAATGTCGGAGCACTGGATACAATGTTGTTTCTGGGTCAATCTGGATTATGAGTATCAAAGTTTCCATAGTTCCTACATCCTCCTCATATATATCCGCTCACATATAGTAGCTTGCTGCAAAAAATAGGTGTCAGGTAAAAAAAAAATCAACATGCAGTTGCAAAGTTTCTGAATGTCAGAAATATATAAATACCAGCAAAAAAAAACACCTTCAATTGCTCATGTATACCTACTGTATTTTCCGCCTTATAAGTCACGTTTTTTTTTGTTGCATAATTTACATGCCCTGTGACTTATAGGCTGAAGCGACGTATTTATGGATTTTCCCCCCTTATTTATAAACCAATTTTTGGCTGAGATTTGACCGTTTTTATTCATTCCGACTCAAAAAAAATATTGAACAGTACCACTTTCAGCCACTTGATGGCAGCAGAGTAGTAGTAGCAGTAAGGCATGCCGTTTTATCATGTAATAGATAAACATGGCTATAATGACAAATTCAAAAAAGTTCAAGACATAAACAACTGGACTTTATTTATTATACTTTATTGTTTTTTTTCTTGAACTTTTTTTTTAATTTACCATGTCCTGAATGACTGAGAATCTTCACCAGCTATTGATGATACAATTGACTTGCCACAGTCCCCCCACCTTCGTTCTACTCCCTGCTTGGACCGATCGTGAAACCAGCTGCACCGCCCTGGCAAAATGCAGCTAATTTGACCATTAAAGTGCATTTATTAAGCAAATGTTAGACTAAGACACAACTTTGCTATAATTTTGAGCAAACAAATAATTGTTTAGGTGCTTTTCTTGTTAAATTTCGAAGAAATAAGCCTTGTTCCTCTTCCTTTTTTCCTCCCTCTGCGCGCTCCCGGAACACAGAGGCAGCAAAACTATTTTTGAAATTCAGCTGAGTTGACCATTAATGTGCATTAATTAATTAATTAAGCAAACGATAGACTGAGACACACATTTACTATAATTTCAAGCAAACAGATAATTGTTTTTAGGCGTTTATCTTGTTTAATTTGCACAGCGACTCGTCGCATGCACTCGTTTATTTCTGCGTATCAGCTTTCGAAATACAGCTGATTTGACTGTCAAAGTGCATTTATTACGCAAATGTTAGACTGAGACACATATTGACTATAATTTCGAGCAAACAAATAATTGTTTTTAGGCGTTTATCTCGTTAAATTTGCAAAGCGACATGTTGCATGCACGCGTTTACTTCCGCATATCGGCTTTTTAAATGCATCTGATTTGACCATCAAAGTGCATTTATTAAGCAAGACACACATTTACTATAATTTCGAGCAAACAAATAATTGTTTTTAAGTGTTAATTTTGTTAAATTCTTGTTAAAGTCCTCCCGTGCACGCTCCCTCGACCGCCATTTGGCAGCCCATCCATTTTTGGCTCAACACCGGCTACATTTCCGGGTTGCCAGCGGTGACGCGTAACAAACGCGACGCATCAGCGGTGACGCATAATAGAAACGATGTATACGGCGAAGTAACATATTTATGGATTTTTCAACTTTATTAGACAAATATGGACTGATGCGACTTATAGGGCGGAGTGACGTGTACAGCAGAAAATACGGTAGTTTTTCAGTAGTAGCGCTTGCGGAATCATCCTGTTTATGCTAAAACACTATTTTGTGTGCTAAAATATGTGTGTGTGTGTGTGTGTGTGTGTGTGTGCGCGCGTGTGTGTGTGTGTGTGTGTGTGTGTGTGTGTGTGTGTGTGTGTGTGGTGTGCCAAACTTATCTTTGATATTTTTATAGATTTAGCTAAAGAACTGAGAACAAATTGTGTCAATGGGCAAATGGACTATTAGTAACAAAGTGTGTAGAGAATAAAGTTGAAATTTGTTCTTTTATAAGTTGTCTATTGTGGGTTGACAAAGTTTAAGTTTATTCCTTAAGGTTGAGATACATTTCTTGTTATTTTTATGCAAAGTACTGTAGGTCTCAACTGGAGTTTAGTCATCTCACGTCAACTGAAAGGACACTGAACCACATTCACACCACTGTATTTTACATATCTCTTGACAAGCTGGTCTTCGTTAACATGTGTCAAAGGCCTCACACATACTTTTCACACAAAAAACAACTGCTAGGCAAGTTGGCATGCAGTAATATGTAAATATTCATGTGACTGAGGATTCTGGTTGACCCTACCTTTTCACATGAACAGTTTATTTATTTCTGAGCTGCAGATGAGAGTCAAACAGGACACATTTAGCTGTAAACAAGGCACAAGGCATACCATGTGATGAAGTAACCAAATGCTTTGAGAAGCAAATTGACATTGAATTTGATTTAAAATGATGAATAAAGATCTCTAACAATTTGGAAAGACTCAACGATACCTTCCCAGATCAAAAGTCACAAAAGGGATTGAGGGAAATTTAATTCTATAATATTTTACTTTGCAAGAGTGAGAGGGAATCTGATTTTGATATATTTGGCTGCGAGAGTGAGTGTGAGACAATTAGATTAGTGATATCTTTGGTTTGTTTGATATGTAACATCAGTCTCTTTTGTGAAACTCGATGCCTTGTTGCTGTCAGTGTGATCTCCATCCAGTGCTCCCCAGAGACAGCAGATCCAGGAGAAGCTCAAGGTTTAGACATGTCTGTTGTAAAAGACCTTTTCCTCTTGGCTGCAGTGTGTCTTGGTGTCTTGTTTCAAGGTTTTTCTCTGAGGAGTGTGGCCAATGTCTGCTTCCCAAGCTTTTTTGTTTAACATGAAGCATCATATACAGATTAATACACCACCAATGTAAGAGATACTGCCATTGATCTGTCTCAGTAGGATAGAAAAATAAACAGCTGCCATAACAAGAGTTATTTTAGTCTAAACTTAAGCATGCATATGACACACAGACCAAAATCATATTGATCTTGGTCTCAAATGTATACACTGAACAAAAATACAGCAAAAACTTGCTATACTTTCCCTCAAATTTGCCACATCTGTGGCATTGTGCTGTGATAAAACTGCACGTTTTAGACAGTATTTTTTATATATTTTTTTGTGGTCAGCCTAAGGCTCACCTGTGTAATAATCACGCTGTCTAATCAGCATCTTGATATGCTACACTTGTGAGGTGGAAGGATTAACTTGGCAAAGGAGAAGTGCTCACTAGCACGGATTTACAAAAAATAGTGAACAATATTTGAGAGAAACAGGCCTATTGTGTGAAAAGAAAAAAGTCTTAGATCTTTGAGTTCAACTCATAAAAAATGAGAGCAAAAACAAAAGTGTTGCATTTAGGTTTTTGTTCAGTATAGCTCTAATCACATAGGACTTCTTGTTGGGAATTTGCTGCAAGCCAGAAAAACATGTTAACTCATGACTATGAGAAGTTTGTTCTTAGGAATCATATGAGTCAGCTCCAGGCTGGGATAGTACAAGTCTCCAAACATCACTTAAGAAATAATTTTCTATTTATTCTCCTAAGTTACTAAGACAATGTTTTTATTTGGTCACACATTTTTCCCTTACTTTGCTCAAGACTATCAATACCCAATCTTTTTTTTTTTTACAGAAAATGTCCAACATTATTGTTTCTTATCTTGAGTTCTGTAATGATCTACATACACATTAAAAGATATAACGAAGCTTGGTTTATGGTTTTCAGGATAACTTTTTACATCCTCGAGCTGAACAAGCTTTTCAATTTTATAACAGATCATTCCCAAATCATAGTGGCTCAGGAACAATATTTGTAGAACAGCAATTATTGAAAACTTGAATATAAGCTGATTTGTCTTTACATAAACAATCTTCTCTACTTTTTCATTCTACTAGATGCAAAAATACCTGCAAAGAAATACACCATCTGGAGTCACTGTGTGAAATTATAACCAAACACCTGTTTATCACATTTAAATTGAAGCCAAAACCACATTAGGTTAGAAAGAACTGGAAGTGCCTCCGATCCTCAAAGCACCAGTCCTTCAATTTATCATTATTACTTATTAATAATAATATTATCATTATTATTTTGTGCCCATTTCAGGCAGAATATATTATGGTATAGTTTCCGTCTGTGCATATGCATGTGCAACTGTTCGTATGTACCTACATAAACTTTCTCTTGTTTATAAATGTTGATCTGCTCAAGACAGTTTATTGGAACTTCATACGTATATGAATCATCACTAGATGGAGTATCAAATATACTGTACTTTTCATCACCCCACCTCCAGCGTAAAGGTTACAAATCAAAGTGAAAGTTAAAACAAGGTTTTTGCTTGCTCCTCCAAAACTTCTGATCTGCTTTTGATAATTTCATGAAATTTCATACACATATGCATCATTGCTAGATAGAGTGTCTTATACACCTTTCATCACCACAGCTACAAGGTGATACAACTTGACACATAGATGCATCATTATTACTCACAGTGCCCTGTACACTTTTCACCCCACCTTCAAGGTCAAAGTCACAAAGCAAAATCAAATATCAAATAAGGTTTTTGCTGTGGGCAGCACGGTGGCACAACTGGTAGAGCTGCTGCCTCTCAGCAAGCAGGTCCTGGGTTCAAACCCCGGTCCAGGGCCCTTTCTGGGTGGAGTTTGCATGTTCTGTCCGTGCATGCGTGGGTTTTCTCCGGGTACTCCGGTTTCCTCCCACAGACCAAAAACATGCATGTTAGGCTGATTGGTAACCCTAAATTGCCCCTAGGTGTGAGTGAGAGAGTGAATGGTTGTTTGTCTCGTTTGTCTCTATGTGTCCCTGTGATGGACTTGCGACCCGTCCAGGGTGTACCCCGCCCCTCGCACAGTGACTGCTGGACATGAGCACCGGTGACCCCCATGACCCAAAATGGAATAAACGGGTAAAGATAATGGATGGATGGATGGATGGATGGATGGCCATTGCTCTTCCAAATCACATCTTCTGATCCAAGATTTTTTAAATACAGCTTCTACCACAACTCCCACCACTACAGTCTCAAACTCTTTTCATCAACCTCAAAAAGTTAAATCTGGTCCTCTGGACATTCAAAAAACAAAACAAAGCAAAACAAAAATGTAGAAACATTTCGGATTGGATCTGCCCCATGCCTAGTTTTTAATGCAGAACGCTGCTTCGGGATGGGGTGACAAATCTGATACATGTAAATGTTCTGTTTTTGAGTGGAAGGATCTCATGCAGACCTACTTTAGACAGAAACCTTACAAAATGCTGAACAGGTTGAAGTGGTTGTGGTGTTTTGGTTCTGTTTGTTTCCAGCACTCAGTGTTTTCCCTTGTGTTCAGCCCCTGTCTCACCTGTGTCTAATGTTAATCACTGCAGGTGTCTGTCATTGTCCAAATCAGTGTGTGTATATTCAGTTCACTGGTGTCTTGTCTTTGTCTCGGGATTATCCTTCTATGATGTCGTGTTCAGCCTTTTGTCCTGTCAGCCCTGATCTGCCTGTTTCCAGTTTTGTGAGTAGCTGCCCTGTCAGCATTTTGATTTTGTTTTGTTTAATAAATATATTTTTATTATTCCTCGAGCGTCCTTGTCATCCTCCTGCACGTGGGTTCAAACACTCCTGACGGCCGAACATGACAGAATCCCGAGACCATACTGAACCCAGCGGGAGGATGATTACTTTGTTCGAGTTTTTGGCCCGTGAGGCAGAGAAGACTGCCCAGAAAGACAGAGAAAGGGAGGAGAGGAGGAATCCATTTTGGGGGACCCGCCTGGCCATTAAACCTGGGTCCTCAGCCTCACAGCCTCTCCGTCCCTTTCCGCCTCACGGCGCCGCTGCACCCTGCTGCCCACCTCCTCCTCGCTTTCCTTCGGAAAGAGGGAGGCAAATCACTGGTCCTCCCCGAACCCAGCGCAAGAAGGGGAGAGCTTTGCGAGAGGAGGAAAAGCCCAGCCCTCAGTCGCCAGAGGAACGGCGGAAAATTTTGCTGGGGGGGGAGGTACCTGTGTCCCTCAGAGGAGCAGTACAGCCCTCCCTCGCTGGAGGAGCTAGAATGGTGGCAGGCTTCCATAGTGGCAACGTATCTGGCTCCGCTTCTGCCCCACTGCGAGGAGACCCAGGTGGATGCTCCTCATTCCAGTCCTCCTGAGGGGTTCATGGCTCCCTAGCAGCAGCTCTGAATCCATCACCTGCTGCTGCAGCTCCGTCTCTGGTTCCTGGCTCTCCAGCTGCAGCTCCGGATCCATCACCTGCTGCTGCAGCCCCATCTCTGGACCCTGGTTCTCCAGCTGCAGCTCCAGATCCATCACGTGCTGCTGCAGCCCCGTCTCTGGTCCCTGGTTCTCCAGCTGCAGCCCCGGCTCCATCACCTGCAGTCTCACCTCTGGTCCTCGTTCCTGGCTCTCCAGCTGCAGCCCTGTCTCTGGTCTCCATTCCTGGTTCTCCAGCTGCAGCTCCGTCTCTGGTTCCTGGTTCTCCAGCTGCAGCTCCGGATCCATCACCTGCTGCTGCAGCCCCGTCTCTGGTCC
>NC_056500.1:56734639-56747192 GCF_014905685.2 Nematolebias whitei | reverse complement strand
TGCAGCTCCGGATCCATCACCTGCTGCTGCAGCCCCGTCTCTGGTCCTTGGTTCTCCAGCTGCAGCCCCGTCTCTGGTCCCCGTCCCTGGTTCTCCAGCTCTAGTCCTGGTACCCGACTATCCTGCTGCAGTCCTGACTCCAGCACCTGCTGCAGATCTAGTTCCCAGCTCGTCTGAGCTCCTCGCTCCCGACTCTTCTTCGGCTGAGATCCTCGCTCCCGACTCTTATTCGGCTGAGATCCTCGCTCTTGGCTCACCTGAGGTCCTTGCTCTTGGCTCGTCTGAGGTCCTTGCTCCCGACTCTTATTCAGCTGAGATCCTCGCTCCCGACTCTTCTTCGGCTGAGGTCCTCGCTCTTGGCTCACCTGAGGTCCTTGCTCTTGGCTCGTCTGAGGTCCTCGCTCCCAACTCTTCTTCGGCTGAAGTCCTCGTTCCTGGCTCGTCTGAGGTCCTTGCTCCTGGCTCAACTGAGGTCCATGCTCCCAAGTTGTCTGAGACCCTCGCTACTGGCCCGTCTGCGGTCCACGCTCCTGAGTTGTCTGAGACCCTCGCTCCTGGCCTGTCTGCGGAGGTCTTTGTCCCTGGCCCGACCGCAGAAGATCCTGGCCCGTCTGCAGAGGTCTTCGTCCCTGGCCCGACCGCAGAAGATCCTGGCCCGTCTGAAACCCTCACTCCTGGCCCGTCTGCGGAGGTCTTCGTCCCTGGCCCGACCGCAAAAGATCCTGGCCCATCTGCAGAGGTCTTTGTCCCTGGCCCATCTGCAGAGGTCTTTGTCCCTGGCCCATCTGCAGAGGTCTTCGTCCCTGGCTCGTCTGCAGAGGTCTTCATCCCTGGCTCGTCTGCAGAGGTCTTCGTCCCTGCTTCAACCCCTGGTCCGTCCCCTGGTCTGTGTGAGGTCCTTACCTGCTTGAGTCCAGGAGGGCTTAGATGGACTCCTGTACTACCCAGAGATGGACGGTCCCCTGGCCGTCCACCGGAGCACTGGCCTCGGGGTGGATGGTTTCCTGGCCGTCCCCCTGATCTCCTGCCTCGTTGTGGACGGTTTCCTGGCTGTCCCCCTGAATACTAGTCCTGCCCTGGATGGTCTCCTGACTGTCCACCTTGACTGTGGTTGGGGTTCCTGGATTTGGTTTTGTGTTTAGCTACCCAGGTTTACCTGTCGGATTTTTTGTTCTTCTGGTCCTATGTGTTTTCTCTGTCTTGGTTTGTCCCGCCTCCCACCCAAGTTGGATGTAGCTTGTCCTTGGGATGTCTGGAGCCATCCCTTGAGTGGGGGGTACTGTGGGGTTTTGGTTCTGTCTGTTTCCAGCACTCCGTGTTTTCCCTTGTATTCAGCCCCTGTCTCACCTGTGTCTAATGTTAATCACTGCAGGTGTCTGTCATTTTCCAAATCAGTGTGTGTGTATATATTCTGTTCACTGGTGTCTTGTCTTTGTCTCGGGATTATCCTTCCATGGTGTCTTGTTCAGCCTTTTGTCCTGTCAGCCCTGATCTGTCTGTTTCCAGTTTTGTGAGTAGCTGCCCTGTCAGCATTTTGATTTTGTTTTGTTTAATAAATATATTTTTATTATTCCTCGAGCGTCCTCGTCATCCTCCTGCATGTGGGTTCAAACACTCCTGACGGCCGAACATGACAGTGGTTATGGACAGATTGATGGGTAGGGCAAGGGATGTCACTAGAGTCTGATTGCGTAGTAATGCAAAAGCTACAGATTAATTGTTGAGGTGTGAATTGTCAAATCTACATATGTATATTAGTACATATGTATCTTATTTCACTCAGCCTTATAACCTGAACCCCTCACTCACTGCTCTTTGAATTAAGAAAGCTCCTCAGATGAGGAGCGAACGTCTTCTGTTACAAATAAAGTCCAGTTGTTTTTGTATTGAACTTTTTTTGAAAAACTACAGATGTTTATGTTATCTTTAGCATTCTCAGGTAACATTTCGGTGATACTATTCATTCTGATTTGCCTCTAGCTGACTTCTACGCTAGCACTCCATACACAAATGAAGGCCCTCTGGATTATTGGCTCCGGCTTAAAGCTGCAGAGGTTGCTGAACAGTGCTTGACTAGTAAGGGGGAACTAATGACTGACCTGAGTTCACATCTGGTGCTCATGTTTATTCGTCATTGTCCTGACAGAGAGTTGGCGCTGGTGTTTAAAAGCAAGCCTTCTTGTGAGTGGACAGCCAATGAAGTACAGGACCATGTGGATTAGTATTTAAGGGATCATACGATTGTTCGGAGCCATGGAAAGCAGAATATGGCAGGTACCAAGCTTTCAAATGAGAGGGTGGCTGTCAATGAACAAACTGTACTGTCCAGTTCTAGATGTGTTCCTGAGCCAGAAGGTTTAAAATCGGTCGTGGAGAACACCACAATGGACAGGGTCTTGAATCTACTGGAGACATCTCTGATCAGCAACACACAGGCTATAGGCAACAAACAAGTCCAGTCAGCAGATCCCTAGACACTCACGAGAATGTCAGGTTTGTGGTAAATTTTACCATGACATGGTACCATGACACTAGGTCACACTGTAGGATGCACAGATTATGCTTCATATGTTTCTCTCCAGAGCACATCAGTGCTCAATGTGATCAAATTCAGAGACCTCAAACACACCCGTCTGGTCAGGGACAAACTGATTTGCCTCAGGAAAACTAGATGGCCCTCTTTTAGCAGGGGACAGTGTGGGCATTTGTGCTTCCCCTAATTGTGATGATATTCTAACTGTGTATATGTTGGCTTGTGACACAGTGTCTAAAAAGGAAACTGTCATTTTCCAAAATGTGGCAAAAGTGCCCATCAGTGACGGACTGTTTTTCACTACAGCGCTAGCTGGCGACAAGATTGAACTGCGAGGGATGTTAGATAGCAGGTCTATGGCTACATCTGTACGTGCAGAAATGATTCCTCAGTTACGTGAGGCAGGAGTGGTGATGGGGGATGTAATCCTTCCCACAGATATTGTTCTTGTTGGGTGTGGCCGCAGTGGGCATCTGTGAGCTGAAACTTAAGCTATTTGATTTTGACTGTGTAGTCCCAGGTTTGGTGATTGAAGGTCAGTCAGGTTGATGAGTTTATTGTTGGCACAAATGTGAAACCGCTCATCAAAGGGTTTTAGTCTGATGAGGTCTATAGGTGGGTATTAAGCAAATCTGACTCTACCTGTCTGCCATCGCATCAGGCTTATAGATGAATGCCCTTTTTGTCTGCCTTATTGTAGACTTTCCCTTGCTCACTACCAAAAGTTGAGAGAGACTTTAGATTACATGGAAGAGCGTGAAATTATCAGGAAGTTGAGCAGCGAGTATGCATCTCCACTCATTCTTTGCTGGAAGAAAAATGGTGACTTGAGGCTGTGTACTGACTTCAGGTGGTTGAACGCTCATACAGTCAAAGATGTGCACCCTATACTGCACCAAGCTGGCGTTCTTGCATTGAAAGTGCCTTCAAATCGGCTGTTGTCTGGCTGTTATTCCCACAAGACACAACACAGAATCAACTACCCTACATCTGCAAATCTGAGATCCCTAGACTGGGCACCACAGTCATCTTCTCCTGTAATGGATTCCCTGAGGATGGCCCTAATAAATGCCAGATCGCTGGCTAATAAAACTTTTATTTTAAATGACTTTTTCTGTTGCAATGGACTGGACCTTCTTTTCATCACCGAGACTTGGATTTGCCCTGCTGAGTTCAGTGTTTTTCTGGAATTATTGCCTCCGGATTGTTCTTTTTTAAATGCTTCAAGGACAAATGGTTGTGGTGGAGAATTACTGACTGTTTTTAAGAAACATTTGAACTGCAAACAACTCCATGAGTCAACTAATTATTCGAGTTTTGAACTGATCTGTTGTGAGCAGGGCCGCTCCAACCCGGTTCTGTGTGCTATTTTTACAGACTCCCAAGGTACCACAAACAGTTTTTAAATGAACTCTATGGCTTTCTAACGGGTATCCTACTCAAATATGACCGTGTTTTAGTTATGGGAGATTTCAATATCCATGTCTACTGCCCTGATAAACCATTAGTTTATTGAGCACGGACATTGTTGGTTTGGAAAAAGTTTGACATGACTGTCGACGAGGGAGAGGACCGGCACCAGATGAGGGGGCATGCCAAAGAGACCATCTTAGCACCAACATAACTGGTTTGTTCCACTTTGGAGTAGGCTGTTGGGGAAAGACTCAGTTTTTTGTTGTGTGTTTCCTTCACTGACGAAGCCTTCTGGATGGAAGGTGAAACGTTTCAGCATAAAAAATAAAGAAACTGTCCAGATGACCTGACTGAAAATTGTTGGATTGTATACCTGGATTATTGAGCATGGACATTGTTCATTAGCTCAGGACTTTCTAGAGCTCATCCAGTCCTTTAACTTTATGTAGAGTGTTGCTGGTCTGACTCACCAGCAGGGCCACACACTTGACTTAGTTTTAACACATGGTTTATCTGTTTGTGATTTAGAAATTGGTGACACTATTTTTTATGACCACAAACTGGTTTTATTCAACACCTCTTTGATTTGTGAGCCTAAACCTCCCCCTACACCCAGGCCCTGTAGAATATTTAACCCTTCCACTGCTGCTCTCTTCGATCTTTGCCACTAATTATGTTACAGACTCTCAACTCTCGGTGGGTCTTACTACAAACGAGTTGCTTTCTCAGCATCAGGAGTCCTGTTTAAAGATCTTGGACTCAGTCACCCCGTTAAAGATCAGGAATCGGAAACGCACACCCCACCCCTGGTTAAATCAGGCCACACGAGAAGCAAGACGTCTGTGCAAGAGAGCTGAGCATAGATGGAAGAAAGATAAACTTCAGGTTTCTTTTAATATGTTAAGATCATGTTGGAAAACATATCAGACTACTGTTAAACAAGAGAAAAACAAATATTTCTCCAAAATTATCAACTTAAACAGTCACAACCCCCACGTTCTATTTAACACCATTCTAAACGTGCCTCAGTCTGCCAGCATTGAGGAGTCGACACTTGTAATAAGTTTGTCAGGCATTTTGTTGACAAGGCTGAGTTGATTACGTCATCCATTCTACACTCCACAGCTGACCCCTCTGTACTTGTCCCCTGCTCAGCAGTCTTCAGTCAGTTTGAACCTTTTTCCCTCTCATTTTTAAATCATGTTGTTGGTCGCATGAAACCCTCAGGCTCCCCTGCTGATCTCATCCCTGCAGCATTTTTTGAAACAAGTTCTACCATCAACTGGACCCTCTGTTCTTGCCATTATTAACAACAGTTTGGCTACAGGTGTGGTTCCTGATGTTTTTAAACATGCAGTGGTAACTCCATTAATTAAAAAACCCGGACGTGACCTTGCAACTTGTTCAAATTTCAGGCCAATCTCTAAACTTCCATTTCTTTCTAAAATCTTAGAAAAAATAGTTTTTAGTTAACTAACCAAGTTTTTGAATGAAAATGGAATTTTTGATATTTTTCAGTCTGGTTTTAATCAACTACACAGCACTGAGGCAGCTTTAGTAAAGCTTTAGAAGTATGCGCATACCTCCACAGGGCATGTCCCCGCAAAGCTCAATTTTTACGACCCCGTATACAGTGTCGCACAATAAACTGTCCGGCGACGGACTGTTTTGTATGTGACACCAATGTATTAAATTCCCCTTCTTCATCCCTGATCTGGCCTTTTCTTTTTCTTTTTGCCAAGAGGTAAGCAATCTCTTCCTCCTCTGTTGATGCAATGACTGAAATTGTGAGAAATGAAAGAATTTGTCACGAGCTAATTAAAATCAGTCACAGCGTGGCTACGGGAGAGTCTGGAGATTTCCTGTTAGGCTGATCTGATGTGTGGGCTGCAGGGCCAGAGCTCCCTGTTTTTTTTTTATTTTTTAGAACTTTTTATTAACAATATATAAACACAGAACACCGCTGCGGCAGGGTTGCCAGCTCTCGTTTAATTTTTTCCTGACCTGTCAATCAATCCAGTAGGCGTGTCAGCAAATGACCAATTGGCGACCTCAATTTGTCCCGAAGGTAAACGTCCCCTGTCTGCGAAGCTGCTCAGCAGCCGCTCAGGGTGCATGCTCGTGTATGAAGTCTCAACCCTTCGAGTACATACGTGCATACCTCCATGCGTACCTCCGTGCGGACATATGTACGTGGGAGTATACTGGGGGCTTAAAAGTCTGTAATGACATTCTGCTAGCAAATGACTCTGGTCAGTCTGTGATCCTGGTACGCCTTGACCTTACCGCTGCATTCAACACTGTTAACCACTGTATCCTTGTGTCAAGGCTAGAACACTGGGTTGGGATTACAGGTGCAGCGTTAGAATGGTTCTGTTCTTATCTGAGTGACCGGAGTTTTTGTGTTAATTTTGGCAATCGTTTATCTGCTTCTGTCCCTCTTTCCTGTGGGGTCCCGCAAGGCTCCATTCTTGGACTCCTTCTGTTCTCATTGTATCTGCCCCCTTGGGGTCTATCCTGAGGAAACGTGTTTTGTTTCATTGTTATGCCGCTGATTCTCAGATTTATCTGCCCTTAAAACCTAACAGTTCCTGCTCCATTCAACCTTTGCTAAAATATTTTGATGACGTCAAGACTTGGATGGCTTCAAATTTCTTAAGTGTTAATTATCAGAAAACTGAGGTCATTGTGTTTAACCCTAGCTCTACCACTGTCTCTGATCCTGTAAACCTGCTTTCCCTTCAGCCACATCTCTGTTACCAATCTTGGGATGGTTTTAGATTCTGACTTTAAGTTTAATAAGCAGATCAATTCTAGGGGGCGCTCGTGTGCAGCAATGGAGTAGACGTGTTTTTGTAGAGCTCCGTGTCACTGCCTCAATTTAACAACTACTGCTCCAGAGCTCTTCATTTTCTTTCACTGGAAGCTCAGTAGATACTGGTTACATCAGTATTGCAGTTTTTATTGATTTCATCATGCTAAAGAAAGGTGAAACCCAGAAGCCGACTTCTCAGGCTAGCTCAGCTGTTAGCAACGATGCTATTTTAGACACCGTCAATAGTCACAAAGATGAACTCTATAAAGTTTACACTCGTGGATTCTCTCAAGAAGTCACTGGAAGGTCGCTTAGACTCCATAGAGGCTCGTTTAACAACATTGCAAAGAGAACACAGGAAATGGACTGTACTTATATAGTGCATTTCTATCTGATCAAGATACTCAAAGTGCTTTACAACAAGCTGTGCCTCATTTACCCATTCATACAGCACTCTACTAGATCTCTACAAAGCTAATTAAACAAATCATTTTAAAGAGACTAATCAGAACTGTATCACATTCATACACCGATGGGACACACATTGGAGGCAATGAGGGGTTCAGTGTCTTGCCCAGGGACACTTCAGCATGTGACTGCTGGTGGATTCAAACCCCCAACTCTTGCATTGGAGGATGACTGGTCTTGGAAGCTCAGTCCTCACCTCTTTCTACAGGTGTGCAGTGGAAAGCATCCTGTGTTCCAGCATCAAAATGTGGCATGGAAGCTGCACAGCTGCAGAAGGAAAAGCTTTGCAGAGAGTGGTGAAGGCTGCACAGAAGTCTGATGGAGTCAGTCTCCCCACCACCACAGACATCTACATCTCCAGATGCAGGAATAGAGCCACCTGCATCATGAAGGACCCCACTCATCCAGCACACACACTTTTTGCCCTGCTCCCCTCATGAAGGAGGTTGAGGAGCATTAAGTGTAGAGCCACTAGACTGAGGAACAGCTTCTACCCTGAGGCTGTTAGACTCATGAATTTCTAACCACTCAGCCACAGCCGTCCACAGTGAGGCCCAGCACCACTTAGACGACATAGATGTGGCTTTTACCTCTTCTGATGTTCGTGTTGCGGTGCTGGAGGCTACATGTAGCGAGCTAGCTGCGGCTAATGGGCTTCTCAAAGCAAAGATTAATGACTTGGAAGGACACTTGTGCAGATAAAATATTTGGATTGTTGGCATCAAGGAAGGGGAAGAAGGTGGCAGTCCTACAGAGTTTGTTTCTAAACTCATCTTGGAGCTGCTTGGTCACAACAACTTCTCCAAGCCTGTAAAAATAGATAGAGCACATTGCGGCCTGAGGCCGAAGCCACTTCCCAACGAACGACCACGAATCATCATCGCCAGAGTGCACAATGACCGCGATGTGATGAATATCCTTTGGCTGAGTCATCAGCAAGCCCCGTTGCTATACCAATGCCAGAGAGTCTCCATATTCCAAGACTACATGACGGAGGTTTCAGCGCAGCGCCAGGCGTTCAGCACTGTGAGAAAAAACTCCTAGAGGCCAGGGCCAAGTGCTCCCTGCGTTTTCCAGCCAAGCTGCAAGTCTCTTTTAAATGACACAGTGAAAACCTTCATCTCACCAACTGATGTGGAACAGTTTGTCAATTTGTTGACACATAACAGGTGACTTTGTTAAGCATCCAATGTTAATGTCTGTTAGCAATGCCAAGTAGTTCTGGTGCACATCAACATTTATGTGTGTGTGTGTCTATGTATATGTTTATATGAATGTACGTACGTATGTATATATGTGTATATATGTTTCTATATATATATATATACATACATATATATATATATATGTATGTATATATATATATATATATATATATATATATATATATATATATATATATATATATATGTATATATATATATATATACATATGTACAGGCATTTATACAAATTGGATTCATGATGACAACTGTTTTTTTTTTTTTGCTGTTTGGCTGGTGAAATCTGTATTGTCTACAAATTCGTGTGGATGTGTCGAAGCTCGGCAGTGAACAGACTGAATTATGTGGTGTTCCGTCAGAGAGAAGGTGCAGCTGTTATCAGGACTGTGAACTCTCTACCAGAACACATGAAGGTGGGAATAATCTTAGAGAAGCTTTGAGCTCGACTTTAAGGCTTTAAGGAATCAATTTGGCTGTTTGGAGTTTCCATCAGAGGACTATACCAGCAAGACTTTAAAAGGCAGAAACAGCACTTCACAAATTTTGCCTGACCCAAAACTGTGGCCTTGACGCCGGACTTATCTCAACTCCTCCTGGCATCTTTAGAAAACAACAAAGTTGCTTTGTCTGTCTCCTCACCCATCCCCTCCCCAAGGCCGTGGACATGTGACAGAACCTCAACTGAGCTGATGATAAATAACACCTCTTATCTAGACAATGGCTGAGGTGTGGTGGGGGGTGGGGGGGTGGGGGGGCTCTGGACTATGCTACGACTTTCCCTTAAAAATTCAATGTCTTCACCGACCTATATGTGCATGTATCACATCTATTTATGTTGCTTTGCTGTGGTAGGTTTTTTGGATGCCTCAAATCGTGCCCTGTCTGGGACACGGCGTGAGAGATCTTTTTTATACCGTCTCTCCACATGTTTTCTTCCCTTTTCTCATCTAAGCAAAATATTATTCTGAATAAGAATAAGAGAACAAAAGTCTGTTTATGCCTCTCTCGGTCGGCTTAAACATGGCTTTTCTTAATAACCTGCCATTTAAAATTTCCACTAGTTATTTTGAGTATCTGGGGATAAATATTACAAAGGACCCAAAGCTCCTTTTTAAACACAATTTTATGGATCTGATTAACAAACTTAAATCAGAGTCAGAGTCAGAGTTTCTTTATTGTCATTCGCACCTCATGTGGTACATGTGGTGGAACAAAATTATGTACACAGGGTCCCAGTTACATCCAACAATAAAATGTATAAGAAAAATAGTAATACCATCTAAGATATGAACTAAGAAAAACATCAACTAAATATACACTAAGCACTCATAACGTAAAAACATTGAACATCAGCACAAACATGAACATGAGTCTGTGAGCAGATGTGCACGCATTAACACATCAACATTGAAACAGATCAGCAGCAACATGATATGGTTTTTCACAGTGATTATTCTAGTTAGAGATTCATGAGTCTAACAGCCTCAGGGTAGAAGCTGTTCCTCAGTCTAGTGGTTCTACACTTAATGCTCCTTAACCTCCTTCCTGAGGGGAGTGTGGCAAAAAGTGTGTGTGCTGGGTGAGTGGGGTCCTTCATGATGCAGGTGGCCCTCTTCCTGCATCTGGAGGTGTAGATGTCTGTGATGGTGGGGAGGCTGATTCCAACAGATTTCTGTGCAGCCTTCACCACTCTCTGCAAAGCTTTTCTTTCTGCAGCTGTGCAGCCTCCATGCCACACATTGATGCTCGAGCACAGGATGCTCTCCACTGCACACCTGTAGAAGGAGGTGAGGACTGAGCTTCCCAGACCAGCTCGTCTCAGCCGTCTGAGAAAGTAGAGTCTCTGATGAGCTTTCTTGATCAGGCTGGTGGTGTTGTTGCTCCAGCTGAGGTTGTCATTCATGTGTACACCCAAGTACTTGTAGCTGGAGACCACTTCCACTGCAGATCCTCTTATGTTCAGGGGGGTGTAGGTGTTTTTTTTCCTTCTGAAGTCCACAATCATCTCCTTTGTCTTCTTCACATTGATGTGAAGGTTATTCTCTCTGCACCAGCTCTCCAGGTGTTCCACCTCTTGCCTGTAGTTGGACTCATCATTGTTTGTGATGCATCCCACCACCGCTGTATCATCTGCAAACTTTACAATGTGACAGCCTGGATGGGTAGCTGCACAATCATACGTGAGCAGAGTAAACAGGAGGGGGCTCAACACACATCCCTGAGGAGAGCCAGTGCTGAGGGTTATGGTGGAGGAGGAGAGGTTGTGGATCCTCACTAACTGTGGTCTGTTTGTTAAAAAGTCAAGTACCCAGTTGCAGATGGAGGGGCTTAGTCCTAGTGTGGATAGTTTGTCCATCAGGGTTTGGGGGATCATGGTGTTGAAGGTGGATGTGAAGTCCACAAAGAGCATACGGACGTAAGAGTTTTTCTGCTCCAGGTGGTTGAGCGCAGTGTGGACCACAGAGGAGATGGCATCCTCTGTTGATCGGTTCTCACGGTATGCATACTGATGAGGGTCCTCGTTGATGTTGATGGTTGTTTTGATGCGAGTCATGACCAGTTTTTCAAAGCATTTAGCGACTATCGGGGTGAGGGCCACTGGCCGATAGTCATTCAGACCAGTCACTGTAGAGCTTTTTGGGACTGAGATGATGGTGGCAGTCTTCAGGCAGGTGGGAACTGTCTCCAGGGTAAGTGAGGTGTAGTGAACTAAGCCTAAGGTCAGGATTTGACCTTAAGGACCTTATGGGACAGAACTTGTTATTTCATTGATTTACATTTAGAAATACAGGTTGACCCATCCTGAGACTTTCTTTCTTAAGTTAATCAAGTGAAAGAAGACTATTCTCTATTATCATTACTATTTTACAAATGTTTGATAATCAAATTGTGTTAGTTCAAACAATGTTTACATGTTGAAGTGAACTACTCATTTTTATTAATTGTGAAACAGTAATAATGATGCTTAATCCTCATTCAAAGTGAAATCAAGTTGGAATACGTTACAGAGTAATGATTCAATTTCTTGATCGTCTGTTTGAAGTGAGCAAGTGATGGAAGTTGGTCAAAGTTCAAGTTTCGGTCAACTGCAAGTTTACTGAAAAGAAATGTCATGTTTAACTTTTACAGCAAGATACTAGAGAATTGACTCCACGAAGTCTGAAGTTTCTCATGATATCTTTTGTCTGTCCTTAAACAATCTTAATCTTTTCCTTGACTTTTCATAACACCTTACATCACAAAACACACCTCTGTTTTGGTCCATCGACCAATCAGAAACTCTCAAATGAACCGGAAGTGAGCTTTCTTTAAATGTTGGCACTTCCTAGTTCAAGCTAGTTTCCAGTTGTTGCAGAAAGTTCTGCAGTTCTGAAACTCAGCAGTTCCAGAGTTCATGAAGGCTAGAATTCAGGATGCTGATGAGAGAAAAGAAATCAAACTGAATCCAGAGAAGATCTGGGAATTATGAAACTTCTGTTTTGGATGACCTCACGACTCCGGAAGTTTAGCTGTTCTTACGGAGATGCTGAAAAGTGGCTCGAAGTGGAACTTTACGCCGGAACTGAGATATCTTCAGAAAGGTAAAAGTCGATCTTCACCAAAAGTGTACCGTTGGGGCAAGCTGATTTCCAAAGGAGCGTGCATGTTCTGGTTAAAACAGACAAATTCCCTCATACATCTCTCTGTAGATAAACTTCATCTTTCCATCTTTAAAATTCTTCTATCTGCTAAAAATCATTACAGATATTTTTAGAAATGTCTGAAGCAAAGTTTTACAATCACCGCTGTGTGGTTGACGTTTGTCGGTTCTGCTGGAAGTGAGAAAACAATCGCCGTGTTGTTTACTCCTTGCTAAACTGATTAATAAGCTGTCGTTATTTTCAATTCTTGCCAATTAATGTAAATGTGTGATGTGTTAAACTTGATTATGTTAATAAATGACCCACTGTCTTGGTGAGTCAAAGATAATTATTGTCTCACGTTACATTTTCTAAATTCAATGCACATTATATACGGTCCAGAAAAATGAAAGAATCCGTTTTAACAGTATGAATATATATCATGCATATGTTCAACTACATTCTGGTGGCCCGTCCGTAC
>NC_056500.1:56730467-56734539 GCF_014905685.2 Nematolebias whitei | reverse complement strand
TATATATCATGCATATGTTCAACTACATTCTGGTGGCCCGTCCGTACATTTCTACTACATTCTGGTGGCCCGCACGGGTTCATAAATGGACTGTATTCGTGTGACAATTGAATATTTCATGTTGGCATGTGTTTGAAACGCAGCGAGCTAAGCTGCGATGCTCAGAGAAAGCTTACAGCATGTTAGCAGCTACTGATGCTTTGAAAGCTGATATTGTGAGTCAATATGTCTTTATGAAAGCTGAAATTGTACATCTGTTGTATAACAGAAGCTGGGTTTGTGTGGAAAACGTTTATTCTGTTTAAACGGACGGAGTTTCTATTGCCGACCCGGTTTTGGTCCGGTTCTGAGAAGTTCGAACGAGTTTGTTTTAAATGGTTTGAAAGACGTTTTGCCACGGAGCGCCGCCTCCGTTAAAGCTCAGAGTTGATTCGTTACATTTTTAACAGAAAATGGTGCATTTTCACAGTTTAAAAGACGAAAAGTTGACGGACTAGTTCAGGCTAATGCTACACGCTAGCTGGAAAAACGATCTTTGAATGGTTGAAAACGGCAGAGTGTAACGTTTTGATTGGCTGAGAGACGTGTCAGGTCGTAAAGCCCACCCCCGTGCTGCTCTGTCATTGGTAGATTCAGTCACGTGACCCGGAAATGAAAACTCGTTTTCATAGGGAATTTCAATCTGTTGTTAAAGTTGAAAAACGCTTTAAAGTTGATTCTGATCCGCTGCTCAGTTCCTTTGATGCCGAATCGCTGAAATTTTGCCACGTTTGAGTTAGAAATCCGTCACTAAATGGTGTTTTTGGACCACGCTAGCCGATGCTAATTTTAAGCTAACAGCTAACGACCGGATGAGTGACGTGTCACGTCACTTCCTCTGAAGTCAGATTGTAAAGCTTGGTTGCACCAAAGCCCTTTGCTGTGCTTAAAATCACTAAATGAAGCTGCCACAAGTCCCCAAAAAACTCATGTTCATGCAAAAAAGTCGTGCTTGTTGAAACAACGCCACGTTTAAGCTTTAAATCCGTTCAAAAATGTTGATTTTACAGAGTTTTAGCCGAAGCTAATTTTAAGCTAAGCGGCTAACAACAGGATGTCAACAGAACGTTCACAGGAAGTTGTCATACGCTCCTGCTGGTAAAAAGCTAAACACTGCCCCCTCCTGTGGAAACTTGATATCACAGTTTCACTTCGTTTCTAGGTTATTTTGATGAAATTAGACGTGCTTAGACGCATTTGATGAGTTAATAAACGTTCTTCAAGTTGAATAATCACTGTTATCTTGCATTTAAAAAGTAATTAAGGTATTTATGCAGAAAGGCATTTACCAACACATTTTTATTCACTGGTAATTCCTCATGAAAGAGGTGCAAAATAAAAATTAGAAACTTTTTAAAAGATACAGTTACAGATATTCACAGAGTTGATAAAGTTTACTCATTTGCTAAAAGATAATGCACGTTTAATTGCTAAATCACTAAATAAGAGTAAACTTATCAGAAAAAGAAACTTTTCTGTTTAAGTTACCACCTAAACAATTACATCTTCTTATTTATTTTTAAATAGAAGATATTGGCAGGAGGACAGGAGTATAACAGTTTTTCTGAAGAAAGACTGATTATTCCTCATCATCAATTTTCTTTTTTCTGTTCACCACCTGGTTGAACAGTAGCTGTTAAAATAGCGAATTCTGAAGTAAATTGTTTTAAAAAAAAAAAGCGTTTTTAAACTGATGTTTGCTGTGAGACTTTTTGGAAAAATTGCAGGTTTATAAAAATTCAGTGCTTTAGAGTAAGAAACACTGAGAAGCTTGGTAATCTAGTATCTGTTGAGAAATAAGCACATAAAAAGTAACACTGCCAGAGAAGCATTTACTTAAGAATATTCATGAATTGGGGTAAAACCTACAAATAGGTGCCCACATTTGAATAAGTTGACTTATAACAGTACTTTTGTGTAAACCCAGAGCTTAAATAGTGTGACACTCAATGCCACTCGAATACAAACATTTACCTGTAAAATATCTGAAGCTGGCAACTGTTTTAAACAGATAAATTGCTACACAGTGAAAACATGACAGGTGTGGTAGGAAAAGATTTTGATCCTTATGAGATGAAGGACTGTTTAGAGTATGCGTTAGCACTGCTAACAGGATCCTTACATCCATATGGCAAACAGGTGTACAGCATGAACCCAAAAGAGTTATTGGACAATCTGATGGAGGTTGCAAAGAGTGTGACCTCTACAGAAATTACAATGTCAAGCTATGAAAAGCTGGCTAAAATGGCAATGTTGCTGAAAGAATCATACTTTGCATTAAGACGGGATCACGTCGTGACAGTGTCACAAGTTTCCCGCTGCAAAGGTGAAATAGATGTGCTTAAAAAAGGTCTACACAAACGCGTAGTGGATAAAGAGGCATTACTGGAACAATATATGCATTTACTAAGTGAATGTCAAACATCAAAGGAATGCTTAAAAGCATGTGAGGAGAAACTAAAAGTAGCAACAAATAAAAGTTCTGACGTGGGGCGAGTTTATCTGGAACTCAGAGAAGACCGTGGACAGAGTCCAGGTCACCCACAACCACCTCAGAAAGACGTTGTTGCACCTCCTGCTCTTAATCCACCCTCACTTAAAGTGGTAGGAACAGACCTGAACAGGTCTCCTCCACCAAACATGCAATGGAGTGCATGGAAACTTCCTCTTTCAATAGATGTTGTGCTGAAACTCTCAAAATATGTACAACGCTTTGTACCTGGACCGATGGGTTCAACTGGAACAAAAGCGTACCTGAAAGATCTCGAATTCAGATTGAAAGGTTATCCTAATGCTACGGTTGAGGATAAGATCAGTCTGATAAGGCTCACTTCAGACAGAGAGGTGTTCGCCTTCATCGAGCGTCTACCTGATGCAACGAGAAGGGATTACAACCTTCTGTGTGAGGCTTTGATCAGAGAGTACGACCCCTGCACGGGACCTGCTGGTTTCCCAGCCGCTGACAAGGTCAAGCAGGGCAAGAATGAACATACAAAGATCTATTACAAAAGAATCTTCCAAGCTTGTTTTGGTTACAGAAATGAAACCGGAATGGAGGAAGAAGAAAGTTTTAAATATGTTTTCAGCAAAAATCTCCACACTGACATACGCATGTCAGTACAAATTATGGCAAATTTCAGAGAAAAATCCATCAATGAGATTAAACAGTGTGCTGTGAATGTGTTTGAGGCATGTTCTCATGCTAATACGCCCATAGAAGTGTTTCCTGGTGTAAAGGTTAAACCCCACTCCCTAGAAATGGAAGGATGGAGTGCATCGCCTCCACCTCCTAAAAAAGGCGAGAAAAAGCAGTATTTTCAAACTAACAAACCGCGTAATGAAGGTGCACGCTGGGACAGAAAAGCTCCTCTTTCAGAGGATGGACGTGATTATCGTAAATGGGGTATGCGTAGGACGCAAAGATATGGGATCCAAGAGGACCCATATTATCAGGGGAAGTCCGAAGAGGAACCCCCAAAAGACGTACCTAACCCTCCCCCACCTCGGACGAAACGGACCGAGGCGATAAAATCACAAAGGTCCCAGGAACAAGGCCCTACACCTCTGAGCTCGGAAGAGACAGAGAAACTACAAAGGTTTTTAGAAACTTTGAAAAACGCTGAAATGGGAAACCAACCTGGAACGCTGTGTAGTGATGTGATTGCTACTAAATCTGACGGCGCGAATGACAACATTACAGATGTCGGTGAAACACACCAAGACATTGCTGTTATTGCCTCCACCAACCCCTCATCGGACGAAGGGGGGGTAAACTCACACACAAACGATGATGAGTCATCGCAAACTGAAAACTCAGAACCTGATTTTCATGACTTTGAACTAGGCATTCCAGTTCTGGGAGGACTCCCAGATAACCTGGTACCGAGTCAAGAAGCTGGGCCAGTATGTTTCACAAAACCAACACAGGCCATAGCTCTTTTCTCAACCAATGACGTCGACCAAGGACCTCAAACCTATGGCGTCTTACCCATAGGCAGGTCCGACGACTCAGAAAAGGATTCGTTGGAGCTCC
>NC_056500.1:56729997-56730367 GCF_014905685.2 Nematolebias whitei | reverse complement strand
TATATATCATGCATATGTTCAACTACATTCTGGTGGCCCGTCCGTACGTTTCTACTACAGAGGTGTTAAAGATGTCTGCCAGCACCTCACAGAGCTGATCAGCACATTCCTTCAACACTTTTCCAGGGATGTTGTCTGGGCCAGTTGCCTTGTGCGGATTAATCCTCCTGAAGGTACTCCTTACTTCTGCTGAGGTCACGCTGAGATGCTCTTCGTCCGGTGGTGAGGTGAGTCTGGTGCTGGGTTGTCTGTTCGGGTCTTCAAAGCGTGCATAGAACTTGTTGAGGGCATCAGGCAGAGATGGGTCTTTGGGGCATTGTTCACTCCTTCCTTTATAATCTGTTATGCACTTAATGCCCCTCCACATGCT
>NC_056500.1:56723912-56729987 GCF_014905685.2 Nematolebias whitei | reverse complement strand
CTCCTTCCTTTATAATCTGTTATGCACTTAATGCCCCTCCACATGCTCCGAGGGTCTTGTGAGATGAATTGACCCTCGATCCTCTTTGCATATGTGGCCTTGGCCCTCTTAATACCAGCAACCAGCTCTTTTCTTGTCCTACTCAGCTCCTCTGAGTTTCCAGACCTGAAGGCAGTGTTCCTGGCTTCCAGCAGGGTACGCACCTCTGCATTCAGCCAAGGTTTTCTGTTTGGGTAGCTTTTAACATTTCTGATAGTGGAGACGGTGTCAGTACATGTACTAATGTAACCCAGAACTGAGGATGTGTATTGTCTCTGTTTCTAATTTGAAAATCGGTGACAATGTTTTTTCAGATCACATGCCTGTATTGTTTGACTTCACCCCCCCTTGTCCTACTGCTAAGACGCGCGTTCCTACACGTACGCGTTCCATTAACCGTTTCACTGCTGCTCGTTTTAATGAAGGTTTTAATTCTGAGAGGATCGAACAGTTCCCGGTGTCTCTTACCACTGAGGAGCTAACCTCTCAGTTCAATTCTGCCTGTTTAAACATTCTGGACCGTGTTGCTCCTCTTAAGACCAGAAAAACGAAACTTAAATCAGAGCCTTGGCTGAATGACGTCACGCGAGCCGTTAGGCGGCAGTGTCGCAAAGCTGAACGAAAGTGGAGGAAGGACAGGCTCCAGGTGTCTTTTCAAATGTTAAGGGAGAGTTGGCGTCACTATCAGAAAACCGTTAAAGCTGCCAAATGTAAATTATTTTCTGATTTAATTGTCTCCAACTCCCACAACCCCCGAGTTCTTTTCTCCACCCTGAACTCAGTTCTACACCTCAGTGAGCCTTCACCTCTGGAAGCCTCAACTGAGCTGTGTGAAAACTTCCTCCATTTCTTTTTAGAAAAAGTGGCAAACACCCGGGCACTCATTTCTCCACCAGCTCATGATCTGTCCATCCCTTCTCAGTGTGTGGCTGTGTTTGACCACTTTGAGCCCATCTCTCTGTCCTCTCTGGAGCAGGTAATGTGCAGCATGAAACCATCTGGTTCCCCCTTTGATGTGGTCCCCCCTCGACTGCTAAAGGAAGTTTTTCCTACCCTGGGTCCTTTTATCCTCGCTATTTTGAATAGCAGTTTATCCTCAGGTGTGGTGCCAAAGACTTTTAAACATGCTGCTGTCCAGCCCCTCCTGAAAAAACCTAACCTTGACCCCTCAGTCATGTCCAACTTCCGGCCTGTCTCCAGACTCCCATTCACCTCTAAACTACTGGAAAAAATTGTGGAGTCTCAGTTGAAACAGTTTTTGGGGGATCACGCTATCCTTGAGTTATTCCAATCTGGCTTCAAATCTCTCCATAGCACTGAAACTGCTCTACTGAAGGTTTTTAATGACATTTTCATATCCACAGACGCAGGTGATTCTGTGCTGTTGGTCCTATTGGACCTTACATCTGCTTTTGACACCATCGACCACGAGATCCTCATTTCTAGACTGGAGCAGTGGGTGGGCATCACAGGGTCAGCCCTTAAATGGTTTGGGTCCTACCTCTCTGACAGAACCTTCTGTGTCAATATCAAAGATTTTAGTTCGGCATCGACCGCACTCCAGTGGGGGGTACCGCAGGGGTCCATCCTCGGTCCCCTTCTCTTTTCTTTATACCTGCTACCACTAGGTGCTATCTTCCACAAACACGACATACCCTTTCATTTCTATGCCGATGATTGCCAAATTTACTTCCCCCTGAGGCACAGAGGCACACGCTCTATTCAGCCTCTTCTTGACTGCCTGGCTGACATCCGGGACTGGATGGCTTTAAACTTCTTAAGCTTGAATGAGAAGAAGTCTGAAGTCATGCTGTTCCATCCCAGTGACTCACTCATGAACCATGACATTGACCTTTTCTCTCTAGCCCCGCTAGAGAAACAAAAGGTCACTAATCTGGGGGTGATAATGGACCCGTCCTTAAAACTCAACAGTCACGTAAACATGATGGTCAAATCCTGTTTTTTTCAGCTGAGACGGCTGTCTAAGCTGAAGCCTATACTCTCCAAAAAGAACCTCGAGACAGTGATCCACGCCTTCATAACACCTAGGCTTGATTACTGCAATTCACTTCTGTTTGGAATCAGTCAGTCCTCCATTGCTCGTCTACAACTGGTCCAAAATGCTGCAGCCCGATTTTTAACTGGTACAGACTATAGAGAGCACATCACGCCAGTTTTGGCCTCCCTGCACTGGCTACCCATTCACCTTTGGATCCAATTCAAAATTCTCATGTATGTTTTTAAATCACTAAACAGTTCCGCCCCATCTTATCTCACTGATCTTCTGCAGCCATATGTCCCACCGCGCTCTCTGAGATCAGCAGACCAGATGCTTCTCTCAGTCCCAGAAACCCGTCGTAAGCTCAGAGGTGACAGGGCTTTCTCTGTTGCAGGTCCACGACTGTGGAATGAGTTGCCACTGAGTGTCCGGCAGGCTCCCACACTCTCAGTCTTTAAGTCTCGCTTGAAGACCCACTTCTATTCGCTTGCCTTTAACACGGTGTGATTTGTTTTGGTCCGGTCTGTTCTCTACTCTGTTGGCCATTTTAGTTAGCTTCTGCTGCTATTTGTATCTGTATTTCTATTTTATGTTTTCCTGTCTGCTGTGCATGTTTGGTTCTTTTGTACAGCACTTTGGTTGGCCTTGTTGCTGTTTTAAGTGCTATATAAATAAATTGGTATGGTATGGTATGGTATTTGTCAAGATCAAGCGAACCTGTCATAGCTCTGCTCTCTGTCAGCTCCTCTGTCATGCTGCACACTCAGTAATCACTCAACTCATGTCACCTGTCACCGCTCATTATCCCACAGCTCCACCACCTGGTCCAGTCAGTACTTAAGCTCACTCATTCCTCTCAGTCTGGGCCAGATTCTCTATCCTGTCTCATCAGCAGTAGACTTTCCAGCATTCCATTGATTGACTCATCACGTTCATGACCCTTGCCTTGACCACGACCACGCTTTTGCCTCAGCCCTCGTCTGCTTTTGCTCATCTGATCAGGTACCAACTCATGCTCTTGTTTTTTTGACTCTCTTTTTGGATCACGTACTGGATACTTCTGCTGAACAACTGACTTCACGGTATGAACTCTGCCTTTCCCTTCTGACTGTTTTTTGGATCACGGATTAAAGGTCAAGCTCATTCTGTATCACGGACTTATCCTTACCCCTGAATCTGATTCCCACAGATTCATTTCCCCAATTAGTCTTTTTCCCCCTGCATCTACTAACCTTTATCTTTTAGTTGCAAGCCTGTTGGACTCCGTTCCAGTGGACCTTAACATCAGTTCTACTTCTACTGGCAGCCCGCCACTACAACACTACCCAATCTCGAACTACCAATCAGAAGATCAGAACCAGCCCAGAACCGGACCTACTCCAGAGTTTTACTTTATTTCACAATAAATCTTTTAACCCTCTCAGTGGTTGTTGTTGTTGTTTGCGATCCGGCCTCTGGTTCATGACAGTAGAATCTGGCCATTATGGATCCAACACCAACCCGAGAGTGGTGCTCTAAGGTAGAAGGGGCTGTTAGTAAACTTGAGAAAGGGCTTCAGGAAATGGTTGTTTCTCTTCAAGCTTTGTCCCAACAGTCAAACCAAGTCATCAACCAAACCCTGTTGACTCCTGCACCAAGAGAACCACGGTTAGCCCCCCCTGAACATTTCAGAGGTGAGCCTGAGCAATGTCGACCATTTTTGACTCAGTGTGACATTCAATTTCAATTGCAACCTTCATGTTTTCCCACTGAGCATGCTAAAGTAGCTTATGCTGTCTCACTTCTCGCTGGAAGAGCCAAGACGTGGGGCACTTCTGAATGGTTAAAAGGTGGCGTGGTATGTCGTAATTTTTCTGAATTTTCCAAAGAGTTGTGTCGGGTTTTTGACCCCATCCTCCCTGAGAGAGAGGCAGCCCGAAGAATTTTTGATATTAAACAAGGCAAGGATTCTGTAACCAAATACATCATTCACTTTCACTCTGTTTCAGCAGACAGTCATTGGGATGAACACGCACTCACTGACGCCTTCTTCAGGGGGCTTAATGAAGATGTTAAGGATGTGCTGGCAACAATGGACTATCCCTCATCCCTACGCCAGCTGGAGGAGGTGGCCACCCGTGTTGACCTTCGCCTGCGTGAGCGTGAGCGTGACCGTGAACAGAGTCGAGGCAAGGCCACAGCCATGTCCAGAACCAGACATCACCTTGTGGATCATGAACCTAAGACGGAACAAACCAAGAGCCCTCAGGATCTTCTGTATGCTACGGAACCCATGCAACTAGGAAGATGTCGTCTGACCACCCAGGAACGAGAACGTCGGAGGAGGTACTATCTCTGTTTTTATTGTGGTCAAGGCGGTCATGATTGTCATCATTGTCCAGTAAAAGACCAGGCTCAGCAGGAGAAGAGAGGCTCCTGTTGAGTCTTAGTCATAAGATCAAGTCCTCTCCACCTATCATGTCCAAGTCCAAGGTCAAGTTCATAATAAAGGGTGGTAAACCCGTCATCGTCTCAGCTTTTATTGATTCAGGGGCCGACACGGAATTCATTGATAAAACCTTTGCCAAATCCATAGATCTGACCATTGTTCCATCACCTAACAACCATAAGGTTGTAGTATGACATATGCTGGATATATTCATACATTTTAAGATGGGTTCTTCATTTTTCTGACTGTGTAAATGCGTGCATTGAGTTTAACAGAAATGTAACGAGAGACGTTATTTACCTTTGACCCATCAAATGAATGCGGTCATTTATTTGCAGAATCAAAGTTTAACATCAAACATTTACATTAATTTGGCAAAATATGAAAACAATAACAATGGCAAGTTCACAGAAAGTGGACAATACGGCGATTGTCCTCACTTCTCAGCAGAATAACAGACATCAATCACACGGCGGTGATTGAGAACTTTGCTTCAGATATTTCTAAAATATCTGTAATGATTTTAGGAGAAAGGAGAGTTTAAGATGGAAAATGGAGATTTATCTTACAGAGAGATGTGTGAGGGAATTAATCTGTTTGACCAGAAACGTGCACGCTCCTTCAGTTCTCAGCTTGTTCACGGTACGCTTGGTCGAAGCAGAACTTTTACCTGGTTGACGATAGGTCAGCGTCGGTATAGAATCCTTCCTTTGACACTTTCAGCGTCTCCGTTGAGAGCAGCTAAAATACTTCGAGAGTCGTGCGAGGTTATCCAAACAGAAGTTATAATTCCCAAAATTGTCACTGCTTCCTGGATTCAAGAAGCATTCTGGACACCTGCGTTAGCATCCAAGAACTCTGAACTCTTTAACTCTCTTCAGAGAGTTAAAGTCTGGAACTCTTCTCCAGGAAAAACTTTCAAGCTCTGAAAACTCCCATGTTGAACTCAATCTGAGCGCAGCAGCCGACTGAACTGGGAAGTTGCCACATTTAAATGGGTCAACTTCCGGGTCATTTGAGAGCTTTTTGATTGGTCGATGGACCAGAAAAGAGGTGTGGTTTGTGATGTAAGGTGTTATCAAAGTCAAGGGCAGAGAATGAGATTGTTTAAACAGACAGAAAGATTATTGGAGAAAACCAGACTTCGTGGAGTCAAACTCTCCTGTATCTTCTTGTGAAAGTTAAACATGACATTTCTTCTCGGTAAACATTTTAGTTGACCGAAACTCGACCTTTAACATACTTACAAATTTGCTCATTGAAGACAGAAAAATCAAGAAATGCATATTACCCTGATTTCTCCTTTGAATGAGGAATAAAAATCATTACTTACTGTTTATGTAAATAAAATGAGTAGTTCTCTTCAACCTGTAAACATTGAGTGAACTAACACAATTTGATTATCAAACATTTGTAAAATAGTAATGATCATAGAGAATTGTCTTTTCTACTTGATTAATTCAAGAAAGAAAGTCTCCAGATGGCTCAAACTGTATTTCTGGATGCAGATCAATGAAATAACAGTCTCTGTCCATCTGGTCAGTTTTGACATAGGCCTAGTCCACTACAGTCCCCCCTTTGGAAATCATCGCCTGTCCATGGGGATGAA
>NC_056500.1:56723546-56723812 GCF_014905685.2 Nematolebias whitei | reverse complement strand
AGCTGTGGTCTCCGGGGTCTCTTCGCCGCCAGCTGTGGTCTCCGAGGTCTCTTCGCCGCCAGCTGTGGTCTCCGGGGTCTCTTCGCCGCCAGCTGTGGACTCCAAGCCCTCTTCGCCGCCAGACGTGGCTCCCAAGGCCTCTTCGCCGCCAGACACGGCTCCCAAGGCCTCTTCGCCGCCAGACGCGGCTCCCATGCCCTCTTTGCCACCAGACGCGGTCTCCTCGCCGTCTACGCCGCCAGACGCGGCCTCCTCGCCGTCTACGC
>NC_056500.1:56714492-56723446 GCF_014905685.2 Nematolebias whitei | reverse complement strand
TGCCGCGGCCTCCAAGTTGTCTACGCCGCCTGCCGTGGCCTCCAAGTCGTCTACGCCGCCTGCCGCGGCCTCCAAGTCGTCTACGCCGCCTGCCGCGGCCTCCAAGTCGTCCACGCCGCCTGCCGCGTCCTCCAAGGTCCTACGTGTTGGAAGGCCTCCCGGCCGCCCCCCTGAACGTGGGTCCCGTGATGGATGGCCTCCCGGCCGCCCCCCTGAATGTGGGTCCCGTGATGGACGGCCTCCCGGCCGCCCCCCTGAACGTGGGTCCCGTGATGGACGGCCTCCCGGCCGCCCCCCTGAACGTGGGTCCTGTGATGGACGATCTCCCGGCCGTCCTCCTGAACGATGACTCCAGGGATGGTCTCTCGACCGTTCAAATCTTTTGTGTTTTTCCTGCTTGTGTCTTGCCTTAGTTCTTTCAGGTCCTTGTGTTCTTCCTTGTGTTTCCTCTGGCCCTCCACCCTTGCAGTGCCGCCCTCCACCCACCCAAATCCTTCGGGAGGGGGGTTTTTTGGGGACGCCTGGAGGCGTCCTTGAGGGGGGGGGGTACTGTAAGGATGGTACCATTTGCATTTTTAACAAAAAAAACGAAGTCCAGATGACATGATTCAACCTTTTTTTGTTGTTATATACCTGGATGACTGAGAAAACAAACTTTGTGTTTTTGAAACCATTAGTGAAAAGGCCAGACTTCAGGGGTATCTGAGGCAGGCTTGAAACACAAGAGTCAGGGTGGCTTCTGGGTAATACCAGATGGCTAGGCCTCAGACTGACGAAGCCTCTTGGATGAGGGGCGAAACGTTTCTTTTTTAACAAAAAAAACGAAGTCCAGATGACATGATTCAACCTTTTTTTGTTGTTATATACCTGGATGACTGAGAAAACAAACTTTGTGGTACCATTTGCTGTTTCTGTTTTGTGTCTGTGTTCCCCACTCTGCTTTTTGTGCTCTTGTAGTTCTGCTCTTTGTGTGGTTTCTGTTCCTGTGTATCTGGTCCTGTTTTCCACTCACTCCTCAGTCTGCCTCTCCACTCCTCAGTCTTTATCATTCACACCTGTCCCTCAGCAGCCACCTGCCCAGGTGCTCTCATTACTCACTCTCCCTCTGTCTTATAAAAAGCCTTTCTCTCCTCCACTCCTGTTCCGGTCATTGTTCTGTATTCACAGACATCTCAGTCCTCCTCTGTCCTGTCTGTTTTTGTCCACCTGATGATCTGCTCTGCCTGTGTACTCTGATGTCCTGTTCAGCCTTGTTTTTGATCCTGTTTTGCCAGAGTAAGTTTTGCTGCACCGACAGCCTTTTGTTTTGTTGTTTAAATAAATTATTTTTATTTAAACTCCTGCCTCGCTCGCCTCCCTGCAAATGGGTTCCAACTGTGAGGATTGTGACACTTTTTAAAGTTATTAGTAGCTTAGAATTCTTTTTTGCCTTAATTTTGGTCGATAAGACAGAAATGCCTCACTAAATGCTTCAGGTAACACCATGAGCTTCACTACCTCCACCATTACAGATTTCTTGTTTGTTTGTTTGTCTGAGGTTAGCCAGCCTGTGTTACATTTCCTCATGGGCGAAGCGATCTTACCGTTCATGTAAAATATTTGATAATGTTGTAGATGAACAGATGCTGAGATATATTCATCAATTAAAAACGGATTCTTCATTTTTCTGGACTGAATAAAACGTGCATTGAATTTAATGAAATGTGACGTGAGACGTTATTTATCTTTGACCCATCAAAATGAATGTGGTCATTTATTTTACAGAATCAAAGTTTAACATTAAACATTTACATTAATTTGGCAAATATGAGAATAACAACATAATTAAACAGCTTTACAGGTAGTGAGAAACAATGCGGCGATTGTTTTCACTCTTCAGCAGAACAGCAGACCTCAATCCACACGGCGGTGGAATGAGCACTTTACACAGACATTTCTAAAATATCTGGAATGATTTCTACTTGAGAGAAGAATTTAAAGATGGAAATGAAGTTTAAAGGGAGTAAAGTATGGATGAGGGAGAATGTGGTGTGTATGAGTGAAAAGTGTTGACAGGACGACACCCTCCATCCGACCCAGCTTTTCCTCGGTACGCTAAGTAGGAGACTAGACTCATTTACCTCTCTGAAGATGAATCAGAAGAAACGAAGTCCAGTTACGCTACCTGTCCAGCGTCTCCATAGGATGGCTGTGACTCGTCCGAAGTGGTGACGGGGCTTCGTCAACAACAGTTCACCTCACCGGGTGGACTCCACATGAGTGGGGTTCTTCAGAAGTTCCACTCAGAGGTGGAAGATGTTATAATCCAACTCGGAAGAGCCTTATCATGGCTGGACTTCTGTTCTCCCAAACGACTTCACAGAACTGCGAACATCTCAGAACTTCTCAGCGCTTCACCAAACTGAGAGAACTAGGAAGTACCGGCATTTTAAAGAGCTCTATTTCCGGTATATTTGAGCGTCCCTGATTGGTCCATATCAACCAGACAGGGGTGTGTTTTGTGATGTAAGAGGTTACTAGAAGTCAGAAAACAGCAAGAATTGTTATGGAACAGATTAAAACTGTTCTCAGAGACAGAGAGAGTTTTGTTTTGGCGAGTTTGGAGAACAGGTGCCAACTCCTCTGTTTACGTCTGAGAGGATTTTAAAACAAGACACATGTCTGCTTCGACTCCGACCTTGGACAAAACTTACACTTGCTCATTCAAAGACAGAAATCAGAAAATACATGATTACTCTGTAACAGACTTAACATGAACTCTAACTTTGCATAAGCAACTAAAAAATCATTGTTACTGTTTTACAGTTAATAAAATTGATTAGTTCACTGCAACATCTAAAATGGTTTGAACTAAGACACTTTGATTATCAACATTTGTAAAATAGTAATGATAATAAAAAGAGAGTGTTCTTTCACTTGATTTTCAAGAAAGAAAGTCTCAGGATGGGTGAACCTGTATTTCTGGATTCAAATCAATGAAATGACAGTTTCTGTCCCACAAGGTTCTTAAGGTCAAGGGTTTTGACCTTAGGCTTAGTTTTGACATCAGGTTAAGTTCACTACAATGTTCTTATAGAAACAGTTCCTGAATGTTGTTTATACTGTGTTAATGCTACATGTTTGTCTCTTGACCCTACAACAGGGTAAGGTTACAGTAGACCTAGCCCATTACTGGAGTTTTAATTAGGTATTTTAAGATACTAATAAACATGATGGATGATGATCATATTGCTTTATGCTAGACCACTGGTAAGAAGGTGTGATTATTTATTGTTTCATATTGACTAGTGATTTTTCTTCCTAAAAGTTAACTTAGGCTACACTACAGTATGTTTCTTAGACTGTGACTAAGATGCATGAGAGAAGTGGAGCGTGCTCTATTCAAGGACAGCTGTTGGTCAGGCTACTTCCTGTTGTGCCATTAACTCTATAATGGATATTGAATCAAGTATTACTTATGTAGGCAAAACATGTTTAACAGCCCGTTAAAATACACCAGAATGTAGGAAATGGCATCTACTTTATTCAAAATTTTCTGGGGGAGGACCCCCAGACCCTCCCACCAGTGTGCTCACCTCCTCCAAATTACATTTAAAAAAGCCTCTGATACCAGTGTTCACCACATTGTTCAAGCCAAGAGCCATTTGTCAACACTGAGTGTTAAGGAACGTTTACACGGCATGTATTTTGAGTGCATCCGCAGGTTTCTCTCTGCGGTTCTGCTGATCATTTACACACCAGTGGCCCCCCTCTTTGAATCCGGAGGTTTCTGAACCCACCTTCCAAAGTGGAGGTTTTTCGCTGACCCCCCTCTGATAATGTAAACATCTCCAGCTGAGGCTTTGTGTTAGACCATACGCGCACACACACGTGCGGACAGACGCTATATTTCTATCAACATGGCGGCGGACACACTGCTTTCAGAACTACGACTGATGGAATATATTTTTAATCTCATAGTTAATCTACGTCAGATTCTAGGTGCTGTGACTAACATCTGTGTTGCTAGAGACACAATCTGATCCAGTTCTAATGTCGCTGTTTATAGAACGAGGCACGCGCACACGTCGCACTGCACTATAACATCTAAATGTGCTAAATAACAACATTTTAAAAATAATAAACAGTATTTATGTTGGTGTGAGAGATAATGAAGCTCTGAGCTAAATGAAGCTATCTGGACATTATGTAATTAAATTTTAAAATGATGCATAAACATGTAGCGTGAACACTAAAGTTGAAAATGAAGACATCAGGTTTAATTTTTATTCATTTATTCAACACCACAAACTGTATGTCACACAAACACTGATAATTAAACGGGACACACTATTAAAACACGTTAACTGAACTTGAATGGATTGAATAAAAGAAATGAGGGGAATTTAAAATAAATAGTTCATCCAACATCTATCTTCGACGTCCACCTGCCCTGCATCTGGGCCGAGCCTTGTTCAGAACCAAAATCATTAAGCCATTTTTTGAAACAAGGAGGGGTAGAGGGTTTCCATTCCCTCAAAATAACCCGTTTTGCAACCACCAAACCAAACATAACAGCCTGCTGGAGAGAAATGGGAAGAGTAAGAGAGAATTTAGAGTAGGGATGGGGCCGATCCGATCCAGTATCTGTATCAGCATCCGATACCAGCATAATTTACGTATCGGATTTTTCCGATCCACGTGCTGAAATTTCCGATCCATGATGCATGTCTGTGGTTGCGCTGCACGTTGGCTTCAAACTATGGAATGGATTTCCTGAACGGCGGCGTGTCTCATGAAGCCAGAGTAATAAGACCCGCCTCACATTCAGGAAATACATTTCATAGTTTGCAGCAGCTACAACGTGAGGGCTGAGTTAGCAGCACTGTGGCTAACAGCTAACCAACTTTTCATCTAAACATGTCCGCTGTGTGGAAGTATTTTACACTAGAAACACCATATAACAAGACAGCAACGTGCAATGTCTGCAGAGCCGTAGCGCCACATTAAACCGCGGAAAAGTTAGTTTTACGTTGGACATTCGATCTCCGGGGCTTCAGCGGGGCGCTACTCTCGCTGTAGAGAGTAGAGTCTTTGCCCCAAAATTAAATCCCAAAATACATTACGGCAAAGACTGGTTCATCCCAAAGATCCGGTCCCCCGGCACAAACAGCGTAATATTGTGTATGCTGTTCAGTGTCAGGAGGGCTGTGATCAGTCTTACATCGGGGAAACTAAACAGCCACTGGCCAAAAGGATGGCCCAGCACAGAAGATCAACATCATCAGGCCAGGATTCTGTGGTCTAGGCTCATCTCCAGGCCAGCGGTCACTCTTTCAGGGATGAAGATGTTCACATCCTGGACAGAGAGGAACGATGGTTTGAGAAAGGAGTAAAAGAGGTCATCTTTGTGAAAAGAAATCGTCCATCGTTAAACAGGGGTGGAGGCCTCCGGGTTCAACTGTCCCCCTCTTACAATGCTGTGATTGCTAGTATCACTCAGCCCTCTGTGAATAGTAAACAGCCATCAGTGTGCTAATGATCCATTGTTAGGCTGATGGTCCTTCTTGACCATGTGATCAGCTGGTTTTGGTTGTCAGCAGCAAACTGGTTGATCCACTCTGAGAAGGTGCTATTTAAGAGACTGAGCTGAATACAGCACCTCAGACTGAAGAAGTCTCTCGGACGAGAGAAAAAACGTTTCTACATTTTTTTGCTTTGTTTTTTTGTTTTTTATTTTCTTGTTTTTTGAATGTCCAGAGGACCAGATTTAACTTTTTTGGATAAAAAAAACTTGATTTGAAAATTATATATATTAAAAACAAAAGACAGCTACATTATAAAGTGATGTAAAATACTAAAAACAGGAACATGTCTGTTGGTTTATGCCATGAACGTAGCAGATGTTTGAAGCCATTTAACATTGTAGTGAACTAAGCCTCAGGTCAAAATCTGGCCTTGACGGCCTGCCTGGAACAAGAACTGTATTTCATTGATTTGAGTCCAGAAACACAAGATTAAGTTCATCCAGAGACTTTCTAAGTGTCCTGCACTGATCAATTGAAAGAACACTCTCTTTTTCTATTATCATTACTATTTTACAAATGTTTTGATAATCAAAGTGTGTTTAGTTCTGTAGATGAACATATGCTGTGATATATTCATAAATTAAACGGATTCTTTCATTTTTCTGGACTGTATAATGTCGTGCATTGAATTTAATAAAATGTATCGTGAGACGTTAATTTTCTTTGACCCATCAAATGAATGCGTCATTTATTTACAGAATCAAAGTTTAACATCACACATTTACATTAATTTGGCAAAATGATTTCAACAACAACATGGCTAATTTTGCAAGCTGTACAATTTGATTAACCATACGGCGATGGTTGAAAACCTCAAGCTTCACCACAGACATTTCTGGAAATATCTGGAATGATTTCTAGCAGGATAGAAGAATTTTAAAGATGGAAAGATGAAGTTTAGAGGGAGGGAGATGGTGTGTGTGAGTGAAAAGTGTTGAACAGAACGGCACCCTCCATTCGAACCCAGCTTTCCTCAGTACGCTCGGTAGTAAACTCGACTCGTTACCTCTCTGACGATGAATCAGTGGAAACGGAGCTCCAGTTAAGCTACCGGTCCAGCGTCTCCGTAGGATGGCAGAGAACCGTCCGGAGTGGTGGCGGGACTTCATCAACAACAGTTCACCTCACGAGTGGACTTCACATGAGTGGAGTCCGTCAGAAGTTCCACTCAGATGTGGAAGATTGCATAATTCCCACAAGACTCGAAGAGCTGCGGATCATGGCTGGACTTCTGTTCTCCCAAACAACTGGAGCTGCAAACTCTCCACCCGACTGGTTTGAACTAGGAAGTACCGACATTTAAAGAGCTCTATTTCCGGTTCATTTGGGAGGTTCCTGATTGGTCAATATCGACCAGACAGGGGTGTGTTTTTGTGACGTAAGAGGTCACTAGGAGTCAGAAAAACAGAAAGTGTTTTGGAACAGATTGAAAATGTTTTTAGAGACAGAGAGAGAAATGTTTGGACGAGTTGGGTGAAAACAGGTGCCAGCTTCTCTATTTACGTCTGAGAGGATTTAAAAACATGACAGTTCGTTCCAACAACTTGTTTGCGTTTGACTCCAACCTTGGACCAACTTACACTTGCTCATTCAAAGACAGAAAATCAGAAAATGCATAATTACTCTGTAACAGACCTTAACATGATTTCTACTTTGCATGAGGATTAAAATCATTATTACTGTTTCACAGTTGAATTAAAAATGATTAGTTCACTTCAACATTTAAAAATGGTTTGAACTAACACAATTTGATTATCAAACATTTGTAAAATAGTAATGATAATAGAAAGTAGTGTTCTTTCACTTGATTAATTCAAGAAAGAAAGTCTCAGGATGGGTCAACCTGTATTTCTGGATTCAAATCAATGAAATGACAGTTTCTGTCCCATAAGGTCCTTAAGGTCAGGATTTGACCTCAGGCTTAGTTCACTACAGTTCAAACCATTTTTACATGTTGAAGTGAACTACTCATTTTTAAATCAACTGTGAAACAGTAATAATGATTTTTAATCCTCATTCAAAGTGGAAATCAAGTTAGAATATGTTACAGAGTAATGATTCAATTTCTTGATCATCTGTCTTCAATGAGCAAGTTGTGTAAGTTGGTCAAAGGTCAAGTTTCGGTCAACTGCAAGTTTACTGAAAAAGAAATGTCATGTTTAACTTTTACAGAAAGATACTAGAGAATTGACTCCACGAAGTCTGAGTTCTTCATAACAATCTTCTGTCTGTTCTTAAACACTTAATCTTTTTCCTTGACTTTTTAATAACCTCTTACGTCACAAAAACACACCTCTGTTTGGTCGAATTGACCAATCAGGAACCTCCCAAATGAACCGGAAATAGAACTCTTTAAATGTCGGTACTTCCTAGTTCAAACGAGCTTCAGTCGTTTGCAGCTCCAGTCGAGTGCAGTCGAGTTCAGTTCTGGGAGCAGAACTGAACGGAAGAAGTGCTGGGAGAACAGAAGTCCAGGCATGATCCAGAGCTCTTCCGAGTCTTGTGGGAATTATGCAATCTTCCACATCTGAGTGGAACTTCTGACGGACTCCACTCATGTGAGTCCACCGAGAGGTGAACCTGTGTCGGACGGAATACCGGCGCTACTTCGGACGATTCACAGCTGTTCCTACGGAGACGCTGAAAGGGTGCGTTAAATGGAACTCCGTACCAGTGGAGTCACCTGCTACAGGTAAAGAGTTGATTTACACCACCTAAGTGTACCGAGGAAGAAGCTGGGAGTTCACCGGAGAGTGCCGTTCTGATGCCGACACACACATTTCCCTCATCCATCCTTTCTCTCAACTTAAACTTCAATTTCCATCTTTAAACTCTTCTATCTGCTAGAAATCATTCCAAATATTTTTAGAAATGTCTGTTGTACAGCTGGAAGCAAGGGAAACCATCACCGTATGGTTTTCTAATTGTACAGCTTGCTAAATTAGCCATGTTGTTATTTTTCAGTTTGCCAAATTAATGTAAATGTGTGATGTTAAACTTTGATTCTGTAAATAAATGACCACATTCATTTGATGGGTCAAAGAAAATTAACGTCTCACGACACATTTGATTAAATTCAACACATGATATTATTCAGTCCAGAAAAATGAAAGAATCCGTTTAATTTATGAATATATCACAGCATATGTTCATCTACATACTGGTGGCCCGTGACAGGTTCATAAATGGACTGTATTCGTGTAACAATTGAATTATCATGTTGGCATGAAATGAAAAGTGCAGATTGTGGCTGTGTGAAACGCAGCATTGACGCAGCTGCGAGGCTCAGAGAAAGCTTGCAGTTGTGGTGCTTTGAAAAGCTGAAATTAAAGTCAATGTGTCTTTTTGAAAGCTGAATTTGTACATCTGTTGTGTAACAAGAAGCTG
>NC_056500.1:56707747-56714392 GCF_014905685.2 Nematolebias whitei | reverse complement strand
TTTCCCCCTGCATCTACTAACCTTTATCTTTTAGTTGCAAGCCTGTTGGACTCCGTTCCAGTGGACCTTAACATCAGTTCTACTTCTACTGGCAGCCCGCCACTACAACACTACCCAATCTCGAACTACCAATCAGAAGATCGGAACCAGCCCAGAACCGGACCTACTCCAGAGTTTTACTTTATTTCACAATAAATCTTTTAACCCTCTCAGTGGTTGTTGTTGTTGTTTGCGATCCGGCCTCTGGTTCATGACAGAACCTCCATTTTCAGCAGTTTCTCTGAAAACCTGCCAGTCTGTTCGATCAAAACAATCTCTCAGTATGGGGCCACTGTCCTGGATCCAGCCTTTAACTTTCTTTTGTACTGGTCTGGAGCGTCTCAGCGTCTCAATGCTTCAAATCAATGCTTGACAAGCGGAAACTCCTTCCTCTTTCCTTGATTGGCTGTGTTAATGTTGTTAAGATGGTTGTCCTCCCAAAATTTACAAATCTTTTTCAAAATATACCCATTTATCTTACTGTTGCGTTTTTTAAGATGATGGATTCTATTATCATTTCCTTTCTCTGGGCTGGTAAACATCCTCACATCTCAAAATTACACCTACAGAAATCCACTGCTGAGGGTGGACTCGGCCTCCCTGTTTTTCGCCATTATTATTGGGCCTGTAAAGCCAGAACCTGTTTTTTTTGGAGTCATGTCCATCCGGGAGATGAAGAAGTGGACTTGCTACTACCTAATTGGCTGCAGAATGAAAATCTTGCCTCCTTAGCACTTACTAGTTCATCTCTAGCTGTTGCTCTGTTTTCCAGTCTCTCTTTACCATTCTAACAGCTGAAGAATAATTTTGTGCTAAAAAAAATCATTCAGGATGCTCAAGCAGATAAAGACTGTTTTGAGTCTCCCTGGTTTCTCCATCTATGCTCCCATTTCTCAGAACACTGCATTTAAACCAGGCGCAATTGATGTAGTCTTTAAGCACTGGTTAAATAAGGGCATAGCTCTAAACAGGTAATTTCTCAATTTGTCAATCTTTTCAGTTCGACCCCACGGTCTAACCATATAAAAGAGGCCTGGAGCTCATTAGGTGAGATTTCAGATGAGCTTTGGGATCAAAGTCTGTCAAGAATTAAACCTGCTCTATCAACTCTAGACTGCAACTTATTCAATTCAAAGTTATCCATCGGCCGCATTTTTCCAAAACCAAACTTAACAAATTATTTCCTTGTGTCTCTCCAATGTGTGATAAATGTAAATCAGATGATGGGACTCTGGGCCATTTGTTCTGTTCCTGCCCTAAACTTATGGACTTCTGATGCAAGATATTTCAATTCTATATTAATGTTTATGGCAGACATCTGACCCCTGATAAGCATTTGATAATTTTGAGTTGCTCTAAATTAGGGATGAACCGATCCACTGTTTTTTACTTCCGATCCGATCCCGATACCTAAATCTGAATATCGGCCGATACCGATCCAGTTCCAATATTATAATCATAATTGATTTTATACGAGGCTGTAATAATCTCCTCTCAAGTACAATTTGTACAAATATATGCATGCATGTCCAAAAAGGCAACTTGAGGTAAGTTTTATTAATGTTGGATAAGTTTTAAAGTTAGAATTAAATTCTGCTCACATAAAACATGTTTATTTTTATTCCTAGCTTTAAAGTGGATATTAAAGTGATTAATTTAAGTGATTGTTTAAAGTTATTTTATATTTTTTTAAATAAGGGGCAGATATAAGATTTTTTTTCTTCTTTCTGCACTCTTTTCATTCAATATTTTCTTTTTGATGATTTTTTTAAAATTTTGTTTCTTTTAAATAAATGAATAAATTAATTTAATTCATTTAATTAATTTGCCATAATTTGTACTGACATGCGTATGTCAGTGTGGAGATTTTTGCTGAAAACAAATTTAAAACCTTCTTCTTCCTCCATTCCGGTTTCATTTCTGTAACCAAAATAAGCTTGGAAGATTCTTTTGTAATAGACTTTTGGATGTTCATACTTGCCCTGCGTGACCTTGTCAGCAGCTGGGAAACCAGCAGGTCCCGTGCAGGGGTCGTACTCTCTGATTAAAGCTTCGCACAGAAGGTTGTAATCCCTTCTCGTTGCATCAGGTAGACGCTCGATGAAGGTGAACACCTCTCTGTCCGAAGTGAGCCTTATCAGACTGATTTTATCCTCAACCGTAGCGTTAGGATAACCACCCAGTCTGAATTCAATGTCTTTGAGGTACGCTTTTGTTCCAGTTGAACCCATTGGTCCCGGTACAAAGCGTTGTACATATTTTGAGAGTTTCAGCAGAATATCTATTGAAAGAGGAAGTTTCCATGCTCTCTGTTGCCTGTTCGGTAGAGGAAACCTGTTCAGGCCTGTCTCTACCACTTCAGGTATGGATGGAGGGGTGTTTGATGTGAGGAGATTTGGGTCTGAAGCCCAGTGTGTCTCCACATTCAGTCCATCCCTCTCACCATATTTCCTTTCTGCATGGCAAAGTTGTGTCTTAAGCACATCTATCTCAGCTTTGCAGCGGGAAACTTGTGACACTGTCACGACGTGATCCCGTCTTAATGCAAAGTATTCTCTGGACAACAGCTCTTTAGCATCCCTGGCTTCAGATAGTGATGCATTAAGTAACTGTATTTTGCTGTTCAGTGAATCAATTTCTGCACATGCATCTTGCTGTGATTGAAACATCTGTTCAAAATGTTTTCTTGTGAGGACCTCGTGTTCACTTTTAAATTGAAGGAAGTGTTCTTCAATTTCCTGAACCACCTCTTTTTCGCTGTTTAACCTTATCTCAAGGTCGTCAGCTTTTTCTACCACTGTATAGAATGATTCTTTCAGCAAAAGCACAATTTTAGCCAGCTTTTCGTAGCTTGACTTTGTCATTTCTGTAGAGGTCACACTCTCTACAACCTCCTTCAGCTTGTCCAATAACTCTTTTGGGTTCATGCTCTCCACCTGTTTATCATATGGAACTAAAGATTCCGTCAGCAGTGCTAACGCTTTCTCTAACCATTCCATTTTGGTCTCAATATTCTTTTCTGTTCCATCAGCCATGGTCATTCACTGTTCAGCACTTTATCTGGTTAAAACAGTTGCCAGCTTCAGATATTTCAACAGGTAAATATTTGTATTCAAGTGAGCAGTGAGTTTCACACACTTTTTAAGCTCTGGGTTTACACAAAAGTACTGTTATAAGTCAACTTATTCAGAGGAATGGGCACCAATTCGTAGGTTTTACCCCAATTCATGAATATTTAAGTAAATGCCTCTCTGCAGTGTTACTTTTTAATGTGCTTATTTTTAACAGATACAAGATTACCAAGCTTCTCAGTGTTTTTTACTCTAAAGCACTGAATTTTTATAAACCTGTAATTTTTCTGAAAGTCTCACAGCAACATCAGTTTAAAAACGCTTTTTAAACCGTTCACTTCCAGAAATTCGCTATTTTAGCAGTTACTCATTGACCAGGTGGGTGAAAAGAGAAAAGAAAAAAATGATGAGGAATAATCAGTCTCCCCTTCAGGAAAACTGTTATACTCCTCTTTTCCTGCCATTATCTTCTATTCAAAAATTAAATAGGAAGATGTAATGTTTTAGGTGGTTTCTTTTTCTGATATAATTACTCTTATTTAGTGTTCTAGCAATTAAACGTGTATTATCTTTTCAGCAAATGAGTAAACTTTATCAACTCCGTGAATATCTGGACTGTATCTATTAAAAAGTTTCTAATTTTTCATTCTGCACCTCTGTCTGAGGAATTTATCAGTGAATGAAAAATGTCCTGGTAAATGCCTTTCTGGCATAAACACCTTAATCACTTTTTAAATGCAAGATAACAGTAATAATTCAGCTTGAAGAACGTTTATTAACTCAAAAATGCGTCTGACAGAAATAAACACGTATAATTTCACCAAAATAACCTAAAAACGAAGTGAAACTGTGATTTCAAGTTTCCAACAGCAGGTGGTGGTGTTAGCTTTATACCAGCAGGAGCCTATGACAACTTCCTGTGGACGTTCTGTTGACATCCTGTCGTTAGCCGCTTAGCTTAAAATTAGCATCGGCTAAACTCGGTTAAATCAACATTTCTGAACGGATTTCAAGCTAAAACGTGGCGTTGTTTCAACAAGCACGACTTCTTTGCATGAAACATGAGTTTTGTGGGACATGTGGCTGCTCCATTTAGTGATTTTAAGCACAGAAAAGGCTTCGGTTCAACCGAGCTTTACAACCTGACATCAGAGGAAGAGACGCAGACACGTCACTCATTTCTCAGCGTATCAGAGTGTTCCACAAGGCTGTTCTCAACCAATCACAGAGACAAACAGCGGGGGCGGGTTTTATATCGCTGACTCAGAGGAAGTGACGCAGACACGTCTCTCAGCAAATCAGGGCGACCCAACTCAGCGGTTTTCGACCAATCGCTGCTCGCCATTTCAGCTAGCGTGTTAGCATTTAGCCTGAAAATGTCCGTCAACTTTTCGTCTTTTAAACTGTCAAAATGCACTATTTTCTGTTAAAAATGTAACCAATAAGCTCTCAAAGCTTCACGGAGACGGCGCTCCGTTCTTAAAAACGTCTCTTTCTTCAAACACGACTCGTTCGGACCGAATCAGAACCGAGCCGGACCAGAACCAACGTCTGGAACACAGTTTAAACAGAATAAAGCGTTTTAACACAAACCCAGCTTCTTGTTACACAACAGATGTACAAATTCAGCTTTCAAAAAGACACATTGACTTTAATTTCAGCTTTTCAAAGCACCACAACTGCAAGCTTTCTCTGAGCCTCGCAGCTGCGTCAATGCTGCGTTTCACACAGCCACAATCTGCACTTTTCATTTCATGCCAACATGATAATTCAATTGTTACACGAATACAGTCCATTTATGAACCTGTCACGGGCCACCAGTATGTAGATGAACATATGCTGTGATATATTCATAAATTAAACGGATTCTTTCATTTTTCTGGACTGAATAATATCATGTGTTGAATTTAATCAAATGTGTCGTGAGACGTTAATTTTCTTTGACCCATCAAATGAATGTGGTCATTTATTTACAGAATCAAAGTTTAACATCACACATTTACATTAATTTGGCAAACTGAAAAATAACAACATGGCTAATTTAGCAAGCTGTACAATTAGAAAACCATACGGTGATGGTTTCCCTTGCTTCCAGCTGTACAACAGACATTTCTAAAAATATTTGGAATGATTTCTAGCAGATAGAAGAGTTTAAAGATGGAAATTGAAGTTTAAGTTGAGAGAAAGGATGGATGAGGGAAATGTGTGTGTCGGCATCAGAACGGCACTCTCCGGTGAACTCCCAGCTTCTTCCTCGGTACACTTAGGTGGTGTAAATCAACTCTTTACCTGTAGCAGGTGACTCCACTGGTACGGAGTTCCATTTAACGCACCCTTTCAGCGTCTCCGTAGGAACAGCTGTGAATCGTCCGAAGTAGCGCCGGTATTCCGTCCGACACAGGTTCACCTCTCGGTGGACTCACATGAGTGGAGTCCGTCAGAAGTTCCACTCAGATGTGGAAGATTGCATAATTCCCACAAGACTCGGAAGAGCTCTGGATCATGCCTGGACTTCTGTTCTCCCAGCACTTCTTCCGTTCAGTTCTGCTCCCAGAACTGAACTCGACTGCACTCGACTGGAGCTGCAAACGACTGAAGCTCGTTTGAACTAGGAAGTACCGACATTTAAAGAGTTCTATTTCCGGTTCATTTGGGAGGTTCCTGATTGGTCAATTCGACCAAACAGAGGTGTGTTTTTGTGACGTAAGAGGTTATTAAAAAGTCAAGGAAAAAGATTAAGTGTTTAAGAACAGACAGAAGATTGTTATGAAGAACTCAGACTTCGTGGAGTCAATTCTCTAGTATCTTTCTGTAAAAGTTAAACATGACATTTCTTTTTCAGTAAACTTGCAGTTGACCGAAACTTGACCTTTGACCAACTTACACAACTTGCTCATTGAAGACAGATGATCAAGAAATTGAATCATTACTCTGTAACATATTCTAACTTGATTTCCACTTTGAATGAGGATTAAAAATCATTATTACTGTTTCACAGTTGATTTAAAAATGAGTAGTTCACTTCAACATGTAAAAATGGTTTGAACTGTAGTGAACTAAGCCTGAGGTCAAATCCTGACCTTAAGGACCTTATGGGACAGAAACTGTCATTTCATTGATTTGAATCCAGAAATACAGGTTGACCCATCCTGAGACTTTCTTTCTTGAATTAATCAAGTGAAAGAACACTACTTTCTATTATCATTACTATTTTACAAATGTTTGATAATCAAATTGTGTTAGTTCAAACCATTTTTAAATGTTGAAGTGAACTAATCATTTTTAATTCAACTGTGAAACAGTAATAATGATTTTAATCCTCATGCAAAGTAGAAATCATGTTAAGGTCTGTTACAGAGTAATTATGCATTTTCTGATTTTCTGTCTTTGAATGAGCAAGTGTAAGTTGGTCCAAGGTTGGAGTCAAACGCAAACAAGTTGTTGGAACGAACTGTCATGTTTTTAAATCCTCTCAGACGTAAATAGAGAAGCTGGCACCTGTTTTCCGCCAACTCGTCTAAATATTCCTCTCGTC